>NW_015167540.1:746994-816075 GCF_001447785.1 Gekko japonicus | reverse complement strand
CCCCATGCTGCCCTCTACAGAATCCACCCCCCAAACCTCCAGGTATTTCCCTCCTTAGAGCTGGCAACCCTACATTCCCCTCAGTGCCTGTTGGTAGGCAACTAAGCTTGGTCCTGTCACCTACTTTGGCCTTTGGGAGAAAACACATTGGGGCCAATCCTGATAGGGTTGCCAACTCCAGATGGGAAATTCCTGGAGACTTGAGGGATGGAGCCTGAAGAGGGTGAGGTTTGAGGAGGGGTGGGACCTCAGACAGGTACACTGCCATAGACTCCACCCTCCAAACCAGTCAGTCTCACATAGGGAACCATTGTTGCCAATCTCCAGGTGAGGGCTGGAGAGCACTCAGTATTACAACTGCTCTGCAGAAGGGAGGGCAGAAGTCAGCTGAAGTCAAAGGGGCAGATAATGGTAGGTTGATGGCTAGCTGGGAAGGAGATGGGGTTGCCAACTACATGCTGACAAATTCCTGGGGATTTGAGGGGTGGAGCCTGGAGAGGGTGGGATTTGCAGAGGGGTGGGACCTCAGACAGGTAGAATGCCATAGACTCCATCCTCCAAACCAGCCATTTCGTCCTGAGTAACAATTGTTGCAAATCTCCAGGTGAGGGCTACAGATTACTCACAATTACAACTGCTCTTCAGGTAGCAGAGATCAGTTCCTCTGGAGAAAACAGTGGACTCTGTCATTATACCCTGCTGAGGTCACCACAGCAAATTGACACTGTTTGCCCAAAGCCAGAGCACTGCCCCAGAGCCTCTTTCTAGATCCCGTTGTATTGCTTTCACAACGGGCTTTACTGCTAGTAATCTATAAATGAAAATTATGTATCAGCTAAAATTTATAAGTGTATCTACATAAAAATAAAGAATTAAATCTGAAAATAATTGAATATAGGATCCCGCCTGGTAAGAAATTTCCCACGTACTTTGGGAGATATTAGAAAAAAAGAGACCAACATCCCAATCCCCCCTCATCTTTTCTGTGCCATATTGCTGAATTATTTTTAAGTAAAATTTTCTTTCAATTTCAAGGAGAATTTTTCTGGCAGGTTTCTGGCACAGCTATGGGATGCAAATTTGCACCAGAATTGGCCAATCTGATTTCTGGATGATATTTTTATGATCTGGAAAGGAACCAAGGAATCCCTGATTGATTTTGGCCAGTTCATTACCCACATCTATAGCACAATTAAATTTGAAAGAACATATGACAACTTCAAAGTGCACTTTCTGGATGTGTGGAATTAGGAGGAGTGGCAATACCTTACAGATGGAGGTATACAGAAAATCTACAGATGCCACCCAAACCATACTACGAGGAAACCTACCATACTTTCAGTTATTGCGTCTAAGAAGAAACTGCAGTGTGGATAGTGATTTCAAGAGACAAGAAGATATTTTGATGTGCCAACTTGCAAACAGCAGTTATTCTTCAAGAATTTTTAAAAGAGATTTTTATAGGGCATATAATACACCAAGGATGACTCTACTTACCCCAAGTGCAAAAGAACAAGGTGTTGACAGGATGATAATCCCTTTAATTTACAATAGCATATATAAACCAGTACAGGCAATGATTAAAAAAAAAAGAGTCGGCTTCTGAGACATGACATTTAGTTTATTTGTGACTGCATCCATTAAGTAATGGCTCCATAATTTCTTAAACCACACCTCAATACTGGGTGTTTTATTATCCTTCCAGTATGATGCAATCACAGTTTTCGCTGCATCCAACATGACTTCCACCGTAGCTTTATGTGGTCTAGATGACAGATCTTTTGGCCAAGTATTTAAAAATAAAACCTCTGGTGTCAATGGAATTTGTATTGAGGTGACCTTTTGGATTACCTTCAACACCTCTGACCAAAAAAATTTCATTTTAGTGCACTGCCACCAGCAATGTGCAAAGTCTCCAATATGCTGGCATTCCTTCCAACACATTGGAGACTGATTTGGAGAAATATAAGAAAGCTTGCGCGGCATAGCATACCACCAAATCATAATCTTCAAGTTTTGGAACCTAACAGACATCACCTTGGTCATAAAGCTGGTCGAGTTCCATATTTTCTCCTATATTTCACCTGTGAGTGTTACAGTAATATCTTTTTGCCAGGCCTTTTGACATGGTAGGGATTTGGAACATGAGCTTTTAACAGTATGGAATACAATTTTGAGATAAGACCTTTGTTTTGTGAATCACAGTCTTGTATTAGTAATTCTAAGTCAGTTTGAGGTTGAGCCATTACATTCTTTATATCAATTTGATTAAGTAAATGACTCAGCTGTAGTTACCCACATCCAGAGACTTGGTAAATTTCTTACCAGATGTTTTCCTATATTAAATTATTTTCATATTTAAATCTTTATTTGCTTATTGATGCAATTATAATTTTAGCTGATACATAATTTTCATGTATTTATTTATTTATTTTTCATATTTATACCCCGCCCTCCCCAGTGGGCTCAGGGCGGCTTACAGGGGCAATAGATTATTATATCATTGAAGGTTTTATTGTGCATGTACAGTTATCATGAGAAGTTACCCATGACCTATTCCATAGGCCTGACATGATGATGTCACTTCTGAGGAAAAACTGGAAGTGATGGCAGGTGTTCTAAGACTTGCCAGAAACTCTATGGTAAAACATGAGTTCTGGGTTTTCCCTGGAAGTAATGTCATTATGCTTGCAATGCTGGTGATTTTTTTTCTGTTTAAATTCTACACTTGGATCAACAGTGAGTAATGGGAGCTCAGGAGAGGGGGAATCTCCCACCCTGACTGGGCGGGCTGATGGGCCTATAGCAGTGGAATATACAGAAGTATTAATAGCAATGACCTACTCTTGCTGCTACTGAGGAAGGACAAGCTGAGAGTATCCAGTACAGATACAAACAATTTTGACAGGCACAATTATGCCTTCATCTTACTCAAGCATCTGGATGCCTTAGCACAGGCATAATATATTTTGGGGCAAATGAGATTTCTAATTTACTCTTTTACTGAAGCACATGGTAACCTACAGACCTTTTCTTGACCACTGCTCATCATTGGGTGTCAAAAGTTCAACCTATAATAGGGATTGCATTTGGGAGTCTGTGCAATTTATTAGGCAAAGGACTTGGCTTGAAGGCCACCATCAGTGTTGACAAAAAGAATGTAAGTATATACATACAAAACGAGAGTTGGATATTCAAGATCCTCTTGAACATCATTGAGCAGATAAAGGCATATGCAGTATTCCATAAATTCACTAGTTGTAAGTTCCTTTCCCCTCCCTATCTGGTGCTCCTGCCCTTCAGAGTTCAAGACCCAATCATAGGACAGAAACCAGCCTCTTTTCTTCCATGGAGAATGGAGAAAGATGACATATGGGGTGGAGAAGGACAGATTTCTCTCCCTCCCGTTTGACTTTTTAAGTAGGACAGGCTGAAAGATCTCCCAGCAAAAGCCCAGCATATAGGAGATTAATCTTTATTAGAGATGGGCACAAACTGGGAAAATGTGGTTCAGTTTCGTTTGTGGCCAAACAACAAACTGAACCAGGAAGCTGGTTTGCAAACCGAACCAGTTTGGGGCCCAGCAAACCCCATTGAAAGGGACTATAGTCCCTTTAAACGGGGTTTGCAGAAAGCCAGGAAAGCAGCTGAACTGTATTGGGCTGTCTTCTGCAGTCCCTTTAAAGTTTAAAGGAACTGCACAAGACAGCCTGAAATAGCTGTGTGGCAAGGAGTGCCTCCCCACTCTGCAGCTGTTTTTGGGCTGTCTTATGCAGTTCCTATAAAGTTTAAAGGGACTAGAGAAGAAAGCTTGAAACAGCTGAGCGATAGGAAGCACCTCACCGCTACTCAGTTGTTGTTGTTGGGGTTTTTTGTGGCTTTCATGGGGAATAGAAAGCAGGTGTTAAAGGGACCCAGAGTCCCTTTAAACCTCTGCTTTCTTTTCCATCCACAAACCACCATGAGCCACCATGAACTACTTCAAAAATTCATGGAAGTTTGTGATGGTAGACTTGTCATGAACTTCTGATCACAAATTACAAACAGGACAAAATTCATGATGAATTTTGTTTCGTGGTTCAGTTTGTGCCTTTCCCTAATTCTTAGTGGAAAATTTGTGAGACGTAGTAGGAAAGATGATTTCTTTCATTTCCTGCTGTGTCTTTGTAGAAGGAAGCTTACATGTTGCTTGGCCTAGCTCCATAATGCCAAATTTCTTGATGTCCCCAATAAGTCTGATTGAGCTCTCCTTAATACGAGGATATCTTTGAATGGATTTAGATCATCACCTTTGTGTGAGGACACATGGTAAACACATTGGCAATTGCAATACTTGTAGCATGATTTAAAATATGAATATTTATGACTTCTTATTTTGCCCTTTAATATTTTTCTTAACAATGTAATACGAACGTTTCACAAATAATAACTATGACCTCGGTATTATCACAGATTGATTTTTATGGCCTTTAATGACATTACACTGAGGCTCTGTAGAGCTTCTAATTATTTTTTATTGTCTCGTCCTTTTTATAGTCTATTGTCTAGGAATGATTCCTTTTAATCTGCTCTTTGAGAATCTATTAATTCTTAATTAAAACTCAATAGCTTGATTCTTGAAGATTGCTATAGTAACCCCTTCTGAGACAAAATGATAAATGGACCTGTGATTGTTCCATATGAATTTTTTTGTTGTGTTTCATTATTTTGTCGGGCCTTCATTAATTTCCACAGAATAGATTGGCTTTACCATTTTATAGTAGATGTATATTTATAATATACAGCAGAGAGGCAACCATTTTTAGTCATTTGCAATAAAAGCAGCAGGGTCTTGGGTTAACACATCTGACATAGCATAAGGTTTCATGAGCTGTAACCCACCATAAGATGCATGAAGCTGAACAGTTGTCAGCTACTACTGTGCAGGTCTGTCAGATAAACTAACAAAGACATTCTTTTTTTAAAAAAAGTTACTATTTAGTTTAAAGTTTCTCCAGTGGATCATTACAAATTTATAGCTCAACTAGGACTACTGTGTGTGTGTAAAGTGCCATCAAGTCACAGCCAACTTATGATGACTCCAGCAAGGGGCTTCCAAGGCAAGTGAGACGCAGAGGTGGTTTACCATTGTCTTCCTTTGCAGAGTCTTCCATGGTGGTACTGGGATTATTACTATATTATATCTAGCCTTTCTTTCAGGGGGCTCAGTATACCATAAAGATAGGTGGACTATCATCCAGTCATTGTCCTGAACCAGAGGTGGTTAGTGTTATCAAAGAAGTTGCATCATGTGGTTTAAGACAAAAGTAAGTGTGAGTCTCTTTCTTTCTTAGGCCTTCTAGGGAAGATCTCTCCTCCATCTTGAAACAATTACTTGCCAACAAAAGTACAGATCCAGAAACTAGCTGTTGCAACAAATCCTAGTGCTAGTTCTGTCCCCATATCCACTCAAATGGCACTATCCCAGGACCCAACAACACCATCCATACTATCAAGGGCTCACTCACTCACATAGATTCTAGTATGATATATGACATTCTAAGGGAGCGGTGGCGCGGGTGGTAAAACGCCTGCTGTAATAACAATGAACAGCCACTATGGCTGTTCGAAACCCACCGCGGCCGGGGTGAGCTCCCGGCCCTAGTCGCAGCTCCCAGTGGTTCAAAAGCAGTAACAACAGTGAGTAGATAAATGGGTACCTGCCTAGGTGGCAGGGGGCACCCTCCTCCATTGTGAAGTGTGGTGGGAGCATCGGTGGCGGTGGAGCGACGAGCGGTGGCGGCGAGATTGGTGGGGCGAGCCCTGGTGGCCAAGCGAGTATGGCATCGAGCAATGGAGTGGATGACGACGGAGATGGAAGACGCGGTGACATGGAGGCGCAGGTGCGGCAGAGCCGAAATGGACATTAGCCGGAGCTGTGCTGACGTGAACCGTGCACCAGATGGGCACCAGATGGGCCCGCCAAAAGAAAGCCACCGAAAAAAAGGGAAGACCTATCCCTGGCTGCCAGGACAAAAGCACCGACCCCAAAGGCCACCGGAAGAAGGAGCCGAGCCGGAAAAAAACAACGAGCCCCACCACCTGGGTGCCAGTAGGCAGCCCCCCGCCCCTGCACTATGTGGCCGTAGATAGGGAAAGTAGACTTAGATTCCTATGTAAACCGCCCAGAGACCCTTCGGGGTCAGGGCGGTATATAAGCCGAATGTATAAATAAATAAATAAATAAATAAATAAATAAATAAATAAAAATATGTCCAGTCTTTCCTCCATCAACATTTACTTAACTAGACTGTTTCTCCACAAGAAAATGAATGATAACAAATTAGCCATATCAACACAGTCTTCTTGAACATACAATAACACATGTGAAAGTTGCCATATTTCATGAGAAATATCTCATTAAGAGACTCTGGAATGAGGTTACTCAAACAGGATTCATATACAGATAGACTATGAGACTTGGGCTCAGTAGAAACTAAAGGTAATTTACCTTACTACAGAAAGTAATTTAGAAAGTAATTCTAAAATGTTTAGAGACGTCTACATGTTATTCATTTAATTTTGATAACTGGTCAGTCAATTAGTGATTGCTTCACCATGCATTTAAAGCTCTTGTGTCGTCTTTTGTCTAGCTCACTATGTGTGTAAACCATGTGATTGACTGTATTTGTCAAGGATAAAGAAGTCTAGACAGAATTTGCCAAAAAATATAGAAAAAATAAATATATTAATATGAGAAAGATCAAGAAGACACACTACATCAGCGTGAGGAGATAAAGCATGATATAAGGATTTTAAATAAATGAGTAAATAAATACTTTTCTAATAAACTACACTGTCCAACAGACACACTATACACTGGAAAAAAACCAACCCAAAAGTGTTTGCATTCATGATAACCAGCAGTGTGATCAACCAATGGTTTGCTCTTAATTGCCTTGTTTATGTAAGCCATCTTGAGCAGGTCTATAGAGGTAGCATATAAAACTTCTAAATAAACAAATCCAGGTTAGTTGTGATAACCAAATGCAGATAGGTTTGTTCCCAAAAGAAAGCATGCAGGTGGTTCATTGGACACAATTTGTGATTTGTTATGCTTAATTTTTTTTAAAAAAACCCCAATCAATTTCTCGAGTAGCACCACCCCTAAGGTCACATGGCCACCAAGACCACAATATTGGAAGAAAGCCCTCCCTTGCTAGGAAGTGAGAGGCAAAAAGCAGAGACACTTGGGTTTATGAACAATAGCAGAGACCCAAAGGTTTTTTAACATGGGTTTATGAACAGATGAGAATCCATTACTTATCATTTGGTAGACTAAATGTTATTTTTTACTCAAACCATTGGTTAAACAATTCATGGTTTTTTGTGACATCTGAATGAGCCAGTATCTAAAAGCAATTAAGTGGTATAAAGACACAGGAAAGGCCCAGATGGAAAAAAATATACTGTCAAAAGAATATATTAATCATTTAAAGCACTCTGCCATGGAAGCTTTTGGGGAGAACTTGGGCCAGTCACACACTCTCAACCTGACCTACCTCACAGGGGTTTTGTGATGGTAAATGAAGGAAACAGGAATGATGTAGGTTGCTTTGGGTCCCCCACTGGGGGAAAAGGCATGGTATAAATGAAGTAAATAAAATAATTCACAGTTATTAAAAGGAATGACTAGCACAGGGGTTACCCAGACTCTACAGCCTCTACTCTCTACAGCCTGAGGGTGGCAACATTCCAGGAGTCAAGAGTGTTGTAAGACTAGATTTCTGAGGATCTTTTTGGAATAATCAAGAAAAATGTTGCTGTCCAGAATGTAATGAGCCACACAAGGACGGATTTGCTGTGTGTACTATGGAGCATACGCCATCCCCACTTTTTATTACAAGTCCCTCTGTTATTTTCAAAATTCCTTTAAAAAGTCAATAAGCCTTCTAAGACAGCCTCTGATGTAGCATGTTGCAGTCAGACTAAGAAGAGAAAATCAGGAAAGCCACAGTGCTCTTGCAGAGGTATTTGAACATGTGTCTGTGAGTTGTTACTCAAACGTTGTGTTTTCCAGTCCTGGGTACTAGCTTAAACTAAGACCCCAGAAGTTGTCAGCCATTTGTTATAATCTCCCTTGCACTAACAAGATGTAATTCTTTTTTTTAACTTCTTTTTTAAAGTTTGATTTCTGATTCTCAAGCTAATTCATTTCTTGTTACACCACCAAGTGGATTTATGGATTTGCCAATAGCTGGTGAAATATTCCTGTAGATAAATTGTTCACAGTAATAACCAGAATACACTATCAATTTAGTTGACATAGACATGTTCCTCAAAGTAAAAACAAAGGAGAAATGTCATTATACAACAACTACATAGCTAGCAGGATGCTTTGTTTAAAAACGGGGGGGGGGGATTTCTTTTTTCACTGATTGATTTTTCAGTTCTAATTAAAATGCCACTTTCCTCCCCTTTTATATTGACATACCTGAGACCATAGGACATGAATATGCCTTAAACCAAGTCAGGGCATGACTGGATGTGGTGGCATCCCCAGGTCTGACTTAGGAACATTGACACCATTTTAGAGCTGGGGGTGGTGGTAGTGTTTTAAAATGCCATGAAGGCTGAATTCTCATTGGGCCTGCAGTGTGACAGAACCAGGCACACATTTTCAAGTGCTGAAACAGTGATGGGGGGCAGGAATAGGCCTGGGAGACACCATCATGTCCAGTTGAGTCCCTAGACTCTTGGTTTATCAAGGTCATTGTTGTCTACTCTAGCAGTGGCTCTACAGAGTCTCAGGGAGAGGTCTTTCACAAAACATACTATTGGATCCTTTTGATTGGAGATGCTGGGTATTGAACAAAGCATATGCTGTGCCACTAAGCCACTAAGTTGTTCCCTAATTTAAGAGGAGTTATAGTGCAGTACACCAAAGGTCCATCTTATCCAGCATCCTGTTTCCCACAGTGCCCAACTAGAACTCTGCAAGAGTACCGAAGAAAAAGTTTATCTCTGTTTTGCTCCCCTACAACTGGGATTCAACAATATCTTGTTTCTGGACATGGGCAGTTCCATGTAGATGCAATGGCTAATATGTGGTGTTAGAACTTTCCTACATATTATTTTTTCTTATTCTCTTTTAAAACCATCTAAGCTAAAAGCCATCGCCACATCTTGTGGCAACAAATTCCATACATTAATTATATCTTATGTGAAGAAGTATTTACTTTGATCTATCCTATATTGTCCTTCATAAATTGACCCCCCCCATATTATGGGAAACAGAGAAAAAGTTCTGTCTATCCATTTTCTTCACAAGATGCCTAAGTGTACATGTGGCAGGAATGGAAGAAGAAGAGGAGGAGGAGGAGAGCTGCCCCTGTTGCCCACTGAAGAAGAAGAAGGAGAAGAGGAGGAGGAGGAGGAGGAGGAGTTTGGATTTATACCCTACCTTTCACTACCCAAAGGTGTCTCAGAGCATCTTACAAACTCCTTTCCCTTCCCCTCCCCACAACAGATACCTTGTGAAGTAGGTGGGGCTGACAGAGCTCTGACAGAAACTGCTCCTTTTCAAGAACAGCTTTTTATCAGAACAACAGCTTGCCCAAGGTCATCCAGCCAGGTGCGAGTGGAGGAGTGGGGAATCAAACCCGGTTCTCCCAGATTAGAGTCTGCGCACTTAACCACTACACCAAACTGACTCTAAATAACATTTAGTTCTATCACAGAAGAAAGAAACTTCAGAGGAGCAAGCATGAAGCTTATAATTAATTATATGCTAAGATTTCAGCCTGTGAGCTCAGCAAATAATTTGCTTTTTATAGTCTTTAATGTAGAAATAGATGGCATTATGTGAGACAAATCAACGAACTGCCTGTTTGTCCATGCTAGAGGTCCTTGGGTGTAACTATACTAGATAGTATCAGGTGGGTGGTCTAAAGCAGCAGAACAAAGTTTGAGTCCAGTGACTTTGTATGATCTTGTAGGTTCAATTAAGTAAGCAAAACTTTTGCTTTGATCTGATCCAACTAGTTCTTATGTGAAAATTGGCAGTGGTTCAAAAAATGTTTAATGTTGTGCTGGTTAATTAAAAATGTAAAAATAATCGCACCATTCTAGCATGACAGAGTTGGACATGATGCAGCTACAGGCCATGTTTTTACAGTGACCTCTATGCAAACCTACTAGAGTCTTCCTTCTGTTTTTGCCCTCCTAGAACTGCATAGTATATTATGCACTAACTTCTATATTGAGGGGGGGATGACAGCTCGAGGGGCTGACCATGAATCAAAATGATAACAGCTGCTTTTGTTGTAGGCACTGGAAATAATACAAACAAAAAAATGAATTTCAGAAGATTGGAAGGAGATGGAAGCACATGAATAGGGATGGCCACAAACTGGGCAAATGCAGTTCGTTTCAGTTTGGGCTTCATGATGTACCCAATTTGTGAGCCACAACCCATCTGAAACTTTCAGGCACTAAATGAACTAGTTCAGTTTGTGAGGTACATGATGCAGTAGAACACCTCCTCCCCCACACACACATGCTAGAGACACCAAACCCGCAGGGTATCTCTGGCTAACTCTTCTCTACTTGGCCTCCGCGTTAGGTGAGGATTGGATTTACAGGGTCCAAGTTCCCCCCCCCCCCCCAAGGTGTCACCAGGAAAGTGCTTTCTGGGGAAATGACAGGCACAGGTTCAGGATGTTCAGGAGTGTATGGAACAGACCCTGTGCAAACTAGAGGCATCAAACTCACAGAAGACCTCCCCCTAATGCCTGCCATGTTACATGCTATGCAAGATACATGCCCTCCAAATTATGTGCAGATTGGACATAGGGGGTTCGAAGTTATGGCCCCCCCCCCCCAAATGTCCCCAGGAAAGTGCTTTGGGACAAAATGTCAGCCGCAGGTTCCAAAATTTATAAAATGGACCCCCTGCAAGCTACACACACCAAACACACAGGGAACCTCACCTTGCATTTGAAGTTTGGTAAACATTTTGATTGAGCAGATAGTGTCTGGAAATGTAGCAATGCACAAACTGCCATGAACCACTTGAGTGTTCATGGAATGTTTGTACTGGTTGACCTGCCACAGACGTCAGTTCACGAACCACAAACCAGCCAAAATTCATCACAAACTTTAGTTCATGAGCCAGTTTGTGCCCACTCCTACATATAAGTAAGCATCAGGACTGATTAAACAAGAAGAAAAATGGTAAGGTCTGAGGCAGAGAAGTTTGGGAGAGTTTCTAAGTGAAGAACTTTGTAAATAAGCATGGCTAGAACCTGACAGATTCATGGCTTTGTAAACATGGGGTGACAAACTATAGACAGACTGAATGGAATGCTTCAGATGTGAGACCAACCAGTCATCTACCTATTGCACTCCATTCTTATTCCATTTGTTTAATAAAGCAGTATTTTTGGGTATGTATCCATCAGTGTTTTTTTGCTGTTATTATATATTGGAAATAAATCAATATTTATTTATTTAATGGAGAGGGAGTGATTTTCACTGATCCCCTTCTCCTGCTGACCCCCTCTAATGCTGTTCTTCAGGGTTCCCGGTCCCACAGGAGCAGAATTTGGGGGGGACATTTGAGTTGCGGTGGAAAGGGGAGGAGGTCCTGGACCACTGGTGGAAATCCCTTCAGTCAGTGAAAATTTTCCAATGGATCCATCCCACCATATGTGAACATGTCCCTTTGTATTGCACTCTACCTCTATAAGAATCTCAAAGTACCTGGTTGTCTTCCCCTCTATTTTATCCTCACAACAACCCTGTGAGATAAGTTCACTTGTGAGGTCACCAGCAGATTTTTTTAGCTGACTGTGGATTAGAAGGAGCCCAATCACCTCAGTCTCACCAACACTCTAACCACTAGACTACACCAGTTCTTAGTCAAATCTTCCTGCCTGCCTCTGGTGCCAAGCAAAATCTTAGTAATGCTTAAAATCTTTTTTTTTTTAAAAAACCAGCTTTTAAAAGCTGTCAATAAAAACTGTCTCAAAGGCTTATTTATTTCACACCCACTTATTCCAGAACACTGTCACTGATTTTAACATGACTGCCCCAGAGGAAAAGGGCTGTGGATTGCAGCCAAAACCAAAGGGAATGTCTGCAGACTCTTAGTCACTGCATCTCATGTCCTGACACTGTGACACACACCACTTTGCTCTTTACGATTAAGGAACGTGATTTGTACTGATTCCAATTAATTTCATTCCCAATTTAGAAGACAATATGAGCTGTTAATGATTAGTCAATTAGCCTCCAAGCACCAAAGTAACAGGTGAACCTTTGAGAAATGTAATGACCTAATTGTATTTCTTTGCCAAATGAATAACAGGTTACAAATGGATTGCAGGCACAGACACACATTCTTCTGGGGAAAGTGCTTGGGCCTTGACCTCCTGTGAGGAAAAACGATGACTGAAAGAGGGAGTAGAAATGCAGAGGAATTGTAAAGTGTAGGAGTGCAGCAGGTTGAATGAAAATTGCTTTGTGTGCTTGTTCCCATACACCTCCCACTGGCAGATGTTTTCACTTATTATCCAGTTGCGTTACTATCAGGGCAATCCCCATTTTTTAAAAAATACCTGCCCTTGGCAAATCTCTATTCCTATTAACAATGTTGGGAATGCAAGTGGAGGTCTGTAATAACAACAGGGATAAGAGTCAGATTAAAAGAAAAGCTGCAGGATCAGGAAAAGACCAAAATCATTAATGGTGCTGCATTACTATTGCAAAACAGTTCGCTCGGAGTTCCAGTTTCTGCAGTGCATAGCGAAGGGAGCTTTTTTTTTTTTTGCATGAATTGGCTTTTAGCAAGCCAAGTCAACATTATCCATGAGAGCAAGAACATATTGGTCAAGCTAGCAATTATACCTTTCTATTTATTTATTTACATTTCTACTCTGCCCTCCCCAAGAATAAGCTCAGGGCAGCTAACAAACAGGGGCACCATGTGCCAATACATAAAACCCAAATAAAGCAGGATAAAATAGAATAAATTACCAAAAATTACATAAAGCGCTCAATGCTGTTTCTCTTGAATTAAGACAAGATGGTTTCCAGTAGATGTTGCCTCCATCCCAGTACAACGGTACCAATCCACTGCGCCACTGAAGTTCAATCGTCATAAGGCCGCTCCATTCCCAGTTATCAGCTGGGCTCGTTGGTAGTGGTAGTAGTGGCGGCTCCTAGTCAAAAGCCTGGTGGAAGAGCTCCATCTTGCAGGCCATGCGGAACTGTACAAGGTCCCGCAGGGCCCTGATCTCCTCCGGGAGCTCATTCCACCAGGTAGGAGCTGCCACTGAGTAGGCCCTGGCCCTGGTTGCAGTAAGCCAGGCCTCCCTGGGGCCTGGGATTACTAAGCGATGTTGTGCCCCAGACCGTAGTTCTCTTTGGGGTATATACGGGGAAAGGCGGTCCCTCTAGGATGTGTGTGTGCTTGGGGGCTGGGTAATGTCAGGGATGGGTGTCAACATCACCTTGGGCTGGTTGCCAGCTTCCATATACAGCTGAGATTGGGCATCATTGCAACACTGCACAATGATTGGTGGAAATTGATAGTGCTGCTATGGTCTCCAGTGCAGTTACTGTTCTCTCACCTCCTTGGAGCTGGCTGTTTTTGGAATGTGTTCATTCTACCCTGACAGCATAGGATACTGACCAGCTTTTTCCTTTTTTTGGCTGTCAAGTCACAGCTGAACTATGGTGACCCTGTAGGGTTTTCTAGGCAAGAGACTTTCAGAGGTTGCTCGTCATTACCTGCCTCTACATCATGACCTTGGCATTTCTTGGTGATCTCCCTTCCAAATACTGACCAGGGCAGACCCTGCTGTATATCTGAGATTTGATAACATAAGGCTAGCCTAGGCTATCCAGGTCAGGGCGCTAGTTATAGCAGTGGTATTCTGGAAACTATGGTCAAGGGTTGACCTATTTAACACCAAAGATCATATTAAATAACTTCTAATTCTACCCAAACATTTTAAAAATTCTCAAATGCCAGTTTTATCATGGCAGTCATAGCTGCATGCAGATATAGACACAGTAATTCCGCTTTGAACCTCCAAAGTTTGAATATATAAATTGGACCAATAGAAGATATCTCATATTTCATCTCTCTCATTCTCAGTGATCAATGCAGCAACATTTCTCTATACTGAACTGCATGTAGCTGGAAGAGGATATATTTAATGAAAATGAGAAAACAGGCAAGGCATTAATATTAATCTCTCCTGCTTCCTCATGTATTTTACAATTGATTTTGGCTTGCTAGCTCCATGTATGTGGTATATCCTGAAGTAGTTTTGCAGATACATTTTCCCCCTAAGTCATGTTTTACAGCGAAGAAACAAGTCAAAGTGATTTTTAGTACCATAGCAGGTTGGCTGAAAACACCAGCTTTCAATCAAATATAATGTTTATTAATTTACCATATTACCTAGTGAGTAATGATCTTTTATAGACTGAGACCTTATTTTACCAGCATCTACTTTTCCCCCCAAAATATATTTGCTTAGCCATGATATTAATACCATAGATTGGCATGGATGGCACAACCTAGGAACAGTGATAATGAGAAAATTACAAGTTGAAATTAATTGGATGGATAAAAACATTAACTGCATTCTAGTTCCATTGATTTCAGCAGCACTTATTATGAGACATTCCAGCCATGGGGGTCCCATTCAAGAAAGCATCCCCATGGTAAGTTTTCTCTCTGGTGTTTAATAATGCTTACTAGCATGTAAATAATGCTTTCAGTGTTCAAAACATTTAGGGAGGGACTGTGACTCAGAGGTGGGCCATCTGCTGTTTTGTGCAGTAAGCCACAGGTTCAGACCCTGGCATCTCCAATCAAAAGGGTCAGTTAGTATGTAATGTGAATAATTTCTACCTGTGATTCTGGTGAGTCACTGCCAGTCAGAATGAACAATTCTCACATTGATAGACCAGTGTATTCAACACATCATATTGTAATTGTTATAACAGTTGTCAGAGGTAGGCCAGTTTTATTATCCCTGCATTAGACATTCGGGTCAGAGGCTCGGAAAGAGGGGCTTGACTAAGGCTACCTAGAAAGTTCAACTAGAGGCCAGATTTGGAACTCCCAGATCACAGTTTGTACTATGCTAAACCAGCTCAAGAATGCATCCTATGTGATAGAGCATTATGTTATGACTAGGTCCCCTACCACCAGCAGGCAATGATATGAAACAAGGAGAATGTATTCAAATATTACAGTCAAGGAATGGTGAGAATTTACGTGGGGAAGCAGTTTTCAGTAGCATTCCTATGTTGGGTGAAAAGTCCAACAATACAGTCCTACCCAGAGTTACTCTAGTTGACATCAATGGAGTTAGACTGGAGTAACTCTGGGTAGGATTGTACTGTAAAGCATTTATTTTGCCATATGGTCCATTTTGAACAACAGTCATCAGCAATTGGATATTTAATGTAAAATTGTGGCCAAAAGAAATTCATGTGCTACTGAACACTTCCAAAACAAAAAAAAGTTTCTGCCAAAATTCACAGATAATTAAATTCAGACTGGATATTGAAGTTATGAGCCCTGCTTCAAAAATGTTGGCAACATAGTAAAACCTACTGATATTGACAATTTCACCATTTGTTTATCCTGGGGCAGGCAGTGTTTTATTGCTGTCATGCCTACATCAAAGAGTACATCAAAACACTTTTTATACTACCTTGTTGATGTAGCATTTTGTGTCAAAGACACTCTTCCATTGTTATAACTCTGTTCCACAAATCCACGTACTGTAATCTTACCAAATCATATGAGATAAGCTGCAAACTAGAACAAAATGTGGATATATAAGCTTTTATTCAATGTGATGGTTTCAGACCCCATGAGAAACTGATATTGTAGGCAAAAATGTGTGTTCAAAAGCACCTGACAAGTTTAACTGAAGATGAGTGTGAAGAATTTCATTTTTTTTTTCCTTTGGAGGTTTGAAATGAGAAAAACCATCACTCTGAGTTTTAAAAGTTTTCCCCGCTCTCTCTGGGCAGAGAACAGGCAGGAAGGGAAGAAGTCAGTTAATTGCATTCCAGACTTACCTCAGCCCACCTTCATGCAAATGCTAATAAGTCTAGATAATGGGATGGTCAAGCTCCCTCTCGTCAAGCAGAAAACAGAGATTTGGAGGAATTAAATACTAGAGAGACTTCAGGAATGAAAATTCTGGAAACTTCAAGAAAAATTTCTGTGACCCAGCCTGCCTGGTCAGTGGGAGAGGAAAAGAGAGGTGATAAAACTCAGGGGAGTGAGGAGGAAGCTCTCTTTGGTGTGAAGTCCATCAAAGCAGGAGTTCCAGAGGAGGCAGCCATTGACCATGTGCTGCCCTGAGAAGCTGAAGGAAACTTCAAGGTAATGGAAAGAGATCTGTAGCTTCCTAAGCTAAAGGAGCCTGTCCTGTATTTTAACATCTGATAGGGAATGTATAAAGAGAAGGACAGAGGAATTGCATTTCACCCATTTCTTTTGAATCCATTGCTCAGTCTGGTGTTTTGCTAAAAGTATGCTTGTGAACATTTTCTTTTTAATAAATAACTTTTGATGCTGGTAGTGGTTCTCTGTACCACATAGACCTCCACCATCTTGGACACAGTATTTTAAAAGGAGCAGCAGAGGGAAGGCAGGCAATTGGCAAGTGGCTATTCCTCCAAGGTTGCACAAGGCAGTAAACTGTCCCCATGGGCAGTGGGAGACACAGAGGTAAGGCAAGGCCTCAGATCTTGGAAGGTACTCTCAGGACCCTCCCAGTGAACTATTCCTTACAAGGTTCAGCAGCTCACAGAATCAAGCTTAGAGGATTCTATACTAGTATTAGTGGCTAATTAACCCATCCCTCTGGGACAGGAATGGCATCCTGGTACCTCTGGGACAGGAATGGTACCACAAGCTGGTGCTTCCTCTCTCTGTCCCCTACTTGGCATGCATACGATGCTGTTGAACCTCCAAAGGAACTGGTTGGCCACTGTGTGAATCAGAATGCTAGACTACATGGAGCTGTGGTTTGATCCAGCAGAGCTCTTCCTTTGTTCCTAAGAGAAAGAAAGAGTTAAACCGCCTCTTCACTTTTCAACTCTTCCATGCAATCTGAGGAATCCCTGAGGAAAGAAGAATCACTGAACTGCATATTGCATTCCCACTTGGATTTTATTTATTTCCTAGAATAGCAAATTAGTCAGCCAAGTGTTCTATATGTGTGATTTTTCAGTTGTCCACAATAAGGGACCCTGCTAGCAAAAATTCAATTAGCCCCATGTAATATGTATCTTAAATGTAAGAAATTTTCTTTATGATGCATTTACACCATTTTTAAACATTTCTTCACGTGTGAATAGAGCATGCCTCACTTGAGTTGCTCATTAGATCCCGGTGTTTTTAAAATTCCTTACATTTGCCTGCTGCTTCTATGTGTAGTTACTGTATTTCACACTCACAAATATTTAAAGTGTCCTAAATCCACTTGACATTTACTCCTGTAAATATGCAAATATAGCCTTTAACCGCAAAAAGACTAATCAGATGCTCACAGTTGGGATTTTTATATAAGGCTGCATTTAGTTAGCATAATTAACAGTTTGCATGCCAGAGCTGTCAAGGAAATTACAATAATAAAGAAAAATGGCACCTCAGAACAATATCCAACCAAGTTTTGATGTCCATTGTCTTTTTTTTTCTGTTTGGAAGATGAAAATGAGTCTTGGAGGGGCAGAATGGACTTGCTGCTATGCTGTACAGTACCACAAGAACTTACTCTGCTCAGTTTATAAGACATTCCAAAACACTGTGATTTTGTTCATATACCGGAAGGCATTAACAGTGTCATCCTAAACAGAACTACATCATTCTAAGTCAGTTGATTTCAATGAACTTCTTTGGATAGACCTGTAGTGGCATTGACTATTGTGGGCTGGGCAGTGGGTTGTCTTCTCATGTACCTGGGTCTTCCAGATACTAGTCCAACACTCTTATACACTACACTATACATTTTATGGAAAACTTCGATGTAAGGTTATAGAAACAGCGTGGGGGGAAAGGAAATATAAGGTTATTTCACACCAGGATAAGTGATATGGAGAGCACACTCCTAAGGTCTACTCAGATGTGAGTCACATTTTATTCAATGGCTCTTATTTCCCAGGAAAGCTTTTTTTTTTAAGGCCTGAAAAGGGGCTTTTTGAATGGAAACAGCAGGGAAGAGAAATTCAAAATAATTCCTACAACCTGGTATTGAGCTATTTGCTTTTTCCTAGAACAGATCCTAGGTTCTCAGATGTTTTCTTCAGGTTTTAAACAGATTGGTATCACTGATCTTTATCCAAAAAATGGAAAACCACTATTTGGATCGCCCCCAAAGGAATACTCACACAGTTGAATTGATCTGTTTGGAATTTTAAAAACCAGTTCACTGTCTTTGAAATGATCTTTCACTGGCATCCCACTGTGCCTTTGTCCCAAATCCACCAACATTTGCTACATGCTGGTTCAATCTATTTTTAATTCTTTCACGGGTTCACAGTTAACCTGGATTGTGCTGCAGTCATCACAACAGGCCAAACTCATTACGGATCCACTCAACTGACATTCCCATGATATGTAAATTTAACTGATTATGCTCTCTTCAAGGGCCAGACTTGATGTGAAGGCTCTGCAGTGAGCTTGTAGAAGATGTGCGTGGGATCCTATGCAGAATAATGGGAGTAGAGGTAAGTGAGGGACCACAACCATACTTGTTCTCCAGTCTTGTTCACTTTCAGTAAAAAAGCCCATTTAAGGGAATGTACCTAGAAGGAGAGGCTGCAGGGAGGTGAGTCATGGATGAAAGGACGGTTCAACACCCATCATGTAGAGGCCCCGTTTCCTATTAAAATCTAATACCCTACTGCCCTGTAGTTCCCATGTGATTCTGGCAGATCCAGGTTTGCAGCGATCCCATCTAATTTAGTCCCATGTTCCAGATCTGAAGTATGTGCCTCAGGCCCATTTCTAATGTAATTTCTCAAATGCATGTAGAAAGCTAACAAGAAAGGCTATGTGTATGCACCAAGCGCCACTTAGCAGGGCTTGTTATAAACTGAACAGACAGCGAGCTATTAACATACTGGCATTAGAAGTCAATGCCCTCTAGATGTTCTCACAGCTGCATGAGAACTGCTGATCTGTCATCTGCTCCTGAACAGCTGCGAGAATGTGAAGCTGACCCAAAAACATGGATAGGAGCCGATCATGTGGGTCCCACAACAGAACTGTCACTGATTGAAGCCCTTTCACACAGATATTAAATGTCTGGTTGCCAGCTAAGAACCACTTGACATACCTGCAATAGCTGGCTTGTTGCTTGCATTGAGCACCATGTGGGCAACAGCTATGCACAGGGTTCTGTTTTCATAAACAGATGTAGTATTTTAAGTTGTGTGTGGTAGTAGTTTAAGATGGGGGGGGAAGTACTGAAAAGAGAGTGAATGGAAGTGTGGTTTGTGCCTGTGCAGCAGCTTTGTGCTCAGCTGTGACAGTGTGGGCAGGGGCTCAGTGGCTTAGCACCTTCAGCGGGAGGTCAGCCGCTACCACCCTGACAAACCAATACTAGTGAGGCAACCAAAAAAAAAAATAGTTTGCAAGTCCCTAACCTGAGTTGGCTGCAATCAACCAACAGCCCTGAGGAGTGCAGATCAAAAACAACAACAACAAAAAACCTTCGGAAGGGAGAGAGAGAGAGAGAGAGAGAGAGAGCCACCACCTGCAATTGTGAACTCTGAGAGCCATGAGCCAAATTGGAGGGTGGCGGGGACAGCAAATACAGCACTTACCTGCCTGTGGCATGACTGGCTTGCCTTCCTTCCTCACCCTCCGGCTGCCTCATCATAGTCTCCGTGCTGCTGCCCTGACTTCTCCAGAGTGAGCTGCTCGGTCGAGGTTTGTTTGGTGTTTGCCTCTCTTTTTTATTTTGAAACAGGGACGTGGCTGCAGCAGTCTGGTGGTGGTGGCCAGAGCTATGGCAAGCACAAGAGCAGCCCCAACCAGCCTCACCCAGCAGCATGCTCTAGCCCCCTCGCCACAAAGGCCAAGGCAGGGAGAGAGTCGGGGCCCTGCTCACTTCACCCCAGGGCACCACTTGACCCTCCTTGTTTGACTCAAGGGTGCATGGCTGCTATTTGACCCCACCCAATATGTGTCCCCACTGCCCCCCTGAAAATTTTCTGGCTGGCTTACTGCTGATATAAAGCTCCCAGATGACTGATCCCAGCTCACCTATAGGTCCCAGTCACACCAGCAGGAAAAGCCGCGGGGGAAGTGCGGCTTTTTAGAGCCGCAACAAACTGAAGTGTGCTGTTGTGGTCTCACGTTCCTCCACGGCTCCATCCTCCGTCCTCCAGCAGCCAATCACACCACATGAGGCAACAACAGTGCACCGCATTTGTGCGCATGTGTGGAACGTGGATGGGCGCTGGATGCAATGGCCTACCAGGACGTCCCTGATCAGACACCCGCCCATGCCGCGTGTTTTCCTGAAGATACTGCTTGTTTGCTTTTTAAACCGCTTTTTCGGCTGGAAGGGACGGGTTGGTGGCGGGTGTGTGACACTTGCCAGATGTTGGCATCTGATCGCACCGGTTTAATCCGCCCTCAATCCGTCCATTTCGTGGGGCAAATCCTTCCGTGTGACCGGGGCCATAGTGTCACAAGTTGGGTGCAAGGGTCAAGTAGTTAGCATTTCATCCTAGCAGTGTATTCCTATGTGTGGTTACTCAGAAGGTAGTCCTGCTTTATTTAACATGGGATAATTAATTAAATTAATTTAGGATCTAGGGACAGGCTTTTCAAGCAACTACTGGCCACACATGCTTCCATTTTGTAGAGGGAGATTTTGGATGTGTGACCTATCCCTTACATTCAAGTCAATTTATCTAGGATTATAGCATCAAACAGATGCTACCAGTGTTTGGTGAGATGTAGATCAACTCTATGCAGTCTAGTCAGAAGCAAATCTCACTAAGTTTGCATAGGTTTAGTCTCGGGTAAGTACATATAGGGATGCAGCTTAGTAGGGTTAATTTTGTACTCCCCCACACAGACTTTTTGACTCAAAATTCCTTGTTTGCTTCCATGTTCCTGTTGTTGTTTTTTTTATAAAGATTTTATTAGCTCCCCTAAAAAGGGGAGGTATTTCGCTTAAAAGAAAAAAGGGAAAGGTAGACAGTGGGAGAAAGAGAAAGCTGAGTGATATATAAACTGGTAAATTAAACTGTTAGTAATGTCCAATTAATCTTCTTGGGCTTCTTCTGTGTGTTGTCAAACTTCTTTTCTTAGTCCGGTCTCATGTGATTCTCTGTTAGTATATTAGTAATGTTCCCTTGAGTTTCTGTTAATAAAAAAAAAAAAAATCTCTTCTGGATACAGTCAGAACCGCTTCTTTGCGCTTCTTTGCGTGTTGGGCACTTTTACAATCGCTGACGGGGAGGGGTTTCCTCTGTTGCCTTCTACTTCCGGCTTGTTAAATCCTCCTTCGGGTTGTTGTTAACACACTCAGTTCATGCATTATAAATCCTCTTCCTTTCATGCCTTGGAGGTCCCCAGCTTTGAGAATGGTATTAATTTAATTTCGCTTTTATTTCCGCTCCCAAACTCTCTATTTGGTCCTCCTCGAAACTGTTGACGTATATAAGCGCTTGCCAGGTACTCCTCGCTGTCACAGTTCAAACTTTTCCGTTTTACAAAACTCCCGTCGGATTCACAACCATAAACAGTCCGGAGACCCGAACGAGCCCCTCAGGATGTGAGGAGCTCGGATCCGGGGCGCTTTAGGGCGCTCGAGGGGGGAGTCTCGCTCTCAGCCGAGAGGTTGGAGACGAGGCGCCCGCCATGCCCTGCCCCTTTGGACCTTGCTGCGTGAGCGATCCCGTTTTACGGGGTTTAGCGGAGCCACCAGACGTCACCGAGTGATAAAGCGATTATCCGAAAAAGTTGAAAAAGAAAAGATCGCTTTATCACTCGGTGACGTCTGGTGGCTCCGCTAAACCCCGTAAAAACAGGATCGCTCACGCAGCAAGGTCCAAAGGGGCAGGGCATGGCGGGAGCCTCGTCTCCAACCTCTCGGCTGAGAGAGAGACCCCCCTCGAGCGCCCTAAAGCGCCCCGGATCCGAGCTCCTCACATCCTGAGGGGCTCGTTCGGGTCTCCGCTCGTGCGGATTCCCTCCTCCACCGCGGGCGGGCGAGACGCCCCTCGGGAGCGACCCAAGGATGTGTCCGCCATTCGCGGGAGCCAGACCGGAAGCCCTTCCATGTTCCTGTTGTGAGAACTTTTCTTCCACTGATTTTTCGTCATACAACATATGAAATATTTGCTATCATGTGTGTTTTAATTACAGATGAAAGGTGCACAAATACAATATAAGAACCAAACCCAAAGGGCATTTTTGTACATTCAGAAGATGCAGTTGGGACTTACCCTGTCACCGCCTTTGTGGGGCATGGGGCTTGGCAGGAGCATCAGGCAGCCAAGTGGGCTGTATCCGGCTGGCCATATGATCTGCTGGGAGGGGTCCTGTGGCAGTGGGATGAACAGCTGTGATGTCATGTGCTGTGTCACATGGGGACAGGGCTGCAGGTGGTTCTGGGAGCTGTACCTGCCTGCCCCTTCCTCTACTTAAATTCACCGCTGCCTGGGCCTTGTCTCAGTTTCTTCATCTGTGGCTTTCCCACCCACCATTCCTGCATTTTAGTTATTACGTTTTTTGTAACTTGTTTGTTTTATTTGATTGTCACAGCTCTGGGACGTCTGGGCATTGGGATGGACCCTTTTGGCTGGGGATGCAGTGCCCACATGCCCACATCCCGTGTTTCTGTGGAGTTAGTTGGGTTGGGGCTATTTTAGTGGCATGCCCAGCTCAGGGGCTGTCAGTGGGGGCTCTCACTATCAGGTGGCAAGGGAACCACGTAGCAGTTGGTTCCCATGTGGCTCCTCGAGTCTGCCACTCCATTGGTTGCACACCCAGCAGGTGGACTGGAGTGTGGGGTTAATTGTGTGGCAGGCAGGTCGCTCAATTCTGGATCCATCCCTATGGTGTACCTGTGGTATATTCAATAAAGCTGTGGCCTTTTATTTTCCAAATCATCGTATATGGTGTTTTTTCTTCCTGCCTGCATTCCCCTCTATGCCCCTAGGCCCACAATGTGAGTTATCATTCACACATGCCTAGTTGAAATTTCACGTCAGCCTGAACGTATTTGTTGCTTGCTTGTCCTTCAGCCCATTTCTTCCCCAGCCTTAGGACCTAATGAGTAATAACAAGGTAATAATTCTGGCCAGTCTCCTACAATTAATGTAAAGGTTACTGCCTATCTTTTTGAAGAATATTGAATACTCAGTAAAGAAAACAACATAAGTACAAAATATAATCATTATTGCACGGATCTGATTTCTGTACCTTTCCAGTACTGGGAGACTAGAATGCTTTATCATTCCAGGCCAAAGGAGATATCACAGATGGACCCTTTTACTGAATCCTCTTTCTCTCTGCCCTTGAACACATCTTTGCCATGAAGGAAGTCCAGCGGATTTTAGTGTGACTTGCCTCTACATAAGTATGCCCCAGAACACCTCCTTTATCTTCCTTTCTATACTGTAAAATTCAGTTTGCATTAATAAAAGCAATAATGATTTTATTGGCGGCATTGCCATTTACATTCTTAAAAATGCAATGATTTATTTTTAAGGAGAATTATATGCTTCACAGAGATTGGAAGGGGCTGCTATTTCACAAGGAGGCATTTCACCCTTGACTGAAATGTGTGAGAAATAGAATTAATAATTCATTCTTCACTGATGTTGGCTCCATTGTAAAACAAACAACCCAGTCATTGCTGTGTATAACAAACACTCCCTTTCTGGACTCGAGTGAATGATTTTTCTCTTTCTTTGGGTGCTGGCTTTTTCTTGTAATTGTACTTCCCTGTCAAAGCACTGCATTGTATGAGTCTCTCTTCCTCTATACTGTCCTGTGCCTTTTCTTTCCACACTGATAAAAAGACCTTGGCATGATATTTTTATTTGGGTGCTGTTGGACGTACAGCAGAAACAGCCATCTTATCAAATATCACACCTCTGTTCAGATAGCTATGTGGAATCTATGCTCAATTGTCATCCTTCTACAAACAAATAAAAAGAAAAACGGCTCTTGTTTTCATAACTCAGAGCTTTCTGTCTGGGTGGCTAGTGCAGATGTAATTCTGGGTGATCTTTTAGCCATGGGTAAGAGATTGGGTAGAGGCCACGTGATCATGTTTTCTCTCTCCCTAGCAAGCTGATTCTGCTACGGTTAAGATGATGTATTTTTACTTAGAATTGCTTTTATTCTCATTGCTTTTTCTTAGTCTTTTGGAAACACTGATGTAAAAATGGATGTAACAAAATACTTAATAATTGAGTTGCTCACACAGCATGACTACCCATATTTTCACGTTTACCTTTGTATTTATTATGTATTTTTTTTTGCATTTTAATTTTTTAATGTGTGCTGTTTAAGGTTCCCATGAAGATAATAGTTGATGCTTTATGCATGTTACATGTGTTAATGAAATGTTCATTCCTGAGGGTTTTTTTCTCTTTTCTTGACTATCTCTTTCTTATTAATTTATTTAGCAAATATATATCCCACTCCCTCTCCTCCAAATGGGACTCAGGGCAGCTAACAGCATATAAAATGCACATATAAAAATACAAAGACATAATAAATAATCTTTAAAATATAAAATGGTTAAAACTCTACCCCCATTAAAATCCATCCACTATCAAGCAGGGTAGGATGTGTGCATGGTGAAGACACAGCTGAAGTATACTATCACCCAATGGCCGCCTGAAAAAGAGCAGGCTCTATAAAGTGCTCTTGTTGCTTTGTCACGAGTTCATTGCCGGAACCCCTCCAGCCATCTCAGCACCCTTTCTGCTGTCCTTAGTTCATTCGTATACCAGGGAGCCAAGATAGTATGGGGGGCAAAGAGGGCACTGGAGGGAGGCAATTAGGTCAATGGCCTCCTGAAGGCCTGGATTCCAGGCATCAATGAGTTCATCAAGAGAGCTGCTGATAGAGCCAGAGAAATCCCACAGAGCATTCTGGAGTCCAAATGGATCCATGAGTCTCTGTGGGTGAGCATAAATAAGCTCACTGGCCCTGTAGAGGGAGAAGGCAAATCTCAAACTAACTTTCACAAGGTAATTATCAGTCCATGGCACTGCTTCCCAAAGAACCACTGAATCCAGATCAATCCCTGCACAAAAGATCAGATCCAGCATGTGGCTTGCTTTATGTATGAGGGCCAATACAACCTGTGAAAGTCCTAATGATGCCATGGCAGTCATCATAAAGTCTAAGGAGGCACCAGACAAGGCAGTGATGGCATGGGCATTGAAGTCTCCCAAGACTATCAGTTTGGAAAAACGCAAGGTCCACTCCACCACCGCCTCAGCCAGCATCATCAGGGAGTCAGTTGGGAAGCTAGGTGGACCTAGCAAGTTTTCCACCCTCTCTCTGGCACCCCACACCAGGCCTACACATTCAATACCAGCAATATTTGGTGCAGGAAGCCATTCAAAGGAGAAAACATCTTGCATGAGAATTGCCACACACACACACCCCATCTTCCTCTTCATGGTTGACAAAGGACTGAATATCCTGGGGGAATCAGCTGAGTAAGAGCCACCACTTCATCCTCATCCATCCAGATCTCAGTCAAGCATGCCAGATCAAAATTGCCTTTTCTAATAAATTCTTCAAGGGAGGCAGTCTCATTCATAATTGATCTGACATTGCACACCATTAAGCTTGAAGAGAAGGGCAAAGAAGTCTGGGTCTGCACATCATCATTCCTTGGGATGGGAAGGTGATTAGAAGGGGACCGAGCATGTCCATATCTCAATGTCCTTTTAAACCTAACTCTCTGCCCATCACCATATCTCCCACCTCCCCATCTTACAGAGATTCCCTGGCCACGTAAGCACATCTCATAGCTTACTCTGGTTTCCCTCTCCATCTGTGGGAGGATCTAACCAGCTGTGCAGCAGATTTATAGTACACAAAAGAACCAACAATCAACCAAACTCACAATAGTCCAAGCCAAGCAATGGACCCTCCTCCCTACCCACCCTTGTAGTCAATAAAGGTAAAGGTTCTCTTGCTCGAAAGCCAATCGAATACGACTCTAGGGTTGCGGTGCTCATCTCCGTTTTAAAGCTGAAGAGCCAGCGCTGTCCGAAGACATTTCCGTGGTCATGTGGCTGGCATGAATAAACACCAAGGCGCACAGAATGCTGTTACCTTCCCACTGAAGTGGTACCTATTTATCTACTTGCAATTTCTTGCTTTCGAACTGCTAGGTTGGCAGGAGCTGGAACTAGAGACGGGAGCTCACTCCATCATGCGGCACACTCGGGTCTCGAACTGCTGAACTACTGACCTTCCACAGCCTGCAGTTCAGCGTCTTAACCACTTGAGCCACCCAAAGAAATCACCAGCCAGCTGTGATATGCAAGAGCTGTTGCCTCTGCTGGGACAGAGCTGCAGCTTTTGGACTCCACCAGGCATTTTTCCTGATGTTCTAGCAAGGCAGTCCCAAGCACCCCCAACTCTGGCCTCAGTTATTACCCAGCTAATTAGCTCTAATCACCAGTCAGTCTGGGTCTGCAGGAGCTGTTGCCTCTGCTGAGAAAGAGCTGCAGTTTATGGACTCTGCGTGATGCTTTACTGATATTCCAGCAAGGCACTTCTAGGCACTTCTTTTTCTCTTTTGGCATGAATTCATCTCCTGTTCTCCATCCCCTGCTGATCTTAATCATGGTTAAGTGTTATATGGCACTAGAACATATGTACCAAGGAGGAGGAGATTGGATTTATACCCCGCCCTTCACTTGGAGTCTCAAAGCAGCTTACAAACTCCTTTCCCTTCCCCTCCCCACAACAGACACCCTGTGAGGTAGGTGGGGCTAAGAGAGCTCTGACAGAAACTGCTCTTTCAAGAACAGCTCTGACAGAACTATGGCTTGCTCAAGGTCATCCAACAGCTGCAAGTGGAGGAGTGGGGAATCAAACTTGGTTCTCCCAGATTAGAGTCCGCACACTTAACCACTACACCAAACTGATAGGGTAACATCCTTGAGTTAATTACCTACACAGTTCTCAGTCACACATGCTAAGTCAAACTTATCTTCTACAAAATGATTATTTTGAAGAGAGTTCTTATTCCTTATGGACCTGGCATTATACAACAGCCGGGTCAAAGTAAGTGGGTCACTGCGAGTCACCACACCTGCTTCAATATAGATGGGGTGAAATGGAAACATATTGAGCCCCAGTATGTCTCACTGCTCATTTCTCACAATGAGGACTCCTTCAAGAGTTTTTTTTTTTTTTTTAAGTGGAGAAGCAGAATTGAAATAGTTATTTAAACTGACCTAAGAAACTTGCAAAACTTGGTCTAAACCCTACTGGCACTAGGAATCCCAAATTGTGTGGAAGCTTTCAGCGGTACAATAGACCCTTGCCATCCATGAGGTTCCTGGGATCGCCACACTATCTGTGAATACTGGGAGGGAGAATTCTGCTGCCACCTGATAGCAAATCAACCTCATTTCCAGAAAGATTTAACCATATAGTGTGGTCACACAGGAGGTTTTGGGCTGGAAGAGGGACGGATCGGGGGCGCAGCAAACGGGTGCGATCTCACCGCAACATCTGGGAATCGGCGCGTACCCATCCACGATCCGTCCCTACAGCCCAGTGCTGCGGAGCAAAAAAAACAAACCCAAGTAAAGAGTAGGACTTACCTGGAACGCCGCACCAAGTGCAGCCGTGGGATCGCTGGCACATCTGTTGTTGGGAGCATTCGAGGCTCCTGGCCGAACTGCGCATGCACACGCATGTGCAGCCGGCTGCCTCGGTCTCCCGTCGGTGGCTTCCTCCCCCGCATCTGATCATGCCAGAGAGCAACTGCGCGGCAGCTCAGGGGATCTGTGTGATCCCGCCACCGCGTGTCTCTTTTGGTGCGGCTCTAAAAAGCCGCACTTTGGCCGTGTGTTTTTCAGCTGTGTGGCAGGGGCCAGTGACTATGATGATGGTACAGTGGGAGTAAAGTGAGTAAAGGCTAGAGACCACATTGTGTGATCAGACCATGGACTGCAAATAAGTGAAATGACAGATCTGCTAACAGTGAGAGTCAATGGCATTATTATTATTCTCTGGCTAGGGTCAGACACAATACAAATCATGGTTTATTTTAACTGTCATTAGTTAGTGTGAAGACTGGGAGAGAAAAACAAGTACCTAGGAAGAAAGAGAAATAGTCAAGAAAAGAGTCAAAACCTCAGGAATTAAAACATACAAAATGCCAAAATCATCAACGGTTATCTTTATGGAAACCTTAAATAATCAGCATACTTTAAAAATATAAATACAGTCACTGAGTTTCTAGCTTGCCAAATGCTGGTTTCACTGCCTTCCTTCTGTAGCCTGGAAGGGATAGGTTTTTTTTAAAAAAAAACCAATCCAAAAAACCCCACAACAACCTAGGATTAAACCAGCATTTCTGCAGTGTAGCACACAAAACCATGGTTAGGACTAGCTGTGGTTAATAAATCATCTCCAGATCCTGGCTTGATGGGCCCTAACTAACCACCATTAATGGAATGGCTTACATTCAGACAATTACACTAACATTAGGTAGAGGGAGGGACTGTGGCTCAGTTGGACATCAAGACCTCAGCCTGAGACCCTGGAGAGCTGCTGCCAGTCTGAGTGGACAATACTGACTTTGATGGACCAAGAGTCTGATTCAGTATAAGGCAGCTTCATGTGTTCATGTGTTCAATTAAACTATGGTTTCATGCAATGTTTGAAGTGATGCTCTGAGTGTCAGGTAGGCTGTTTAGATCTATCCTGAGCAGAGGTCATTTCGGGGGGGGAACGCAGTTCCCCCGGGTGAGGTATGGGGGGCACATGACGAAGCCCCGCCCCCTGCTTCCGGCCGCCCCGCTTCCGGCCCTCATTCAGCCAGGAGGAGGCAGGAGAAGAGGGAGGGTAAGTTGCTTCCTCCCTGCCTCTCCCCACCCCTGCCTGCCTGGGGCCAGGGAGGGCCTTCGCGGGGCTTCCTTGCACTCCCGCCGGCCTTGCAGGTCCACCGCCGGGCTTCTCATGGGGCTCGGCAGTGGAGCTGCAAGGCCGGCACCGGCGGCCGGGACCGTTGGGGGCGGGATGTGTGGCCTTATGACACATTTCCGGTGATGTCAGGAGGTGTGGCCTTACATCACTTCCGGTGATGTCAGGGGCTGTGGCATATGCTAATGAGTTATGCTAATGAGTTCCCCTAGCTCTTTTTCTACGAAATGACCCCTGATCCTGAGAAATGTCCTATCAAAACTTTGCTTCCCTAAACCTCTATTGGATGCTTTGCCCAGGCAATTCTTTCCACATTTGAGGTGAAGTTTTGCTCTAGATAAACGTTGACAGTTGCTCTAGATAAACGTTGACAGCCAAAAGTATTTCAAGGACCCAAGAAATGGCTCACAGCTGAAGTTGAAATGACACGATTCTTGGGCTACGTTTGCCCCCTTTTCCATAATGATGTTTGTTCTTTTCTTTGTGAAAGACAAATCGAACTATGTTTTATTAAGAAGTAATTTAATTAACTTAATTAATAAGTAAAAGACTTTAAAAATGTTTTATTAAAAAGTAAAAGATGGAGTGAGCTTCCGTCTCTAGTTCCAGCTCCTGCCAACCTAGCCGTTCGAAAGCAAGAAATTGCAAGTAGTACCACTTCGGTGGGAAGGTAACAGTGTTCCGTGCGCCTTGGTGTTTAGTCATGCCGGCCACATGACCACGGAAACATCTTCGGACAGCGCTGGTTCTTTGGCTTTGAAATGGAGATGAGCACCGCAACCCTAGAGTCAGATTTGACTAGCTTTTGAGCAAGGGAACCTTTACCTTTTTAAAAGAAGACAATGAGTTTGGCATTCTGATAATTATAAAGAGAGAGAAATGGGAGAAGGAGAGGTATCTGGTATAACACAAAATGAATTATGTAGACTAAATGAGGCAGAGCAGTGTGAGACCTGAAAGATTTATTTTGATGTTGCCCCAGGCAACACTTCAGTCTGTCAACTCCAAATTTATTTTAAAAAAATAAATTTTAAAAAAATATTGATACAAAGAAAACTGTATATGATTTTTATCAGTTCACCATGATTATAGGATTTGGCTTATTGTTTTTAATTGCTTGTTGACACTTTTTTTCCCTTCCCACAATGTTTGTTTTACCATGGCTTCTGTAATCCAGAAATTCGGCTAAACCATGGATGAATTCCAGATCCTGCAAAATGAAGACACTTTGCAGAAATTCCTATAATGTTTCACTTCCTTTATTAGTAACATCTAGGGAGAAGTCTCAATCAAACATTGTTTTTTGCCCTCATACTCATACTTGGATTCCAGTCTTTCTCTGTTGAGGTCTTCACAATAACCCTGTGAGGAAGATCATGCTGAGAGAAACTGACTGGCCCAATGAAAAGTACTCAGAACGTGGAGTGATTCAGCAAGAGTGATTCAGCAAGAGTACTTTATTAGTTCAGGAACAAGACAAAGAAACCAGCCCGCAGGCCGGTTTATATGCGTTCAGAAAACCCGCCACCAAGCACACCTAAACACACCCCCTACTCCCGATAGGCTATTTACAGTAACCGGGCGACCATTGGTCTCCCGGCTGGGAAGCTGGCCCTTTGATTGGGCCGGCTAGGATCCTATGGATCCTTTGTCTTTCGACTGAAGCTACTGAGGAATATTGCCTGGTCAGCCCGGGCAAGTCCGGGCATGTCCGGCTGAATGCACTACACGTGGTAATGGCGACAGTACATTACACCCCTCCCCCCATAGTCCAAACTACCCGCATACAAAGTCCTGTAGATACGCGGGGGCCTTCCTGGGCCTGGTAGAGCGGCGGAGGTCCGGGGTGCTGTTCGGGGCTGCTCCTTGTGGCCGTGGCGGGGCGGTTTGCTGTGGCGTTTCCGACGGCGGTGTGTCCTGCGGGTGCAACGCCGGGGGCTCTAGAGCGACCGGGGCCGAGGCCGGGTTCTGCGGTTCGGTTGCGTGGCCTGAAGTTTCGTTGTGCTCCTGGGGCTCCAGGTCCTCGGGGTCGTTCGGAAGGACCCGGCGCCGCAGTTGGTCGATGTGGCGGTGTAGCAGTTGTCCGTCCTCACAGGAGACCTCATAGGAGCGCGGGCCTCGCACCCGGACCACTCTCGCAGGGATCCAGGGTGGCCCCTGGGCGTAGTTCTTAGCGTAGACTGGGTCTTCCGGGAAGAACCCTCGGGCGGCTGCGTGTGATTCCGATGTCGGTTCCATCTCGGGGGCCCTGTCTGGGTGTAGACGGTCCAGCCGGGAGGTTAGGCGACGACCCATCAGGAGCTCCGCCGGGCTGCAGCCGGTCTCGGTGTGCGGGGTCGTGCGTTGGCCGAACAGGAACACCGCCAGCTTGTAGTCCCAGTCCTTACTGTCGAACTTGCGCAGTGTTTCCTTGGTGGTGCGCACCATGCGCTCCGCCTGGCCGTTGGTTGCCGGGTGGAAGGGCGCTGACCGGACGTGTCGGATTCCACAGTACCTCGTGAAGTCCTGGAACTCGCTGGAGGTAAATGCTGTGCCGTTGTCGGTCACCAGGGTGTCTGGAAGGCCGTGGGAGCTAAAAATGTGGCGCATGGCTCTGATGGCGGCCTTCGAGGAGGTAGACGGTACCGGCACCACCTCCAGCCACTTACTGTAAGCGTCCACTAGAATGAAAAAGATTTGTCCCTGGAACGGCCCCGCAAAGTCCAAGTGTAGCCGGGACCAAGGTTTGTGGGAAGACTCCCAAGCTCGATCGGGCGCTCGGGGCGGTGCGGGCCGGAACGCCTGGCAGGGTTGGCACAGTTTCACCAGTCTCTCAATGTCCTGATCGAGGCCGGGCCACCACACATAACTCCGAGCCAGCGCTTTCATCCGCACCACTCCTGGGTGAGCCTCGTGCAATGCTGCAAGTACTCGGTCTCGGAGTGGGGAAGGGATTACCACCCGACCTCCCCACAGCACACAACCCTTGTGAGCAGACAGTTCGTCTTTGCGCGAGGCATAGGCCGCAAAGTCGGGTCCCGCCGAGGCCAACGGCCACCCCCTTCTCACCCAGTCCAGGACGCGGCAGAGGATAGGGTCCTTTTCGGTGCGCCGGGCCACCTCTTTCACGTGAACCGGCTGGTCGGGCAGCGTTTCCAGCAGCGCGATGTGATGGGCTGGGGCCGGGTCAGGCTCCGTTTCCGGCAGAGGCAGGCGGCTCAAGGCGTCCGCGTGGCCCATTGCCTTCCCGGGCCGGTGCAGGAGCCTGTAGTTGTAGCCCGCCAGGAAGACGGACCACCGGATCACTCGGGGCGAAGTCATCTGGGGGGTCTGGCGGTCCGGGGCGAACAGACCCAGGAGAGGCTTGTGGTCCGTGGGGACCGTGAAGGGCCGGCCGTAGAGGTAGTGGTGAAATTTTTTCACCCCGGCCACTATAGCAAGAGCCTCCTTGTCAATCTGCGCGTAGTTGCGCTCCGCCGCAGACAAGGTACGGGAGTAATAGGCCACAGGTACCTCCCGACCGTCAGGCAGTTTGTGCCCCAGGACCGCCCCGACCCCATATGGAGAGGCGTCGCAAGCCAGCACCACCGGCAGGTCCTCGTTGAAGTGTGCGAGTACCGAATTTGAGACGAGGAGGTCTTTGACCGCCTGGAAAGGCGCCTGCTGAGCCGTCCCCCAGACCCACGGCGCGCCCTTGTCGAGGAGCCGATGGAGGGGTTCGGCTACTGCAGCTTTGAGGGGAAGAAAAGAGTGGTAAAAGTTCAGGAGGCCTAAGAAGGCCTGTAGCTCGGTCTTTGATGTGGGGGCTGGGGCGTTCGAGATCGCTCTGGTCTTCTCCGCCGTGGGGTGAATGCCCTGTGCGTCGACCGCGAACCCTAGAAACTCCACTTTGGGCACGCCGAGCAAGCATTTTTCGCGCTTCACCTTCAGCCCCGCCTGGTCGAAGCGTTGGAGAACGGTACGGAGTCGGGTGGCAAACGACGCGGCGTCGGGGGCGGTGATCAAGACGTCATCTAGAAAGGGCTGTACCCCGGGGATACCTTTGAGGAGAGAGTCCATGAAAGATTGAAAAATCCCCGGAGCCACCGAGACGCCGAACTGGAGCCGGTGGACCTTGAAAGCCCCTCTGTGCGTGGCGATCGTCTGGGCTTCCGCCGTGGCGGCGTCCACCGGCAGCTGCTGATAGGCCTGCGCCAAGTCCAGCTTTCCAAATATGCGAGCCCCCGCGAGCGCCGCCAGCACGTGGCTGACCACCGGAACGGGGTACGCGTGGTCCTGCAGTGCTTTGTTAATTGTGCACTTATAGTCCGCACAGATCCGGACGTCCCCGTTTGGTTTGATCGGTGTGACAATGGGGGTTTCCCAGCGTGCCGATGCCACCGGCTCCAACACCCCTTGCGCCACCAGCTTGTCGAGTTCCGCCTCGATTTTCGGCCTTACCGTTAAGGGCGGAAACCTGGCCTTGATCCGTATGGGCCGGACCGCCGGGTCCAGGTCCAGGGAGATGGGGGCCCCCGTGAACTTGCCTAAGGACCCATCGAAAACCCGGGGGAATTCGTTGCAAACGTCCGCGAAATCGGCTTGCTGCAGCTGGTGGATGCCCCCGATGGTCAGGCCCAGCGGCTTAAACCACGACATCCCCAGGAGACTGGAAAGCCGGCCCCCCACCACCAGAATGTCCAAACAACCCTTGAAGTCCTGGAACTCCACCAGGAACGTGCCCCAGCCCCGCACCACCACAGGATTCTTATTGAAATCCTGAAGCCTGATGTGTGGTTTGCGCAGAGGGGGTCCCCCGTTGGGACACACTGTCCGCAACGTCTCCTCCGAGATAATGGTAAACTCGGAGCCCGTGTCAAGTTCCATGCTACAGGGGGACCCCTCTATCCGGACCGTAACATGGACTTTGTTTCGGCTCTGACGGGGCAAGTCACCTACCTGGGGCTGGGGCTGGTGGCCGACGGCATTTGTGTCGATCGAATGGAGGTCCACCGTGTGGATGGGTTCCCACTGGTGGCTGGGTTTCCTGGGTGGCTGGCGGCGGCTGCGGCAGACCTTGGCGATGTGGCCCTGCTTGTTGCAGGACCTGCAGACCGCCTCGCGGAAACGGCAGCTCCGACGTTCATGCGCGTCCCCGCAGCTGGCACAGGAGGAAGCTGGCTCCGACGGCCTCGCTGGCGGTGCGCCCTTCGAACGGTGAGGTTGTGACGGCTTGCGGTGGAGTTGCGCCACTGCCTCCTCTTCGGAGTCAGCTGAATCCCCTCCGGCTTGGGTGCGGTGTACCCGATGGCCGCCGTGGCCCGGGTGCTCATTCTCGAAGGCAGCCGCATCCTTTAAAGCCGTGGCTAGCGTGAGGTCATCATCCCGAATGAGGCGCCTCCTCAGTTTGGCCTCTCGTAAACCCAACAAGAACTGATTCAGCAGGGTCTCGTCCAGGTTGCTGAAATCGCATTTCATGGCGGCCTTGCGAAGGTTGGCCAGGAAGTCCGCAGCTTTCTCTTCGGGGCCCTGGACCTTCACAAAAAAATCCATGCGGGCCGCAAATTTGGAGGGCTGTGGCGCTAGATGGGCCGTGAGAGCCGTGATGAGGGCCTCGAAGCTCACCTCCTCTACCTCCTTAGGTGAGATTAGGTTCTGCAGAAGGAGCAGGGTGTCCATCCCACACAGCCGGATGAGCTGGGATCTCTTCAATTCGGCGTCGGTGACCCGCATGCAGGCAAGGTAGTGCTTGAGGATCCTCACCCATGTGGTCCATCGTTCGGGGTGGGCCAAGTCAAATGGAGCGATGCCTTCGTGCGAGGTTCCTGCTGGAGCGGCGGTGGCGACCCCGGAGGATGCGTTGGGCCCGGAGGATGAGGAGGTGGAAGCAGAGGAGGGAGCGGAGGTGGCGTTTTGCTCCGACATTTCCGCGGATGCTCGTGGACGCTCGGAGGACCGGGTGAGGCGGGCGCGCTGGGCGCGCGAGCTTAGCCTGAAGCGTGCTAGGCGTGGAGAGCGATGCTGCTGCTCGAGGGGTCAGCAGTGTGCAAGCGGAGCCGGGAGCGGAGCGATGAGCAGTTGCCGGAGAGCTGGGATGCGAAGTTGCGCGGTTCCCGGAGAGGTCTCGGCGTCAGGCTCGGTGCGGTACTCGTGTTGGCGTCCGGGTCTTGTTCATGGGGTCGTAGATCCCATCCTCGTCGCCAGTGAAAAGTACTCAGAACGTGGAGTGATTCAGCAAGAGTGATTCAGCAAGAGTACTTTATTAGTTCAGGAACAAGACAAAGAAACCAGCCCGCAGGCCGGTTTATATGCGTTCAGAAAACCCGCCACCAAGCACACCTAAACACACCCCCTACTCCCGATAGGCTATTTACAGTAACCGGGCGACCATTGGTCTCCCGGCTGGGAAGCTGGCCCTTTGATTGGGCCGGCTAGGATCCTATGGATCCTTTGTCTTTCGACTGAAGCTACTGAGGAATATTGCCTGGTCAGCCCGGGCAAGTCCGGGCATGTCCGGCTGAATGCACTACACGTGGTAATGGCGACAGTACATTACACCCAAGGTGACCAAGTGAACATCCTCAACTGTGAATTTCACATAGTGATATCCAAATGGAGATCTGAACCCAGTTTAATGCCCTAACTCAGGGCTCAACAGCCAATGCTTCTAGAGTCAAGTGTAACTCAGGCCCTGGTCACACGGGCCGGAAAATACGGGGGGGGGGAGCGTGGCTGTTTGCCCCGGAACAAAGTAATGCATGGCAGCCCGATCAGGCGTCCTGTCGAAGTCCCATGGTTAGGCGTTAGGTGCTGATCAGATGGCTAGTCTGCAGTGCGGCAAAGAAGCAGCACGGCGTGTTCACACCGGCAATCACGCTGCGCCGCTTCTGTGGCAAACAGGATTTTTTGTTTGTCTCACCGAAGTTTGCACATGTGCATGATCGTTTGTGTGCATCCTGTGGGGACTTTAAAAAAAAAATACAGTTTGCAAGGGGACATGGGCGGGTGCTGGATGCCACGGGTTTCCAGCGGAAATGCAATCAGACGCCCCGCGTTTTTCGGAAACTAGTACATCGTATGTGGTGGTTTTTTACTCCGCATCTTTGGCAACAAGCCACGGGTTAGCCACGGGTGCACTATGCTTCCCAGATGTTGCGGTGTGATCGCGCCTGGAAAATCCACCTATCATCTGTGTCTTCAGCGTGGCAACTTCTCCGTGTAAGGAATGGAATATGGATCTTTTAAAAAAGAAAATGAAATTTTTAAGTTTAGTGGTAGGGGGGTGCTAGAATGACCAGCAAGTGAAGGGAATTGAAGGCAGATTTCCTTATGGGCCTGACAGCCTTCTTTGAAACACTTTACAGAAAGTGAAATGCTAGAAGTAAACAGTTGTTAGCAATCCAGGTGTGAGCCATGTGCCAATTTATGTCAGGGCACTAGAACAATCATACAGTGTGATCCTGTGTATATTTATTATGTGTTGGAGATCTCATGGCTGCCACTTATTAATAAAGGACTAACAACAATAGTGTTTGGGCTATGGAAACTATATGGATTATTAATCAGCATGTCAGTTATCACTAACAGCAAGTTTTATGTTTTCAGTTATGCAAATAGGCTGTTGGTTTATCTCTTGCTCTGGATTTTGACAGAGTTTGAGTCCTTAATTATAAATGATACAGACACCAGCTCTGACCTCTAAACTTCAGTGGCTTTCCCTTATGTCCACACCAACAGGTTTGAATTGTACATTATAAAGTGAACTGAGGTATTGATTTTAAACAACTACGAAGCCTCTAAGACTCTTTGTTTTCTATAAATCATGTCTTTTTTATAATACATGAGAGGAAGAAAAGTCTGTAAATAATACTGAAATATGGACATATTTGCATTTTAGCTACATTTCAGTATGACCCAGATAGAGGCTTCTTTATCTCTGTTATAGTGTAGGTGTCTATATGTTTGCACCCATGCAGAACTGACTTTCTGTGAATGGAATCCCTCCCTGCCCACCCCCCTCAGAGACATCTAATAACTCCATTACATTAAGTGGTGTTTTGCCAGATTCACATTTTGTAATTGTCTTAAGTGCTTGACAAAGGAATTAGCTTTTGTCCTGTAAGAGTATATCTTGTCAATTAAAGAGGACAGCTAAGACCACTTAATGAAACTTGGGGATCATCTCAAAGTCAGAGCTGCTCTGTATGGAAATGGAACCCATCCTTCTTCGTGACTATACTAGAAAGAGGCTCTTGGTAATGAAAGCATTTCATCTGGCAGCACAGAAGTCTTAGTAACAATTAAGCATTATTTTTCTTGAGGTTCAGAGGTGCAGAAGTGCATAGGAATATGTGTCCAGGCCTCGTTTTCAGTATGCTGGCATGCACAAGAGCCTTTCCCCCCCTTGTCTGACAAAAGCCAGAGAGTGTACTGGTTACAGGCTGAACTTTTATTGGATGCTCCAGGGCTATATGTTCCCATCTGAGCTGTGGAATTCACTGAGTGATCTTAAGCCAGTCAAATACTTCTAGCCAGCGCCACTGAGAGGCACTACAGGTAGGTTTGCCTCTTGGGGTCCTATTCCTCTAACAAAGGCTTGATGAGATGTCACTTACCACTGGAGGCTGTTTACATCCATTCCATGAAAAGCTTTCTGGCCATTTCCACACTTTAAACCCTTATTAAGCAGATAGGACTTGCCTGTTGGCAGCACCAGCTGTAGCCTCCCAGGAAAAGACTTGCTCACACATTTGGGTTGCTCAATCAGTAAGTTACATACAAGATAATTAATGAATACATGTACTATGCTACTTGGTGTAGTGGTTAAGTGCGCGGACTCTAATCTGGAAGAACCGGGTTTGATTCCCCACTCCTTCACTTGCACCTGGCTGGATGACCTTGGGCAAGCCGTAGGTCTGATAAGAGCTGTCCTTGAAAAAGAGCAGTTTCTGTCAGAGCTCTCAGCTCCATCTACCTCACAGGGTGTCTGTTGTGGGGAGGGGAGGGAAAGGGAAAGGAGTTTGTAAGCCGCTCTGAGACACCTTTGGGTAGTGAAGGGCAGGGTATAGATCCAATCTCTTCTTCTTCTTCTTCTTCTTCTTCTTCTTCTTCTTTTCCTCCTCCTCCTCCTCTCATGAGCAGGGTTCCCTCTAAGCTGAGTTAGTGTGAGATAGCTCACAGTTTTTTTAGCCTCCAGCTCACACATTTTTGTCTTAGCTCAGGAAGAATGGCTCCAGAACGAACTAATTTATGCAGTAACCAAATCACTTGCTCACAACTTTAATGCCAGTAGCTCACAGAGTAGAATTTTTGCTCACAAAACTCCACAGCTTAAAGGGAGCATTGCCCATGAGGACAAAGAGAAGAAGATAGAAAATTATTATAGCACTTCTCAATTTTTCCAGACTCCCAAACGTCCATTGAAGATATTATACTATAAGACAGGCCCTCTAAATACCTCATAATTAAATAGCTATAGCCTGCCCCTATACAGATCTTATTAAGAGGAAAGAGAAGTTTTCTGGGCAGATGGTATCTCTGCATCCCATATAGCTGGAACACATCTTCATGTCTCTTCACATGAATGTCCACTTCATTTCCCCAATATTTAGTTAATTGCAAATTCTATATAATGGCAGATTTCAATCCCAGGATCGTTGGAATAGGCAATGGGGCTGTAAAGATTGTGCTTATATTATTAATGGTGTGTGTGTGTGTGTGTGTGTGTGTGTGGTCAGCAGCATACATAAAGGTAAAGGGTGTCTTTGAGATGCAAATGACTCATGGAACTTCATGGAATCTTCAAGGCAAGAGATAAGCAGAGGCAGTTTGCCATTGCTTTTCTCTGCATAGCAGCCCCAGTTGTCCTTGTTGGCCTCCTATCCAAGTCCTGAACCTGCTTTGCTTCTGAGCTCTGATGATATTGGGGTAGTCTGGGCTATTAAGGGCTATTGGGGTCACCAAACAGCATAGATAGTTTTGACTTAAACCAAATTATTCTTGGCAGAATACAGAATCTGATGAAGAGTTGCAGTGACACCTCCAAAGTGGTTCCTCTATCATCTTTCTATGTTACGTATAAAATATGAATGTAAGTTTTGTTATACACCAATTAAGACAATGACTGCATCCATGTATCATGGGATAGTTGTGCTTTCATTGCACTACAGCAATCATTTGTAGCTGAACTGGGTTGTCTTATCCACACACAAAAATCCAGTTGCAAATAATTGCTACGGTGCAACAATAGCCCAATATCCAGTGATCTATGGATGGCAGCCAGTGTTTATTGCTGGCTTATTTCAGACAACTGGATCAAAACTTGCCCACCCCCATTTCAACAAACCTTCTATTAAAAATATGCTCCATTTCCCCATAGATTAACCTGTATAAGCTAATTCTGTTTTTACAATTATTATAATAGTATAATAGTACTAGGGGGGGGGGAGAAGCAAAGAGAAAAGAGTTGGAAGACAGCATACAAGATGAGAATGAGACCCCAGCTCCTGCCAACCTAACAGTTCGAAAGCAAGAAATTGCAAGTAGATAAATAGGTACTGCTTTGCTGGGAAGGTAACAGTGTTCTGTGCACCTCAGCATATAGTCATGCCAGCCACATGACCATGGAAACATCTTCGGACAGTGCTGGCTCTTCGGCTTGGAAATGGAGATGAGCACCGCCCCCTAGAGTTGTATTCAACTAACTTTTGAGCAAGGGAAACCTTTACCTTTAGTTTACCTTTTATTTATGTATTCATTCATTCATTCATTCATTCATTCATTCGTAATCCACTGGAACTCAAGGCAGATTACAATTATGATAGAACTATTCAGTTAGTAAGTTGACTACAAAATATGATAGCATGTGAATGCTAAATATTTGTGTCTAACAGCAAAGGTTCCTAGTAAAATTATATTTTACAGTGGGGCTGGGATTGAAGAACGAGAAGAAAGACTCATTATATCTGATGGAGTTCCCTTCCTGACAAAGGTCCCCAATATATCACACCTTTACTCCTAAACAAGAATGCCTTCTTGAACAATTCTAACTTTGCACATGTGAAATAACAGATGCATGTGTGTGTGTGTGTGTGGGGGGGGGTCTAATAGCTTCAGTCAACCCATTCCGTAATGTGGAAACCCTCACAGAGAATAAGCATGAAGAGGAAGTTGCTAACATTACCTGTTTGTAGGGTGTCACCTTCAGAAGGCTTTGTTCTGATGAGCAAACCTGTCATAGCAGAACACAGCAGGAGAGGCAGTGCTGCAGGTATGTGGGTCTGATGGCACTAAGGGCTTTGTAAGTGATAGAACCTATCTGAACTAATAGGGCCATATTCAATGTAATTTCTCATAACATGCTTTATAGTCTTTTGAAAATACTACAAAGCATGTACACATTGTAACTTGGAGTCTAATGAACATCTGCATTTTTAGATCCAGTCTTTTTTTTTTAAGGGGGTCTGACACGGATTTCTTTTGGCAAATTTGTAGAGGACCCTGTCTTAAAAGGGTGGGTCTTTGATCTTGGTAACTTGCACAGGGAAATATGGTTTGGGAGGAAAAAAAATCTTTTATTCATAATATGTCAGGGAACTAGATTAAATGAATTTTTGACCCAGTTTGCCTAAGATTATCTAGAGATGTTGCATATTGAAGAACTTTATGTTTTGTTCTTTATCCTACAAACACATCAAAGTTTTGTACTAACTTCAAGTAAAACCAGATCAATTAGTCTTCAAGCTCTTAAAAATATGAGTATGACAGATCCTTTCATGCCACAGATATTCTCCAGGCCATTAAATATGCTTCCTTTAATCTTTCAAAACATACAATTTTTAGCTTCATTAAAGCACAGGTGAGCTCCTGATTCCACAACTTTTTATCTTGATGAATCAGCAAACCAAAAACAAAAGATGTTTTCTTAATTTAATTTTAATGGGAAAAATTGCCTTCAGGATAGAAATATAATTGTAATAGTTGAGTAAGAGTTACCTGGTGAACTGGCAATGAAGAAGTCGATGGGGGAAAGAAAGATAAGAAAATAGCCAGGAGGTCATAGCACTGTGGGAAGCCAAATAGGGGGGGGGGGAGGTGGGTAGGATGTAATGGGTTTAAATGTAAAATTTAATGTTGATTGTGATTGATTATATCCTGAATAAAAAAAATTGTTCAAAAAAAAGAAAAGAAAAATTTGCCTTCAAACCCAAAGCTTTTTACATGGAGGGCTGATTCAAAAGTGTTCTTCAAACTCATGTGCTTTCACACATACTGAACAATGTGGTTTCAATCCACTTAAGCGACCATTTGCAAGTGGATCTTGCTATTTCACACAGTAAAATCCAGCTGCAAAGTGCATTGAAAGTGAGTTGTTTAGTGTGTGTGAAAGTGCCTGTTATAAATTAATATCTTTTCCACAAAGAGTGTTTTCAGAAGACTTTTCTTTCACCTGCTCGTTAAAAGTAGAAAATCATCTTGTACTGACTCCTTTATCTCTAGAAGTAAATGTGATGGCCTCCTACAGTTTCAGGGGAATTTAAGCATGTTATCATAAACTTTCCCCCTCCTTTTCCAAGGTAGTATTCTATGGTAACATATTTAACACTTTATTTCAGTGGCTGTAGAGCAATGGGTTGTCCATTATGACATACGTCTTATGTTCCATTCAGGACACTGAGATTCTTGAGATTTTGTTCACAGTTTAAAGTGTCAGAAAGCTTTATGTACAATTTAACTCAATAGCTCACAGACCCTAAGTGATTTTTCACCACTGAATTATATCTTTTTCAGTCATGAAACACTCAGGGACTTTATAATTCCTCTGTTGTCATCAAGAATCCGACACTTAGGCTGCGGTCACACTGGAGGCTTGCCACAATATGGCCGTAGCTCTATTTGTGGCAGTTTAAATAGTTGCAGGAAGTTTTGATCAGACATCCAACCCTGAACAGGCTTCACCCCGTGCTTGCCCCATGATTGATCATGCAGATTGTTGCAGCATCTTTTTATTTTTGTCTTTCATCCATGTGCATAAGTTTGTATCCGAAGCTCTTGCTCCTTTTTTGACAGTTCCACAACCCCTCTGCCAAGTACTCCTGCCCCTCTCATTTTTTTTTTTCCCTTCACATCACTTCTCTTCCTTGGAATACATTGGGGGAGGGGTTAAACTGCAAATTACACAAGAGTAGCCCCATGACTTCAGTGCATTTGCCTTTGTGTCAATAATGGGTTGCTCTCTAAAAAAAAATAATAATAATAATAAATAATGGGTTGCTCTCAAACAGCAACTCTGATGCAGAAATAGGAGAGAAGGATTTGGGGAGGGGGGATTTGTCACTCAAAATAGCTCCCGTGGGGACTCCCAATTCAGAATGACTTCTGGGATGTGGTGATTGACAATGTCAGTGGCAATTATGGACTTATGTACACATATTTACCTGATTAAAAAATCCAAAGCAGGAGGGAAGGCTCAAACTTCTCAAATGGCTTGACTTCACAACAGGTGGGTTCAGATGTCGGGAAATGTGGGGTGGAAGCGTTGGCATATGTAAAGACTGGCAAACTCTGCTTTCATGATGCACCAGACCTGGGTGTTGATGACTGGGGCACAGAAGGCAGATGTTATTGTCTGATCATGCTCTTTACATCTGCAAAGGCACTGCAACGATATCAGTGTGAACTGCTCATGTGACCACAGCCTAAACCAGGCTCATAGCTATGGTGGGGGGTTGGGGGGCTCCATCCCCTTTCTTAAATGCACAGCCCTACAATAATTTCTCCTGTAAATGCTTTTTTCAATCATTTTAAAACATTTTTAAATGGTGTGTGCTGCTTTAAGCATAGTGGGGTGCTATAGTTGACTGATTCCTGCACTGAGCAAGGGGTTGGAGTAGGTGACACCTAGGAACCCTTCTAACTCTGTGTCAAGTAACTGGTCTCCTTTAGGGGGGTTTTCTGCCTAAATGTTTTCTTGACTATAGAAGTCATCTCCTCCACCTGCTAGCTTGTTATTAAAATTGTTGCTTAGGCTGACAGAAGTGTTTCACTTGCTGCAACTGAAAACTGTCATCTAAAGTGGTTGACAGCTTGCAATCCTGGTAACAGCTTTCTATTGGCTAAATGGTTAAGAACGACCCTGGTCACACTGGGGGAAAAGGTGCAGCTGAAGTGCGGCTTTTTTGAGCTGCATCAAAAGAGACGCATGGTGGCGGGATCAGACAGTTCCCCCGAGCCACCGCACAGTTGTTCCCTGGCACGATCAGATGCCGGGGGGGGGGAGCCACAGATCGGTGAGTGAGGCAGCCCGCTGAGCATGTGTGCACCTGCGCAGTTTGGCCGGGGGCCTCGCATGCTGCCAGAGATGGACGCACCAGCAATCCCATGGCTGCCCCTGCTGCGGATTTTCAGGTAAGTAGTAGTGTTTTGTAAGGGGTTTTTTGATCCGCATCTTCGGCCGGAAGAGATGGATTGGGGACGGGTGCGCACCACTTCCCAGATGTTGTGGTGTGATCACGCCCACTTGCTGTGCCCCCGATCTGTCCCTCTCGTGGATCAAAGCCTCCCGTGTGACCGGGGCCAACATCTATGTAGAATAGACAGCTTGAGAAGACTCAGAGGGAGAAGAGACTGCCTGAAAGCTCTCTTCAACTTCCATCCTGTTGCTATGCTTTCAGAGACCCTGCTAATAAGGAAGGCCAGAGCTACATGCCTGATAGGAAAAGTAGTGAGTAGAATAGCCAGGTAGGTTCTATCTATGCATGGTTTGTCCTTTGTTTTTGTAAATAAAGTTTTATGTGTTTTTATACAAATTGGAGTGAGTTTACTGGCCAAACGCAGATAAATATTTACAGTGCCATGCCTACCATCTACCAGAAAATTTATTCTCCCTCCTACTCCACCCCCTTTCAGCCTGCTATTGTCACACTCTGGGGCTAAGATTTGCAGAAGCCTCTATGCTTTGGTTTTAAAAGGCTTGATCCCACAGTAGCTGAGTCATAATCCTCAGAATTCTGGCTTTTCTTTCTGCACTGAGAACTTCAGCCCCACCAGGAAAAAAATTTGCCCCACAAGCCACAAAATCCTGGCTACGTGCCTGGCCTAAACTAACATGTATTCTTACTGCCAGAGACAGACCACCTCTGTCAGTTGCCTGCACTTTCTCCAACATTCCATCAGCTCTCTGAAAGCTGATTGGATGTTACTGATCTGAAGGATGGCTCAGGTATTCACATGGGATTCACAAGGGCTGGACAGCTTCCTGTTCACCATAGTAATGATTAGCCCTGCATTGCATTAAAATGCAAAGGGGAGTCATTGCTACATAATATATACAGTATAGTTTCTTCAGTGTTCATGTGTATGTCCATGGGACTAAAGCCTTCCCCATTTGTGTCAACACTGAGGATCACTTCATATGCACAGCACGGATCCATATGCAGAGCTTTCCTTAACAGAAAAGGGAAGCATCATTTGTATGGATATTTATTGGCTCCTTAGAATCTTCAAATGCAAGATAATCATTGGCTCTTTTGTTACACATTAAATATAACATCCATGGATTAAGGAAAAAGTAAAGTATATTACCTGAAGTTAAAAATAACAAAATATCAGACTGAGACTAGAAAATATTTCTGGATTTTACACTCGTTACCATGTTACCTTTTCTTAGAGTTAGATTTTTTGTTGTCCTCCTTATTTGTATCTAGCATTTCTACAAGAAACATAATAAAGCACAGATGTTGAAGAGAAAACAAGTTTAGGAAGAGGGAGTTTAATCAAGCTTGCCTAATCAGAAGGAAGACACTGCATATTATGTGTAATTAGTACTTCTGAATTCAGTTTCAAAATAGTGAAAAATGCATGTTTTGAATTGCTCTTTTCTATTAATTATGTTTGTAGGAAGTGGTGACTGTATATTAGGTACCAAAATCATGGAAAACCAGAGGATTTCTAAAAACACATTTTCATGATGTTATTTAACACCTCACACACTGGTAATGCAAACTGTCAAAACATATCAGACTCTACAGAATGAAGCAGAAAATCCTTATGCATTCCAGCCAACTGTGGACATGGTATTCCCATGGTGCCGCACTTCAGGATGAAATCTCTCAGCATATTTATTGTTTTCTCTATTGCAGCATCGATACCACATAACTTCACAGACACCTGTATGTACGTAGAGATCACTAGCTCCATTTGTGTGCTTGCATTGTAACTGTTACAGTATGCCCAAACGCCAAAAAAGATAGACAACATCAGTGCTACAACTGTCATTCTGCAAGACAGGTCTTGTACATATCGTATATATGCATGCTGCACTAGACAACATCTATAGTGAGGGTGCAATATGATTGTGCTGACTAGGGATGTAAATTCGACTCGCCTGAGCTGATTTATGCCTATAAATGCCTATTATTATATGGGATGGCTAATTACGAAATCAGATTCTTTGATCTGATTCAGTGGGCTGATTAGGGCATCCTAGCATCTTTGGGGATCCTGAAGGGGGAGAGGGAGAGGATCACAGGTGCTTCTGCCTGACAGCGGGGCCAGCACACCAGCCCCTCTGTCAGGCAGAAGTGCCTGAGATCCATTCCTTTCCCTCTGTCCCTTCCCTTCACCTCACCTCCAAGTGGGATGAATGAAAGGGGGGGAGAAAAAGGGAATCCAGGGCTTCTGCCTGACAGAGGGGCCAGCCTCCCCCTTCCCCTCCCTTCCACCCCTCCGGTCTTCTCCTTTCCCTTGCCCCCAGGGTCTCTCTGTGTTCCTTTTCTGCCACTCATCATGTCACCCTTGGCCAAACTCTGACTAATCTGACTATAGGTAGGGTGTTTAGGCACCTAAGTAACTAACAGCACTGATACCTGAACCTGACAGAGCCTGACACCATTTTAAGAACTCTCCAACCAAATATCTACTTTGATTTTCAAAGGACCCTAAGCTATCCTTTCCTCAGGTTTTTTTTTCTTCTTCTTTTTCTTTTGGTACTGGACTGGTCTAAAACTTGGTGATCCTGCTTCTCCCTAGCTGAAGGTTTTATAAAGCTATCCTAGATGGAAACAAACCTTTTTAGACGTGCTGGAGTCTCTTTATTAAACTTCTCCTGGCTAATCTACTGGGAGAAACTTGATTTCCTAGGAAGGAAATGCAGGTGTCTGTGAGATGAACTAAAAAGCTGGGGTTCACTGTAGGCAATGTATAAGCACCAGCCTTCAATGAAGGTCAGGTGCACAGAACACTGTTTTGTGTACGTAGTTAAGGCTACTTATAAGCACTGCTTTTAAGGAAACCCTTCCTCACCTCTTTTAATAGTATCCTATCCTGGCCTAGTTAGGTATATATGAACTAGAGCCCTACACTAGATTACTTATAGTTTTATAACAAAATAAAATAATTCCTCTTGAACACAGACACTTAGAGTGACCTATTTAAATCAATGACCCTAACAAAACAGAAACACCTCAGCAGCACCTTCCCCTCCAGCAACCAGGAGGAAATCTTCAATTACTCTGTCTATCTGTCTGTCTAGCTATCATTCAAACAAGCTAATAGGAAGGAATCTATCTATTATACCAGAAGGCAATCAACCACACTATTTGCCTATTAGTTCACAACAGTTCACAACAAGAGGTGAATCACCAAACAGGGGGGACAACCCCAAGGCCAAATACCAAGCAACAAACAGTAAAACTAACATTTAAAGAGCAAACAAATAATAATTTTAAAAAACTTTTAAAACGTTTTAAACACTCAGCTCAACCTATATCAGCACCAGCAGACCTTAACCACACCAAAGGGGAGGGGGACCAAGGCCAAACACCAAGCAACAAAGAGTAAAACTTTAACCTTTAAAGAGCTTAAAAATCCCTTTTTAAACAGTAAAACTATACCAGCAGACCCTAACCCCCCAACACCCCACCCCAGAGAATCCACAGAACCCACCCACCCAGACCAATCCAACCAACCCAGAGAGAAGTGGAAAAAACCCCTTAGAGAAAAATAGAGGATTAGAGAAGAATAGAGAAAAGCCCTTTAAAAATACTTCCCAATTTAACTCACGCCTGGTGATGTCTTCTTCTCATGAGTCCAGGAGTCCAGTCCACAGGGAGAAGGCAGGCCAGGCACAGAGAGCAGCCAGCAGACGAAGCAAAGGTCAGTGCAGCACAATCTCTCAGCCAGCAGCATGCAGGGAGGAAGCAATGGCCTGTACTCTCAACATATAACTTGTAGGGTATGTCATACATTGAAGGATAGTGGGATTGACTGGGCTGAGAACTTCACAGTGAACACGTTCAGCAAGGTGAACATACCATTTTTGACAGCTGCAATCACTGGTGTCCCAAGCTTCAGATTTCTCAACTTATTGTTCTCTTAATTGAACAGCATGATGAGTATCTTTGCAGCTGTAGAGTAGAAGAGCTTCATTTCCTTCTATCATGCAGATACTTTTGCACCTCAACTGTAAGTGAAATCAGTTCTCCCCTGGGGTTGTGGTTGGTTGGGTTGGGTAATTAAATAATGTCAGGTGTGTTAGGGATATAACTCCCATAAGGCAGTGTGAAAATAGGCCTTCATGAACTAACATCAATAACATCAACTTAAATGAAAGGAAACAGGGTGGTTTTTTCTTTTTAAAGGATCAGGGTTTATTTATAAACCGTAGTTTGTTCCTCCTTCCTTCCTGCCTGCCTGCGGGATGTGCATTCAGTTCAGCTGAGCTGGATACTTGGCCGAATACCGCTGATTCGGCCCTATTCAGCCCATCTGCAGGCCGAATCAGATTCTCTGATCTGATTTGGCTGGCCGAATAGAAGCCGCTGAATTCTTGTGGAAGTATTCGGCAAGTATTTGGCAGGTATTCAGATGGCCAAAAAAACAGCTGGGGAAAGGCAGGAAGGGGGTAAGTGAAAGTTTACTTACCCTCTTGCTGCCTTTCCCACCGAATGCGGTGTGCCTCAGGGGGCGGTTCTCTCCCCGATGCTATTTAACATCTATATGTGCCCCCTCGCCCAGATAGTCCGGAGGTATGGGCTTGGGTGTCATCAATATGCCGATGACACCCAGCTCTATCTGATGTTGGGTGGCCAGTCAGATTCCGATCCAGAAGATCTGCACCAGGCGTTGCAGGCCGTGGCTGGATGGCTCAGGCTGAGCCGGTTGAAGCTGAACCCGGCGAAGACGGAGGTCCTGTGTCTGGGTCGGAACGGGATGGGACTGGGGCTCCCGCTCCCGACCTTCGATGGGGCACCCTTGGTGCCAGCTTCGGAGGTTAGGAGTTTGGGAGTGCTCCTGGACTCCACCTTATCAATGGAGGCCCAGGTAGCAACCACTGCCAAAGCGGCCTTTTACCACCTTCGGCTGGTGCGGCAGTTGGTTCCCTTTCTCAGCCGCGAAGACCTAGCCACAGTGATCCACATGGCGGTCACCTCGAGGCTAGACTACTGCAACGCTCTCTACATGGGGCTGCCTTTGTCGCTGATTCGGAGGCTGCAGCTAGTGCAGAATGCAGCGGCCAGGCTGGTTGCTGGTGTCTCGAAATGGGATCACATCCAGCCTGTGCTCAAAGCACTGCACTGGCTGCCTATAGCATTCCGGATTCGCTTCAAAGTGCTGGTGCTTACCTTTAAAGCCCTACATGGCCAGGGTCCAGCATACCTGAGGGACCGCCTTCCCCCACATAGATCCCAAAGAGCACTTCGGTCGGGGTCGCTACATCGCCTTGCGATCCCGGGCCCGAAAGAGGCCAGGCTTGTTGCCACTAGGGCCAGGTCCTTCTCGGTGGCGGCTCCTATCTGGTGGTATGAGCTCTCTGGGATGAAAGGGTTGTGCAATAGGGAGAGAGGGTTTTGAGTCACGCGGGATCCTTGGGCGTGGCCCATGTATTAAGTGTTTTAAATTGTTTTATTGTTGTTTTATCGCACCGAGTGCCATACTGCTGTAAGCCGCCCTGAGCCCGCAAATGCGGGGAGGGCGGGGTATAAATAAAAATAAATAAATAAATAAATACTATCTATTTTTTAATCAGAATGCCAGTGGAAAGAGAAGCATACCTTCTAGCTACATTAACACTATGAAGAGCCAGTTGGGTGTAGTGGTTAAGTGTGCGGACTCTAATCTGGGAGAACCGGGTTTGATTCCCCACTCCTCCACTTGCACCTGGCTGGATGACCTTGGGCAAGCCTTAGCTCTGATAAGAGCTGTTATTGAAAAAGAGCAGTTTCTGTCAGAGCCCTCTCAGTCCCACCTACTTCACAGGGTGTCTGTTGTGGGGAGGAGAAGGGAAAGGAGTTTGTAAGCCACTTTGAGACTCCTTTGGATAGTGAAGGGTGGGGTATAAATCCAATCTCCTCCTCTTCTTCTTCTATAACCATTATTTATTTACACCCAATCTTACTCCCAAAGAAGTTTACATTGTTCTCCTCTCCTCCATTTCATCCTCAAAACAAACCTTTGAGGTATGTTAGGCTGAGGGTGTGTGACTGGATCCAGACCACCCAGCAAGCTTCCATGGCAGAATGGGGATTCCCAGATCCTAGTCCTGCATTCTAACCGCTATACCACACTGGTCTCTTGAGAGTATTTCTGATGAATATCATAGAATGAATCCCCTTCCAGGCAGTGAGGCATAGCTGGACCTAATGTATTGGGGCAGAAGAAAATGTATAAGTCTTTTAGGAAATTGTGGTGCAAAGAAAAATTGGTCAAGCTGATCCAAAAAGCAAACTAAAGAGGTACAACTGTGGGTTACAATGACTTCATACAAGTGTTGAAATCCAGGGAGAGAGATTAGGGCAGGGCACGATGGGAGCTGTAGAATAATGGCAAGATGGAGTGACAGAGCAGAAGACGGGGGCAGACTGGTGTGTAGATTAGTGTCATGATTGAATGCATTGATGTAGGTATATACACAAAAATAACTGAATCCTCCAATAAGTTATCAATATTCTCTAAGTGATTAATTAACCTGAGTAAATTCATACCAGAAAGTGTGTGCAAAAGTAAGGAAAACCAAAATTGTACACCCTAATAGCCAGACATTGTCTTCTAATTCACCGAAGGTCGAATGTAGCCAGCTGTCTTGCTCAATATTTCCCAATTCTGCTCCATATTCCAGTCCTTATCTCAAGGGTTTTATGTCCATGCAGGTCGCATAACATGACATAGCTTTTTTTGGTAGTGAAAGGGGAACCCCTTGTCCCTTTCTTTTAACCAAGAGAAACTGTTTGGATTCAACCCTGAACATTCAGAGTTCAGTGCCGAGCTCTCAATACCTCTGAAGGACTAGCTAATGTAATTGTTTGGTGGGTATATTTTATTTCCATGCAGTTCTTTCAACTTTTCATAATTTGAATCTAACTTCAAATAAGGCACTTAACTGCTTTCCCCAAACATGTGTCAATAATAAATCTAATTACAGCTTTGGTGACTTTCAAACCTTTGCCAGAAATAAAAGAACATGTATGCCTTTAGGCTGTACTTTGTTCTTACATCCTTTCATACTATATACGTACCACATCAAAGTACACACCATATATATATAGCATTATCAAATACTTCTGGTTTGCTTCAGGACTTAATTGCTTGAAATTGCTCAATTACATTTTAGGTATTATTATTATTTCTTTAATTCATTCATCATAAACACAGTCTTTAAAATTAATAATTCTCTCTTTTCATCATTATGGTTGTACTAGTCATTTAGTATTTATGTGCAATACTGTAAACTTGCAACTGAAGAAATGGCAAATGGCTTAAGAACATAAGAAGAGCCTCGCTGGACCAGACCAATGATCTATCTAGTCCAGTATGCTGTCTCACACAGTGGCCAACCTCTTGAAGTCCAACAATAAGGCATAAAGGCCAAGGCCTTCCACTGATGTTGCTGGTATTAAGAGGTTTACTGCCTTTGAACATGGAGGTTCCCTTTAGTCACAATAGCTAGTAGCCACTAATAGACCTATCATCCACGAATCTGTATAATTCCCTTTTAAAGTTGTTTATGTCTGTGGCCATCACTACATCCCCTGGCAGTGAATTCTAATTACTTGTATCCAATGGCTGTTTTCTGCTTTTAGAATGGCATTTCCAATGGGGTTGGTGGAAGGGGGCATTTTTTTGCTGATTCCCTCCTCTCACTGAAAATCCCCATGTTGTGCTGTTTTGGGGTCCACTAAACCTGAAGCCAGCCTTTTGAGCATATCTACAATGGCCCACAACAGGAGAGAGAGACAGGATTAGGGATGGGCATGAACCAGTTCATCATAAATTTTGGCCGGTGCATGGTTTGTGAAGCAATGTTTGTGAACTGAAGAACCACCATGAACTTTCACAAAAAACACCTGAGGGGTGAGGAGCTCCCTGCTGCTCAGCTGTTTGGCTTAAATGGCTGGAAGTCATTTAAACCCATGCTTTCTGCTCCCTGTGGCTTTTCACAGGGAACAGAAAGCTGTGGTTTAAATGGCTCCCCACCATTAAAACCAAACAGCTGAGTGGCAGGGAGCGCCGCACCACTTAGCTGTTTGGTTTAAATGGCCCCCTGCTTTCTGCTCCCTGTGAAAAGCCACAGGGAGCAGAAAGCAGGTGTTTAAACTTTTTATGGCTTATGAATATGAGCTGGGTTGGTTCATTGTTTGGTTCATGGTTCAGCCATGAAGCAAACCACAAAATGTGGTTTGTGCTCATCCCTAGAGAGGATAGTCCTGTTCCATGAATTTCTCTCTGTCACTTGATATGGGCCTTTATTACTAAAACTTTCAAAGAAAAGGATGACATTCTCTTTCATATTGTTGCTGATAAGATATCATTTACAGAAGTGATCTATTTTTGTTGTGTTGGATGGCTTAGGTATAAAAAGTATCTGAGATACCACTTGTTAGTGAGAAGTTTTCTACTTATTTATTTATTTATTTTATTGGATTTCTATCCCGCCTGCCCTGCAGACGGGCTCAGGGCAGCTTACACTTAAGGGCACTGTGTGCCATGATATATAAAAACATATAAAAACAAGATAAAACAATCATATTACAATTAAAGTGCTCAGAATAATGTTGGTCTTCTGGTCAAGTTAAAGATGGTATACTATAGATGGAGCATGGGTCCAGGTCCAGCCATATCTGTCTCGTACTATACTGTGGCTTGGTCTCCATATAGGGTCGACCAGCTACCCCGGTCTTACTAACAAATAGTTGGTGGTAATGGTGGGTGGCTCCTAATTAAAAGCCTGGTGGAAGAGCTCCGTCTTCTGTACTTGAGAGAAGGAAAATGAAATGGGGTCTGAGGAAAAGAGGCTCACAAATGGGTCCAGCAACATGGAGGCCTGACATTAACCTCTCCATAATGTAATCATTATCAGCCACTCTAGGGATTGTTACCAGAACTAAATTGGGACACTTTCTGAGTATACTTCATGCAGAGTAGATATATTTGTGAAGATAGCATTCCTTAAAGTGCTGGCACAGTGCTGGAGTATAATCAATACTAAATGACACCAGTTGTCATTTCCTTGCAAAATAAAATCATGTGGGAACCTCTCAGATCTTTGTTTCATGAATTAGTTGGGCAAAGTCATTTGCCCAACTTTGAAGGGATGAAAGTGCATAACTATGCTCTGTTCCAAAAATGGAAATGTCATTTTTAAAGGTAACTATGACATGAGCTAAAAGGTTTCTATCATGTTCTCTGTGCTTTTCTCTGGAAGCAATATATATTTATACCATTTAATTATCTTTCCTATTATGAATGCAAATGTAAATTCATGCTAGCTTGTTATTCTCCTTGAACTGGGGCCCTGTGAAGCTCAAGTGCTATTTAGGGCCAATTGACACTGTATATTGCATGTATGTTGCCTCATTTTTCCACACATGATTTCTCAATACTAAAGGTTAGGGTTGTCAATTCCAGTGCAGGAAATTCTTGGAGATTTGGGGGAGGAAGGGGAACCTGGGGAGGGACCACAGCAGAGCATGATGCCATAGAGCCCATCATCCAAAGCAGCCATTTTTATCTAGGGGAACTGATGTCTCTAGTCTGGAGATCAGCTGTAATTCTAGGAGATCACCACCTGGAGATTGGCAACCCTATGGGTATTTATAGACTTTTTCATCTGCCAACATTTCTCAGTAGATTTTGTGGGAAAGCTTTTGTGGGAATGTGCTGGGAACCAGTGCATTTGTGCAGAACAGTGACATAAGTGACTTTCTTTCTGGGGAAGCAGGGGTGTTTTTTTTTTTTTGTGCATCTAATAAATCTGTGATAAACATTCTGAAATTCTCCTCTCTCACTGGAGGAAAAATGGAGCAGTACTCAAGGCATAATGAACATGCATAATAATAGCTGAACAGACCTGGAGGGAACCAGTTACTCTTCTGAGTGCTTGATGAATACTCCAACCCAATGCATCCCTCTAAGCTGTGGAGTCTCGTGAGCGTGAGCTACTGGCATTAAAGTTGTCAGCGAGTGCTTTGGCTACCGCATAAATTATTTTGCTCTGGATCCATCCTTCCTGAGCTAAGACAAAAATGTGTGAGACAGAGGCTAAAAAGCTGTGAGCTAGCTCACACTAACTCAGCTTAGAGGGAACAATGCGAGTCCCACCAACACATAAATTCACTTCATATAGAAGAGGTGATAGATTTGAAGAAATATTGTTACAAACAAGGTCACCCCTCACAGGGATACTTCTAATGGCACACTCCGAAATATCTTCTGATTGGAGAGGCCTGGATAACATTATCCAGAGTTATACAACTTAATATCAATGTAGGGGACCATGAACTAGCGGGAATTCCCCTGGATGATCTCATATGGGAGATGCTTTCATACAGGACATGTTTTTATAGCTAACCTGGCCTGTCACAGGGAAGCCAATTAATAACCAATCCCCTCCAAGTTCCATACCTTCTTCAACCAATAAGAAAATATTTTTCTAGTCCTTAAAATAAGAACATAAAATAAGAACATAAAAGAAGCCAATGTTGGATCAGGCCAATGGCCCAACCAGTCCAACACCTTTCACACAGTGGCCAAAAACACCAGATGCCATCAGGAGGTCTACTAGAAGCCCTCCCACTGTTGCCCCCCCATACCCCAAGAATACAGAGAATCACTTGCCCCAGACTGAGAGTTCCTATCTATACCTTGTGGCTAATAGCCACTGATTGACCTCTGCTCCATATGTTTACCCAATTCCCTCTTGAAGCTGTCCAGGCTTGTAGCCACTGCCATGTCCTGTGGCAGTGAATCCCATGTGTTAATCACTCTTTGGGTGAAGAAGTACTTCCTTTTATCTGTTCTAACCCGACTGCTCAGTAATTTCATTGAGTAACCATGAGTTCTTCTATAGTGAGAAAGGAAGAAAAGTACTTCTTTCTCTACCTGCTCTATCCCATGCATAATCTTGCAAACCTCAATCATGTCTCCCCTCAGTCATTGTTTCTCCAAGCTAAAGAGCCCCAAATACTTTAACCTTTCTTCTTAGGGAAAGTGTTCCAACCCTTTTATCAATCTAGTTGCCCTTTTCTGCATTTTTCCAATGCTCTAATATCCTTTTTGAGGCATGGTGACCAGAATTGCACACAGTATTCCAAATGAGGTCGCACCATCAATTTATACAGGGTCATTATGACATGTGTGTGTAAAGTGCTGCCAAGTTGCAGATGACTTATAGCAACCCTACAGGGCTTTCAAGGCAAAAAACTAACAAAGGTGGTTTGCCACTGCCTTCCTCTGCATAGCAACACTGGAATTCCTTGTTGGTCTCCCATCCAAATAAAGTGTGGTATTTGAAACAAAAGAAACCATTTTATCACAACGTGGATAATGGCTGCCATATGCCTACCATGGTATGTAAGATTCTACCCCCATACTCTGTTTGCCATGGTTGATGGAGCAGAGGGAGAAAGAATGGGAATGGGGACAACACTGAGGAGGCTATGACATCACTTCTGGGTATTTTATTCAATCAGGCTTGCTCCCAAGAAAGTGTTCTTAGGATTGCAGTCTTGGTCACTGATTGGTACCATGTTAAGCAGAGCCAACAATATGATGAGAAAGCATAGGCTTGGCCTGGAATCTTTTGTTGTTGATAATTTCTTTTGTTTTCCAGAACATCTCTAAAAATATTCTTAAAGGTAAGGGCCTGGAATCTTTTTCAGACTTACTTAAGGGTAGTGTCCAATTTATTGGCCAGGAGTCAACGGATGACTCAAATCGCTAAGAGGCTCAACTGGTAATTCACAGGTAACCCATTGTCCATTTATTTAAGTCTCCATCAGATTACACTGTCTGGCTGACTTCCATTTTCTCTTCTATAATATATTTTGAGTCAGTAATAGGGGTGGGCAACAAATGGGAAAATGCAGTTTAGTTTGTGGTTCATATTAGATCCCTTTCAGTCCAGCTTCCGCCCAGGACAGCATTGGTTGCTTTTACGGACGACCTCCGGAGGCATCTGGATCAGGCTGATTCGGCAGTACTGTTGTTGTTGGACCTGTTAGCCGCATTCAACACGGTTGACCATCAGTTGCTCACCCACCGCCTCACCAACATGGGGATCCAGGGCTTGCCTTGCAATGGCTTGCTTCCTTTCTCCAGGGTGGGGGACAAAGAGTGGTGCTAGGGGAACAGCAGTCCAGGACACAGCTGCTTGAGTGTGGAGTGCCTCAAGGGGCAGTGCTTTCCCTGATGTTACTCAACATGTACATGCACCCCCTTGCCCAGATTGCCTGGAGGTATGAGCTGGGATGTCACCAGTATGCTTATGACACCCAGCTCTTTCTGCTGTTGGGCAGCCAGTCGGACTCTGGACCAGAAGATCTGGACTGGGCACTGCAAGCCGTGGCTGGTTGGCTTAGACTGAGCCAGCTGAAGCTGAACCCGGCGAAGACGGAGGTCTTGTGCCTGAGTCAGGGCGGTTTGGGGATAGGGATCCCACTCCCGACCTTTGGTGGGGCACCATTAGTGCCAGCGCTGGTGGTTAGGAGTTTGGGAGTGCTCCTGGATACTTCCTTGACAATGGAGGCCCAGGTAGCAGCCACTGCTAAGTCGGCCTTTTACCATCTTCGGCTGATTTGGCAGTTTGTTCCCTTCCTCGACCGTAATGACCTGGCTACGGTGATCCATGCGATGGTCACCTCAAGACTAGACTACTGTAATGCTCTCTACATGGGGCTGCCCTTGTCATAAATCCGGAAGCTGCAGCTAGTGCAGAATTCTGTGACCAGGCTTCTGATGGTCTTTCCTAGATGGGAGCACATCTGGCCTATGCAGAAGGAACTGCACTTGCTGCCAATAGCATACTGAATTCGCTTCAAGGTGCTGGTACTCACCTTTAAAGCCCTATATGGCCAGGGTCTGACATACCTGAGGGATCACCTTTCCCCATATATACCCCAGAGAGCACTACAGTCGGGGTCACCAATTGACCCTCCCAGGCCCCAAGGATGCCAGGTTCACTGCTGCTAGGGCCTTTTTAGTGGCGGCTCCATACTGGTGGAATGAGCTCCCGGAAGAGATCATGGCCCTGTGGGATCTTCTACAGTTCTGCAGGGCCTGCAAGATGGAGCTCTTCCACCAGGCTTTTAATTAGGAGCCGCCCACCACTACCACCAACATCTGTGGTTATGGTCCGGCCCCAGCTTTGAGATCGAGCCATACCATTGCGTGACACCAGAAGAGCACTGAGTTGGAAATTGTCTGCTTGTTACATCACATAGCATGCCATCTCAATTAATGACAGAATGATGATTATTAATAGCACTTTATGATTACCTGATTGTTTTAAAATGTTTTGAAAGTTTTAATGTGGATTTTATGGTACCTTGTACCGACTAATGTAAGTTGCCCTGAGCCTGTTTGTGGTGAGGCTGGGATACAAATGGAATAAATAAATACATAGTATGTCAGGTTCATAAACCAAAAATCACGAACTTTTAAAAGCCAAATGAACCAGTTCAGTTCCTGAGGTTCGTGGCATGGTAGAATAGCTCCCTAAAATTCTAGAGAAACCACATGCACAGGGGGTCTCCAAGTGATTTTCCCCTGCCTGCCCTCCGAGTTTGGTAAGGATTGGATTTCCTCCATTGTTTCCAATGGAGGAGGGAAAAGCGAGGACAATAAAAGCCCAGCAGAACTGAATCAAAGTCCCAGAGAATCTCTGCAGTAGAGAATCTCTGCAGTGGGGGGCATTTTTGCAAGCATTGCAGAACCAGTGCAATGTGCCCAGCAGAACCAGTGCCACAGTGGCAGTGGCAGTGCAAACCCAACAGGACTAAGGTCAAACCAAAGAATTTCTGCTGTAGAAACTGAAGGGGGAGGGGGCATTTTTGCCATGTCAGCAGAACCAGTGCAATGTGGCAATACCAGCTCAATCACAATTCAGGAAAGCACAATTCATTTGCAAGCACAGCAGAACCAGTACAATGTACAGAGTGCCCAGCAGTACCAGTGCAATCACAAAATGCCCAGCAGAACCCAGTGCCACTGGCATTGCTAGCTTAAAGGTACTGATCTTAAAACACAAAGTCACAACTCCAATCAAAGGGTTGCAAACTCTGTGCAATTAAATGGGAAGTGAACACAAAGGAATGCTGCCAAAGGTGGAGGGGAAGCCTCTTGGAACTGACATGGCTAGTTTAAAACTGGCAATAGTGTTTCCAAGGCTGCAGAATTCCTCCCCCCTGTTACTCTGAAGTATGGTACACATTTTGTTTGAGTGGATGTTAGATACTGAGCGTCAGAGATTATACAGCCTAGCTAATAAAACCTGCTCTCCCTTGAACTTTGAGATCCCCCTAACTACAGGGAAGATGGCCTCATATTTATCCTCTCTGCAGGTCCCGCAACAACGTAGAGCATTTACCCTGGCCAGGTGTAATTTTATATGGCAGATTTAACAAGGTTTCTCATTCAGCCAGATATTGCCCCTGCAGAAAGAGAGGTGTGGAATCTATTTCACATGTTCTCCTGCATTGTAATCTGTATGTGGACTTAAGGAATATTTATCTACATTCTATCCTAACCAGTATTGCGGATTGCTCTGATGCACTCAAGGTCCATAGACTTTTAAAAGATCTCGGTCCTGACACCACTGAGAAGGTGTCTAAGTTTCGCTGTTTGGCTTTAAAGCTGCGCCAAAAGTTCCTAGAGATATAACATTCTTATCAGCTCCTAATTGCACAATATCGAGTCATAGATTTTTACAGGTGTTTTAACTGTTCCCTAAAATTGTATAACTTGTACTGTTATTTTATGCCAATAAAGGCTAACAAAACAAAATTATAAAGAGTGGAAACAGTCTGTCTGGAAATGTTATCCATTCGGGAACCAGCATGAACCTCCATGAACTGCTTGAAAGTTGGTGGAAAGTTAATGCTGGTTGATCTGCTACAAATTTCAGTTCCTGAACCATGAACTGACTATTTGTCACAAACTTTAGTTCGTGGGCCAGTTTGTGCCCATCCCTAGCCAAGGACAATACCATTTTGAAGGGAATGAAATGTATTTCAATCTACTAGTCAGGGAGGGGAATTTGTTTTAGCCTGTTTTTATATGCTTCCCATCTGCATTCATTCACTGTTCCCACACTGACCACGAAGAATAATGGAAAGGACTGGGCATGGTTTTCTGCTTACATGGCTGCATGTGTTAGTAATTTGAGTTGGTATTGCTAACTTGAACAATTCTGCCATAAAGCACAGTGCTGAAAAATGCAGTAAGACACCGGAGTCAATTGCTCCCTAAGTAGGAGTAATTGTCAAATCAATACTTTTTTTAGAACAAAAAGTATTAGTAACAGATCAGCTTCATAATATTCTAGATTTGCATTCAGTGCATGTGAAGTTAGCAGTCACCTTGCAGCAAAGTTCTTTCATGAAATTATACATAAATTGAAGAGGATGAATACAATAGAGTGGTTTCGACAGTGCCGACTTTTCTGTAGGCAATGTGCCAAATTTAATCAATTCACTTCCAATGTCTGTCTGATTTGATAAGGAATAATAGTTACAGTGGGTTGGCACAGCTCAGCGATTGGCACAGCCAATAGTATCAAAGTATTTCCTTCTTCAGAATATACACACACAAAAATACTTGTTTACTCACAAAATATTTTTCTTTAAATGCAGTTGATAACTGGATTCATCAGTTGATGGGAACTGCACCAAATCTTGATAATTGAAGATAAATTCCTCTTTAGATTGGGGGGAAATACACCCTTGCTTATGGGGTAAAATCACTGAGAATATATTTAATAAAGATCTGTAGTGACTTAAACCAGAAGCACATTAAAACTTGGAGAAAGCAATTATTGGTGTCAGCATAATTTATACTAGAGGTAGTGACTAGAATAATTATCACATATTCTGCTGCTGTGGTTTTAGTCTGTAGGAATTTTCTACAAGTGTTTGCAGCTCTTCTACACCTTGTCCAGAATCCTGGTATATAGAAAATAAGGGACGGTGGGGGAGTCAGACATATTGAAACCAGCTCTGAATATTGAAGAAATGTATATGAAGCTCATTTTTACCAGAATCATCATTGGTCCATTTTTCTGACTGATAGCAGCTCTCTAAAGTCTCAGGGCTGCAGCTTGAGCTCCTTTTACAGGCAAATGCCTTCTGGATTGCTTATTTTCCATACAATCATAAAGACAGAAATTAGTAAAGAGAGCTATACATGGAAAGCTATTATTAATGGTCAGCAAGTTCCTTCATCCTGCTCAATTTATAAGGAGCTCAGCAGCAAAAAAGGAAATGAATGGAAAAAAAGATTTATCCCACAAATCAGAAAATGAAACAAATTGATTCTGAAGTCATTCTGAAATCTGGGTCTCATTGTGCTCCTGATAACATCAGTAACAAAGCCCAAGTGGTACTCTCAGACCCTTTCCTATGAATCTCCTGGGCCCTCCACAGTTGTCCTCTTTCAAAAACCCAAAACTTTTCTAGCTATGTGATGATGGAGGTGATCTCTAGAGCTTCGCCATTATGCCTCACATTGCTGCCACATCAGTACTCTGAGTGCCAGTACCCTGCGGCCTGTTTTATATTCTGAGCAGTGGAACAGTCTACCTCGGGAGGGAGGGATGCTCCTTCGCTGGACGTTTTCAAGTGGAGGCTGGACAACCATCTTTCGGGTATGTTGTAGGTATGTAGGGCTATCTTTCAGTATACTCCTGCAGAGTGCAGGGGGTTGGACTAGATGACCTGCAAGGTCCCTTCCAACTCTAACATTCTATGATTCTATGAATCCTTACCATGCAGTCTCTGATGGATTACTTAATAAAATGTCCAAATAACTCTTACTTCTGAATAAATATACACAGGATTGTTCTATAATTATTGATGTGCAAAGGTTACAGATTGACGTAATGCATGTTTACTCACAAGTAAGTTTCACTGGGTTCAATGGGATGTACTCAAATTTATATGTAGCCAGGATTGTTGCCTTAGTCATATGACTTTTGTGTTGTTCACTAAGTTGAACCTAGAGTACTATTTCCATTACTCTTCCAGGACCAGTTCCTTGAAGCAAATCCAAGTTTGAATATATATTTTATTAATAGACATTTCAAAAATACACACTCAAAATAAATTGTATGATCAACATAACTGATCAATGTAACATCAAGGTTCTGTTACTGGTGAATATGCAGTTCAGAGAGGAGGAGGAGGAGGAGCTTCTTCTTCTTCATGTGCAGATACAAATTGTGAGCTAGGGGACTTTTGCTCTCTAATCTATTTGCTTTTGTTCTTTAGGTTGCTAGGCATTCAGATGTCCTTCCTTTTCTTTTGTTCTCCCGAAACGTCTTCAGCAATACAAGATGTAGTCAATCCCATTCATCCCTCCAGTGTCTTGTGGTACAATGGAACAATTGTGGCTCCACTGTGCTTTAGGGCACCTTGCCTTGTATGGCTGTGTTGGATTTGGGCTACTTTGGTCATAGGTTTACCCAGCTGCTAGGAAGGTTGTGTGGGAATCACAATGTTAAAAAAACCCACACCAAATGCCACATAAACACTGGGACCTTGGCTCCTTTGGCAACATATTACCCAGGGTAGAATTTTAGTAAACAGCCAGCTGCTTGCCAAGGCTCAGATGCGTGGTATGGATGCAATCCAATGGCACATATGAAATGCTTGATTAATAGATTTTTAGCACAGCAGAACATGTTTTATTAGCAGCATTTGCTAAACTCAAATTCCAATCAAGCAGATGGGCAATGGACAATATTGGATTCCAGTTGCTGAAATGGAAAGCCATTTTCAATTAAATAAGAACAAAGTAGGTTATTGTTATAAATAACCAGCTAAACTAAAGACTGAATAGTTGTTTTGTACATGGCACATTTATAATTTGTGTGATTGTTGTATGCATGGTTTGCAGTGTGTTTGCCTTCCTTCTTCTCCTGTTTCCCACACTTCTGTTTCTAACACACATCTTCTGCTTCTCACTTCAGTGCATTGCAGTAGGCTGGGGTGAACAGAATGCTCCTCTGAGTGGTGATGGACAAATGCTCATGTTTTAATCGCAATTCGATCATGAACTTGGGGGAAAAGAGTTAACTTTTTAATGAATGATCACATTTTGATTACTTCTTCTAACTATCGTATCCTGAGGGGAGTTACATCCTCCTAAGTCAGTTGAAGTCAGTCTCATGTTCGAGTGAAGATAGATGTTTTTAAAAAATGGTGTAAGTGACTTGAAGACCCACTGATTGCCTTTAGAATATCTCCCTAGCCCCTTTCTATGACATAAATACTGAACACAGCTAGAGGAGATCAGATTAATCAGATTTAGTAAACAGCCAGCTGCTTGCCAAGGCTCAGATGCGTGGTATGGATGCAATCCAATGGCACATATGAAATGCTTGATTAATAGATAGGGTATTGAAAACAGAATAGGCCAATATCATAATGCCCCTATATAAATCAATGGTGAGACCTCATCTGGAATACTGTGTGCAATTCTGGTCACCACACCTTTAAAAGGATACTATAGCTTTGGAAATAGTGCAGAAAAGGGCAACTCGAATGATAAAAGGGTTGGAACACTTTCCCTATGAGGAAAGGTTAAGACGCTTCGGGCTCTTTAGCTTGGAGAAACGACGACTGAGGGGTGACATGATTGAGGTTTATAAGATTATGCATGGGAAAGAGCAGGTAGAGAAAGAGGTACTTTTCTCCCTTTCTCACAATACAAGAACTCGTGGGCACTCCATGAAATTGCTGAGCGATCGGGTTAGAACGGATAAAAGGAAGTACTTCTTCACCCAAAGAGTGATTAACACTTGGAATTCACTGCCACAGGAAGTGGTGGTGGCTACAAGCATGGACGGCTTCAAAAGGGAATTAGATAAGCATATGGAGCAGAGATCCATCAGTGGCTATTAGCCACAAGGTATAGATAGGGACTCTGGGGCAAGTGATGCTCTGTCATCTTGGTGCTTGGGGGGGTCAACAGTGGGAGGGCTTCTAATGTCCTGGCCCCACTGGTGGACCTCCTGATGGCACTGGTATTTCTGGCCACTGTGTAATACAGAGTGTTGGACTGGATGGGCCTTTGGCCTGATCCAACATTGGCATCTCTTATGTTCTTATGTTCTTAATACCCACTATATGGTAACAGGACCCACCCTGGACATTCAGGCACAACTCATTTAGGCTGAGACAGGCCATACATGACTGGCAGCTTCAGTAGCCCAGCCAGGACACAACCAAAATAATCAGGGTAGGACTATGGGTTAAACAGTAGAGTTTGGCAGCCAGGAAGAGCCAGTCATGTCATTAAGTCCTGCTGGGGCAGTGGGAGAGCAACACAGGAGGCAGCTGAAGCTGAGACAGACCTCCAGGACATTTTTGGTTGAGCGAAAGGGTAGAGGGAGGGTGGAGTATCCCTGCTTAGAAAGTGTAAGCATAGAGGCTATGGAAAGGAGAAGGAATTAAATGGTACAACCCCCTCCCTATCCAGTCTAAGCCCTTACCTCCACTGCAGGTAAGGTCTAGGAATGGGCATGAACCAGCTCATGAATGAAAGTTTGTGATGAATTTTAGGCAGTTCATGGTTCACAAACTGAAGTGCTACCATGAACTTCCACAAATTTTAAGGCAGTTTGTGGTGGTTCTTGGCAGTTCATGAAGAGCAGAAAGCAGTGAAAAACAACTGAGTGAAAAGTGGCAGGGAGCAGAAAGCAGGACTTTAAATGGCTTGGAGCCATTTCACCCCCTGCTTTCTGCTCCTTGCCAAAAGCAGTAGGGAGCAGAAAGCAGGGGTCACAAACCTATATGAACTGGTTCAGTTTGTGAACCAATCTCTCAGTTTGTACTGATTCATGTTTCCTTTTGTGGGGTGGCCACAAACCACAAACCAGACTGCAAAAATGCAGTGTGTGGCCATCCCTAGTAAGGTCATGGAGGAGCAAGGGTAATGGGGCCTTGACAAGGGGGGAGTGTCGTACCCACTGACCTTGCTTCCACTTCTGTCCATTCAGAGATTCCTATGTGAAGTTTGAGAGCATATTCCTTCCTATATTTTCCCCTGATACAGATGTTCAGTGTATCTGAAATGCAACAGAGGGCACTGGTCTGGTTCTTCATCCTGACTACTGTATTTCCTGTGCTTTGAGGGCAGCTGCATAAAGGAGCTAAAATAAGACAATAGCTGACCTTAAGTAGTTTCTCATTTTTTCCCTACTTATATAGAACTCATCTCATGCAGTGGCATAGAACCTCTGTTCAAGGAATGAGAGGGAATTGTCCTTTGTGGTGAAATATGATTAGGTACTGTTAAGAAAAATCAACCATTTTCCCCCTGATCCAATTTACAGAATAGCTTAGAATTTCTGCAATACCATATTGATTGCTCTAGATTCTTCAGGTATTGCAGGGTGGTCATGGCACCTAAGAGTTCAAAACAGACATTATCTCTCCTTATATATAATTGAGTAAGGGAGCAGAGGAAAAATGCACGCTGTCAGCCATTGGTCTGCCAGCTGCCGTGCAAGGCTGCTGGCATGCCATTGGCTGGGAGGCAGGAGGCGAACGCTGCACGTGAACGTTGCCGCCAGGAGCTGGGGAAGGGAGGCTGTGATGCCAGGTGACAGTGCTGGGTGGGGAGTGAAGCCAGGGACGGCCCCAGGAGGGTGTGGCAGCCTCAGAGAACCGGGTTGTCATTGAGGGGGACATCAAAGGCCGGGGATGGCAGAGGAGTAGGTCATTCCCGACTGCCCGCCCAGTCCGCCTCGCTCCAACAACTTGTTCGGTGGCAGGGGCCCTGCGCCAGGCCTGGCTCACCTCAGGGATAGGGGAGGTGGCTGTGCCGCCCTTCCCTCACCCACCGCAGCTGGGGACAGTTAGGCAGCAGCCCCTTCTTCAAGGGACTTCCCTCCTTTGGCCTGGGGAGGGGGGAGGCAACCGTGCTGTGCTTCCCCCACCTGCTGCAGCCTCAGCAATGGAGATGGCAGGTCCTGCTTGCAGGGGGGAGCAAGCCAGCCCCCTTCCTAGCTGCCAGGCCTCTCTCTGGCCGCTGCACCGTGCTCCCCCCCCCCGGAGCAGCCTTTGCCAGCCAGGCAGTGGGCCCTGCATTGGGGGGGGCTCCGCTGGCCCTGGCTGGGCTTGGGGAGGGGGGAGGCCACCATGTGGCACACCCCAGCACAAATTCGGGGGGAAGCCCAGCCCCCTTGCCCCACAGCAACGGCTCTCCCTAGGGCTCGTTGACTCCCCCCACAATGGGCGTTCCTCCTAGTTAATAAATAATGGAAGAAGTGCCCCTCCTTATTTCCCCAAGTGTGTCTATCTGTCATGATCTCAGAGATCCATAAAGTCAGCGACTGTTTTCACCTAGCTCCAGGTACCATGCCCTCCAGGTATGGGAGGTCTTTATGCTTTTCAACTGCTACATGGAGTGGCAGGTAGAAGGTTACTATGTGGCAGCCACCACGCCCATTCTTGCAAGGCTCCATGGCCAGAAGATACCTTAGGAAGAAGTATTCTTATTGAAGTCACTGCATTATCTCCCTGTGCCATCTCATTTGTAGACAGTAGTATAAGAAACAGGGGCTTCTTAAAGAAGAGGTAAATGAGTTGCAGGATGCCATGCCTGCTTGTACCTAACATCCTCTTTCTGAGCTGAGGCACAATAGTTGTTCATTTTTTAAAAAATCAGTTCTTTGTATTGTTATGGGAGGAATCACAAGAAGATCTTGGAGTCTCTGCACTCCAACTCTCACCCTACCTGCAGCTGATGCTGAGTCCCTAACTCACCTGGACACACTGTGCATACTTTAGCAGCAGCTAAAGTGGAGAGTAGGGATGTGCATTCAGTTCTTCTGAATTGAATGCACCCCCCAAAATGGCCCACTCGGGCCCCTTTCGAGCTGCTGCGGGCCGATTCAGACTCTTTGATCTGAGTCATCTTGCCACCGAATTGCTGTCGAAATTCAGCAGCAATTCGGCCCCATTATATCCTATGGGCCACTGAAGTCAGTGGTGAAAACATAGGGTATATTCTGGGGGCTGGAGTGGAGGGGATTTGAGGGAGAGGCTCTACACTCACAGAGTAGCTGAAAGAGACTCTACCCAAGATACCCACCAAGTTTCAAGAACATTGGACCAGGGGGTTCAATTCTACCACCCCCAAAACAGGTTGCCCCCATCCCCTCCATTGTTCTCTATGGTGGGGGGGGAAAGATACTTGTTTCCCACGGTGCTGTTAGTGGCTTTGGGGGGGAGGGGGTTTGAGGGAGAGCCTCCATATTTTCAGGGTAGCTTTGGGAGCCTCTCCCCACATAAACCCCCATATCCCATAGCAATTGGACCAGTGGGCCCAATTCTATGGGCACCCAAACAGGTTACCACCATTACCTCCATTGTTTCCAATGGGGAAACCCAGCCAGCCGTACTTAAGGCAGGCAAGCAGGCAGCACCCAGCAGTCAGACTCTCCCAGAGAATCTCAGGGGAAGTGAACTGTCTTGGGAGGTGCTTGTTTGCCATGCGAACAAGTGGCACACTCCAGAACAAGTGGCACCGTGGCAGTGCAAGCACACAGAAACCCCAAAAGACTAACAGGAACAACATTTATACAGGCCCTGCCATGTATAAATTGATGGTGCAACTACAGTGGACCACTCACACCACACACCCCTTAAAAAGAATATTTATAGCACTGGAAAAAAATGCAGAAAAGGTCAGCTACAATGATAAGAGGAGGACACTTTCCCTATGAAGAAAGGTTAAGGCTCTTGGGAATCTAGGTTTTGAGAAACAATGACTGAGAGGTGACATGATAAGAGGTTTACAAGGCTATGCATGGGATAGAGCAGGTAGAGAAAGAAGTACTTTTCACCCTTTCTCACAAGACAACAACTCGTGGGCACGCCATGAAATTGCTGAGCAGTCGGGTTAGAAGTTAGAACAGATGAAAGGAAGTACTTCGTCACCCAAACAATGATTAACACTGGTGGCCAGTGGCTAAAGATAAGAAGGAACTGTCTCTGGGGCAAGTGATGCTCTGGTGCTGGGGGGGCAACCCACTCACCTCTTTTAATAGTACTGGATTACTTATAGTTTTTTTAAAAAACAACAACAACTCCTGAACACCAGTCACTGATGGATCAGTGTTCTGCTCCAGCCTCCATATGTTTGTCAAATTCCATCTGGAAGCTGTTCATGCCAGCCACCACCACCACCACCACCTTCCTTTCATGTGTTCTAACTTCTAACCTGACTTCAATGGCCCATAGGATATAATGGGGCCGAAATTGACATTCGGCTGGCAGAAAGACTCCCAAATCCGCTGGTACTGCCGAAATTGACATAAGGGAGTCTTTCTGCTGGCCGAAATTAATTCTGCCCAATTTGGCCGAATCTGAATCGGGCCGAATTTTTTTTCCCTCACACCCCTAGTGGAGAGGGCTTTAGCAGGTAGGATGCTTAGAAGAGTGGACTGGTCTCTGCTTTAGAGGCATTGCCTAAGCCAAAGAAAAATTAGGGAGTTATGGTGAAAGTGAATGTTCTGAATGTAAACATTATGGGTAGCCTAATTTTGTATTCCAAACCAAATTAGTATGAATTTCAGCAGTATTTCTAATCTAAAAACCATGATTTATTTCAGGAATACACAAACTCCCACCATTTTTGGCAAAAAAAAAAAAAAACAACCATTCAAAATAGTGCATGAGCAATTAATAGAACAACACAGAACTGAAAAGAAAGAGCAGAGAGCAGAGAGTCTTCCATTGATATAATTGGGAGGGACATCGATCTCACAAACTGTCATTTAATTCCAAAACCAGAAAAAAAATTGACCAAGAACACTGAAAAAAAGCATATTCAAATATTTACAGTCCATAGGCTTAGAAAAGTGTAACTCAAGATTGCACTGATAGTGTCCACAGCAGGATAGCAGTGGTCCCCAACAGTGGAGACACTTTAAAATTTCCTTCTGCCCTGTGTGCAGCCCAGAAAGAACATTGGCAAAAATGTGCACTCTGTACATATTCATGACCTTCATTTTGCTGTTACTTGCTCTTCATTTTGCTGTTACTTAAAATGGTGTGGTACAGTTTCAAAGGGACAACTAACTGGGATGAATAAAAGGAATGACAGGATTGCCCATTGGAAACATGGGAGAAGCTTGAAGGCCCATTGGAGATCATGGGAGCTAGGAATGCCAGTTGACTTGCATGGGCTCCACTGAAATACATTGCAGCACAAAAAAAGTTGCAAAGAAAATGTGGAATGGTTTTTCCATTAAAGTCTTTTGGCCCAGATAGGCTAATCTGGGACTGGAATGACAACCCCCAGGGTGGAAAGACAGTCCCTAGGAACAGAATCTGTGTTCTGGTACTGGAATGACAGTCCCCAGGGTGGAATGATGATCTTTAGCAATAGAATCTGTGCTGTGGGACTAGAATGACAGGTCACAGAGTGAAATGACAGGACAGCCCCTGGGAATAGGCTCAGTGCTCTGGGACTTGTACTCACTTGTAGGATATGAGTTTGAAGTGAGAATAAGATTGCTGCTACTCCTGTCTCGTCATTAATTGTAGTGTTGTTGATTTTATAATAAACTAGCAGTAAAGCCCGTTGTGAAAGCAATACAACGGGATCTAGAAAGAGGCTCTGGGGCAGTGCTCTGGCTTTGGGCAAACAGTGTCAATTTGCTGTGGTGACCTCAGCAGGGTATAATGACAGAGTCCACTGTTTTCTCCAGAGGAACTGATCTCTGCTACCTGAAGAGCAGTTGTAATTGTGAGTAATCTGTAGCCCTCACCTGGAGATTGGCAACAATTGTTACCCAGGACAAAATGGCTGGTTTGGAGGGTGGAGTCTATGGCATTCTACCTGTCTGAGGTCCCACCCCTCTGCAAACCCCACCCTCTCCAGGCTCCACCCCTCAAATCCCCAGGAATTTGTCAGGATGTAGTTGGCAACCCCATCTCCTTCCCAGCTAGCCACCAACCTACCATTATCTGCCCCTTTGACTTCAGCTGACTTCTGCCCTCCCTTCTGCAGAGCAGTTGTAATACTGAGTGCTCTCCAGCCCTCACCTGGAGATTGGCAACAATGGTTCCCTATGTGGGACTGACTGGTTTGGAGGGTGGAGTCTATGGCAGTGTACCTTTCTGAGGTCCCACCCCTCCTCAAACCTCACCCTCTTCAGGCTCCATCCCTCAAGTCTCCAGGAATTTCCCATCTGGAGTTGGCAACCCTATCAGGACTGGCCCCAATGTGTTTTCTCCCAAAGGCCAAAGTAGGTGACAGGACCAAGCTTAGTTGCCTACCAACAGGCACTGAGGGGAATGTAGGGTTGCCAGCTCTAAGGAGGGAAATACCTGGAGGTTTGGGGGGTGGATTCTGTAGAGGGCCGGCCGACGGAGGCCTCGGCCTTCTGTCGCCCGCCTTGCCCCCCCAATCTCGGCCCGGGCGACCGCGGCTCC
>NW_015167540.1:743170-746674 GCF_001447785.1 Gekko japonicus | reverse complement strand
AGGGCCCGTTTTCCCTCCCACCTCCACCCACTCCAGGGCCGACATCCGGCCGCAGGGTCCGTTTCCCCCCACTCAACCCCACTCACTCCAGGGCCGGCGACTGGAGGTGCAAGCCTCCGGCTGCCGGGTCCATTTCCACACACCCCCCACTCCAGGACCGGAGACAGGAGGCAGAAGCCTCCGGTCGCCCACTCCCTTCCCCTCCCCCCCCACCCACTCCCAACAGGCACTGAGGGGAATGTAGGGTTGCCAGCTCTAAGGAGGGAAATACCTGGAGGTTTGGGGGGTGGATTCTGTAGAGGGCAGCATTGGGCGGGGGGGGGGCGGAAGGACTCAGCAGGTATAATGTCATAGGGTCTACCCTCCTAAAGCAGTCATTTTCTCTAGGGGAACTGATCTCTGTCATCTGGAGATCAATTGTAGCAGTGGGAGATCTCCAGGTCCCACCTGGAGATTGGCAACCCTAGGGGAAAGTCAGCTGCACAGCAGGGGGTTGAAGAGAATGTTTTGATGGCTGCTGGGCCAAGATTGGCAACAATAGTTCCCCAGGAGCCCCATCGTAAATGCACCAAACAATTCCTAAAGATTTTCCAAAACACTACTCTGTTGATAAATTGCAACACTTTAAAGTAGCACCAAAGCTTTAAGATCTCTCCAGCTGTCACCTGGAGACTGGCAACAGCTTGTCTGGAGTGTGGGCAGCATGGCATTGTATCTGTCTGAGGTCCCCCTCTTCCTCCTCCTCCTCAGATCCCACCCTCAGCAGGCTTCATCCCTAAAATATCCTGGAAGTTTCCAACCTGGAGTTGGCAACCCTATGTCCTGGAGTTCGAACCTGGAGTTGGCAACCATCAGCCAACGTTTATCTGCCTGTCTGTCTTTACAACCCCCCCCCACACACACACACACAGCCTCTGCCTAGGGAGCAGCTGACATCATTCTCCTCTCCCAACTGAAAATTCCAACTGCCTGTGTGTGTGGGTGAGTTTGAGGTGTGGAATGGAGTGTGGTCCAATCAGCTTCCATATGCAAATGACCTTGGAATGCTGGGCGGGACTGCACAAAGCAGCCAGTCAACTCAGCCAGTGTCTTCTGAGTGGCAGTTTTTCCGGCCTAACACTAAAGGCGGGCATTTTAGAACTTTGGCACCCACTATTCAATGATATATAAGGAGAGATGTTTGTTATATTGAAACCAGTTAATATCTTGACTATTTTCTTTGTGCTTTTGGATCAGTTTTTCTCCAGGTAGGCTCGCCAGCTCTGAGTTGGGAAATACCTGGAGATTTTTGGGGTGGAGCCTGAGAGATGGGTGTTGCCTTCTGACACACTTCCGTGATGTCAGGGGGTGTGGCATATGCAAAGAAGTTATGCTAATGAGTTATGCTAATGAGCTCCTGCACCTCTTTTTCTACGAAATGACCCCTGAGTGAGTGATTTGGCTACTGCATAAATTAGTTTGCTCTGGAGCCATTCTTCCTGAGCTAAGACAAAAATCTGTGAGCTGGAGGCTAAAAAACTGTGAGCTAGCTCACACTAACTCAGCTCAAAGGGAACACTGTTCCCCACTGGAACCTTGGCATTTATTTATTTAGCATCTCAGTAGCAAAGCAGCAACTAGTGGTGTAAAACAAAAAAGCCCCACAATTTTAAACATTAGAACGACGTTTCAGTCTCCCTTTAAATTAGGCCCAGAATAATGGTATGAAATCCAGGCAACCCAATCATAGCCGCGCAGGGCTCTTTTTGTAGCAGGAACTCCTTTGCAGATTAGGCAACACACCCTTATTTTAGCCAATCCCCCAAGAGCTTACAGAGCTCTTCTTACAAGGGCTACTGTAAGCTCTTGGAGGACTGGCTACATTAGGGGTGTGTCGCCTAATATGCAAACAAGTTCATGCTACAAAAAAAGAGCCCTGGTAGTGAGTCAATAAAATGAAGTTGTGATACATGTTGGAGTGAATGACTCAGCATGCCTAAACATTGGGGTGTGCTACATCACTTTAACCGCATAGGGGTTATCTCCTTGAATAGGATGCCTCTCTTTGTCTTAACCTAGGAACTGCTCTCTCACCCCTCTTCTCTGTCTTCATATGGCCTTCCATGGAGACACACATCTGTACAGGTCTCCCCTGTAGAAACAAGAAGAAGAAGAGGACGAGATTGAATTTATACCCCGCCCTTCACTACCCAAAGGTGTCTCAGAGCGGCTTACAAACTCCTTTCCCTTCCCCTCCCCACAACAGACACCCTGTGAGGTGGGTGGGGCTGAGAGAGCTCTGACACAAACTGCTCTTTTTCAAGGACAGCTGTGCCAGAGCCTGTGACTGACCCAAGGTCACATCAGCAGGTGCAAGTGGAGGAGTGGGGAATCAAACCCGGTTCTCCCAGATTAGAGTCCGCGCACTTAACCACTACACCCAACTGGCTCTCCACCAAACTGGACTACAATGCCCTCATACTCCCACACACATGATGCTGGACAAGCTGGCCATTTATAATAGGGGAAGTACTCTTTAGATTAGGCTTCTTTCTCTTCTTTTGACTGCAATCTGAATATGAACTGGATCTATTTGAATAAAATGTAAGTTTACTTTTCTTGCAATATACTTCTTGGGAGATTTATTAACTGCATTCAGTAACACACTTCTATGACAGGGGTCACTGGGGGTGTGTGGGGGGGAATTGTGAATTTCTTACATAGTGCAGGGGGTTGGACTAGATGACCCTGGAAGTCCCTTCCAACACTATTATTCTATGATTCTATGACTGTGCAAAACTCTGCTATATTAACCAAATATCCCAGTGATACATTCCTAATAAATGTCATAGCGTAACAAACGCATTTTTTTAAAAAATGGCAAAGCTTCTTAAATTGACTATAGAAAAAAAAATATAGTCAACACCAAAACACTTTCTTTCCCTGACCTTTGTTTATTTGCTATTTCCCTATGGTGTGGCAGGAGAAAATCTCTCCTATATTATAAAAGGAATTTGGAGTGGCAAGATTCCATTCATTCCCTCAGCCATTGGCCCATCAGCCGCTATTCAAGACTACTTGCGTGCCATTGGCCGGGTGCTGGGTCTGCTGCTCTTCCCCACCCACTCCCTCTTCAGCCACTCTGCCCTGTTAGAATTCCTGGCAAATGGCTTTGTCTCTTTGACGAAGATGCTTCTCCTGCTTGCCTCCTGTGTGGGACTTAACTTTTCCCTCAGTGGATGTTGGTAGGTGTAACGAAATGGCAGTTACCTGTGTTTGTAAGATGGCTGCTGGGCTGTTGTCTGTGGTTGTTCGTTTAAAATGTTCCACCATAAGGTTTAATTGAGCTGCAGTTCCAGAGAGGCAGGGGTAATTTCGTAGAAAAAGAGCTAGGGGAACTCATTAGCATAACTCATTAGCATATGCCACACCCCCTGACATCATCGGAAGTGTGTCATAAGGCAACACCCCCTGACATCATCGGAAGTGTGTCATAAGGCCACACACCCCGCCCCCAACGGTCCC
>NW_015167540.1:731867-742671 GCF_001447785.1 Gekko japonicus | reverse complement strand
ATTCAGTGAGTCATGGCAGCAAATTTCAGGAGTGAGATACTCGCACGGAATGAGGGTGGGAGGCAAACAGCTGGGTGGTAAACTGGAGCCCGTTTCACCACGGTAGGCAACCAAGCTTCGTTCAGACAAAGGGAAGAAACCCTTTGCAGGCCTTTGTGAGGAATTAATTGGGGCCAGTACTGAGTCCAGGGTTGCCAGCTCGAGGTAGGGAGATTCCTGGAGATTTTCTGGAAGAGTCTATGGAAGCCAGGGTTTGGGGAGGGGAGAGGCCTTAGCTGAACAGAATGCCATACAGCCCACCTTCTAAAGCAGTTATTTTCTCCGGGGAGGGGGGAGATCTGTTGTCTGGAGTTCAGTTGTGATACCTGGTGATCTTCAGGCTGTACCTGGAGGTTGGCTGCCCTAGGCGTAGCAGTCAGTGCTTCAGAGCAGGTTCTGCTAGATCCAGGTTCTTGCTGTAGAAGTGGAGTGGGTGATTTTGGACTGGTCACAGACTTTCAGCCTAACCTACCTCACAGGGTTGTTGTGCAAGTCAAAAGTTGGAGAGGAGAATGATGTAAGCTGCTTTGGGTCCCATTGCAGAGAAAGACTAAGTTTCCTCCTGGGAAATCATTGTTGCCAATCTCCAGGTGAGGGCTGGAGATAACTCAGAATTACAACTGCTGTCCAGATGGCAGAGATTAGTTCCCCTGGAGAAAATGGTGGACTCTGTGGCAGAGCACGAAAAATGGTGGACTTCAGAGCACAGGAGAGGCTGCAGGTGTGTGCGTGTGTGGGGAAATGGAAAGCTGAAGAGAGAGGGGGAAATAAAGGTAGGTTGACGATTGGCTGGAAAGGAGATAGGGTTGCCAACTCCAGGTGGGAAATTCCTGGAGATTTGAGGGATGGAACCTGGAGAGGGTGAGGTTTGAGGAGGGGTTGGACCTCAGAAAGATACAATGCCATAGAGTCCACCCTCCCAACCAGCCATTCCTTCTGGGGAACCACTGTTCCCAATCTCAGGAGAGGGGTGGAAATCACTCAGAATTACAACTGATCTCCAAGAGGGAGGGGGGAAGGGATACAAAGCTGAAATCAGAGAGGCAGATAATGGCAGGTTGATGCTTGGCTGGGAAGGAGATAGGGTTGCCAACTCCAGGTTGGGAAATTCATGGAGATTTGGGGGGTGGAGCATGGAGAGGGTGAGGTTTGAGAAGGGGTGGGACTTCAAACAGGTACAATGCCATAGACTCCACCTTCCAAACCAGCCATTTCCTCCTGAGTAACAATTGTTGCCAATCTCCAGGTGAGGCCTGGATGTCACTGAAAATTACAACTGCTCTTCAAGTAGCAGAGATCAGTTCCTCTGGAGAAAATGGTGGACTCTGTGTCATTATACCCTGCTGAGGTTGCCACAGCACATTGATGCTGAGTACCCAAAGCCTTGGCATTCTCCCAGAGCCTCTTTCTAGAGCTCGTTGTATTTATTTCCACAACAAACCTTATTCCTAGTACTGTTATATTACTGTGGTAATAATATCTATTCTAATTCCTGGTGGGCAGTGATTATTCATCATAATATATCTTCGAGATGTTCCTCCTTTTCATGCTTTTGTGGCTGCAATTTATTATTCTCAGCCAATAGCAGGATAGGGAGGAGGGAATAAAAATTTGCGAGCCATTGCTTTCTACTCCGTGCATGATAAAATGCCTTTTATTGGTGCTTCGTAGAAGAAAACATCTCAACTGAAGGCTATAAGTTTTCAGAGTGCTTGCCTGAGTAATACCAGGGCTTCAGGAAAAGTAACACATTAACTTTTCCTCCAAAACATGTGCTAAGTGCACATTCTGGCTAACACCAGCTTGATACCTACAATGCTATCACTCTGTTTACTGCTTCTGTCAAGGTACTGTTACGTTGTGTTCTTTAAAATGCTGATTTTTGTAAAGCTTTTATTGCTTTTTCCACCCAGTAATCTTTTGCAATACAATTATTCTGATCTTCTTTAATTCATTGATTTTTCATTTTCCTTATATGGAATCCAAGGCATGAGGTGTAATGTGCAAGTGCATCAGCAATCAATGTTCCCTCTAAACTCCACAATGTTGTGAGCAAAAATTCTGCCTCATGTGCAGAAAAAGCTACTAGCGTTAAAGTTGTGAGCGAGACTACATTTGACTACTGCATAAATTATTTCCATAACCTTGTAAAAATATCATAATGAATTCTTTTAAACTATATTTAAACTATATTTTCAGAATAATTTAAACATTATAAGAGAAAACAGAATCAAGTCAAATTTCATTACATGAAATATTGTCCTCTACAGGGGTAGACCAGGCCTCTGGAGAACAGGTCTACCTGCCCCTTTCCACTATATTGGTAGACCTAGCCTCCAGAGAACAGATGCCTGCCCTGGGCCATTATGTTGATAGACCTGAACTCCAGAGAACCAACCTACCCACCCCTTTCCACTATATTGGTACACCTGACCTCCAGAGAAATGTCCACCCACCCCTTTCTACTATATTGGTAGGTCTGGTCTTTGGAGAATCCAGTCCACTATATTGGTACACCTGTTCTCCAGAGAACAGGTCTACCCACCCCAGTCCACTATATTGGTAGACCTGGCCTTGGACCGTCACCTTACGCTGACCCTTAGAAAACATACCAGCATTTAGGGGAGGAAAAAAGTCTTGCCATGTACTTTGGTTTTTTAGTGAAACATGACAAGCAGCATTACAGGTCAAGTATAACAGAGATGGAACAGTCACTGTCAGAACCCTGCCTAACCTAACAAACAGGAAGTTGCTTAAATGTTATCAACCTGGCCAAACTACTTATTTATTCAAATATTTATATCTCACTTTTCCCTGTAATTCAAGACATCTTACAAATCACACTGAAAAAGCATAATAGGAGTGTGATTTTTTTTCTGGCTCAATTATACCCTATGGGGACCATTATAGTCAATGGACCGCATAGGCTATAATGGAGAATTAATCCAGGAGTATCTGGGGCTTGGGGAGAGGGCTGCTCTTTGAGGTAGAGGCATCAAATTTGCAGTATAGCTGCTGGTGCCTCTCCTCAAGCCTCCCCCCCCCCATTTCAAAAAGATTGGACCAGGGGGTCCAATTTATGGGCATTCAAAGAGGATGCCCCCACCCTCCATTGTTTCCAATGATCGGGAGGAGAAGCAAGGCAGGCATACAAGCCCAGCAGATTATCTCAGAGAAACTCTGCAGTAGAAAGTGAAGTGTGTGTGGGGGGGGGGCATGTTTGCAAGGCCAGCAGCAGAATCGGTGCAATGTGCCCAGCAGAACCAGTGCTGAAACCCAACAGTGCTGAAACCCAACAGGACAGGCCCCACTGATGGACCTCCTGATGGCACCTGGTATTTTTATCCTCTGTGTGACAGAGTGTTGGACTGGATGGGACATTGGCCTGATCCAACATTGGCTTCTCTTATGTTCTTATGTTCTTATTGTTTCCAGTGGTAGGAAAAAAGCAAGGCAGTCATACAGCAAGCCCAGCAGATTCTCCCAGAGAGTCTCTGCAGCAGAAAGTGAAGTGTGGGGATGGGACATGTTTGCAAGGCCAGCAGCAGAACCAGTGAAATGTGCCCAGCAGAACCAGTGCCATTCTGGGATGGGACATGTTTGCAAGGCCAGCAGCAGAACCAGTGAAATGTGCCCAGCAGAACCAGTGCCATTCTGGCAGTGCCAAAGGGTTTTTGAAACTTTGGAGTTCTTCTGGGAAGAGACTGGAGCAGCTAGACTGCAAATTTGGTGCCTCTATCTCAAACCCCCTCCCTGCCCCAGCCCACTGAATATACCCTAGGAGATTTGCCATTGACTATAGTGGCCCCATAGGGTATAATGGAGCCGGGGGGAAAGTATTCTGATGCACACAGATGTATATGTGTGTGTATTAAAGGTGTACAGTTTATGCAATTTGCGATTCCATTGCATAAGTGTAATTCACATGGATTCCCTTTCCAGTTATCTACTCAGTGATTTCTACAAATATACCACATAACTTATTCTTTACAACATGATGCGTGATTTAAAGTTTCTTTCAGTAACATGTTTTTTAAAAAAGAAAACGTGTGCTAGATAATATTCTACCACTGTGAACAGTAAACATAATAGCGGTGAAAGATGTAAATATTTTATCTTGTCTGTTTTAGCAGTAGTTGTATACATATTTGTCTTATCTTGTTCATAACCAGTCATGAGCCTAAACAAGATAGGTCAGGTTGTCAAAGATACCACCTGAGTAGATTTAACTGATTATGGTCCACATCTTCCATTGGTTCTCAGAGTCTACATTTCATTCTCCTGATGGGGCTCTCAAAAGTCATCTCTAGGGAAATATTAGGAAGTGGTAGGTAGATAGGTTGTGAAATAGGTAATGATTTCTTCATATCCTTAAACCAGCTGTCTCAAAAATCAGAAAGGAACATGCGTTATCAAAATTTGTGACAGCTATGAAAAACAGCCACCTTGTGTTAATTTATGTTCCTCTTTCCCATGTAATATTGAAATATCGTATTTATTTCCATGGGTTGTGGGTGATGGCAAAAATGATGTGGAGTGGGATCAGGGAAACACATGATATGCTAATACAATATCTCATTAATACATATGAAGCTGATGTGCACTGAATTAGACCATCTGTCTATCAGGGTCAGTGTCATCTACTCATACAGGCACTGGCTCTCCAACATTTTTGATACGAGCTTTCCACATCACCTATTATCTAATCTTTTTCAAATGGAGATGCCAAGGATTGAGCCTGGGACCTTTTGCATGCCCAGCAGATGCTCTGTCACTGAGCCATGGCCCCTCCACCTTGTACAGAGCAGTAGGTGAAAACACATACAGGGCTGTTTTCAAGGCAGCCCTGTGATATTGGTAGTGTCTTGCTGCCCTCTGACTGGAAACCTGGAAATGAGAATATCCGTTTCTTAAGCAGAACAAAGTGAAGTGGGACATCTAGTCTGGCGCTCATCTTGAATGTGTTCTATATTACAAATTGAGTGTGTACAGGATGGCAGCCAAATTACTAAAACTGTGCTTTAGTGCTATAGAATCTGAAGTAGTATCAAGCAACGTTATGCAATTTGCTGATTTAATGTTTTCGACTGAGTCAGATGTTAAATTATAGTTATTTAATTTGCATAGCTTACCCATTGTTGATAATACAATACCATTTAGGTAAGTCCACATATAATCATTTGAAGCGATAAATGCGTATATTATCTGCCAATGTTGTTTAGTAATCTTGTTAAAAGAATGTAGATACCACTTATCATATGACATGAAGCAGATGCAACCTGCTGGAAATCCTCCAGAGCTACTGAAGATTCAGACTTCTTGAGGATTAGAAACAAAACAGCAGAACCAAGAATCCACATAAATGCTACCATGCAAATCTGGCCTTAGTCAGCTCTGCACAGGAGACCATCCCCAGGATATTTGTATCTCGCAGGTTAAAGCTGTGTTGCCTTTCTTGTCATGCTTATGGTGGAAAATATGTAAAGGATTAAAAAGGATAAAAAGGCTTATAGTACTGATTTTTGTTTCATAAAGTATCTCCAGGGGTCCTTAATCCTCCAAACGAATTGCTCCATTTGAACTGCTGATCTAGAAGACTACATGAATATATATGTGTGTGTATTCTTTTTTCTTCTTCTTTTCTTCTCTAGGTCATATAGGGAATGTAACACAGTTTTTCAGTATTGCTGCTGGGTTTTGCAAATCTGTCTTCCAACTGATATTTGGATTAGACGTGGAGGAAATGCTAGCCTATAGTGAGTTTTTGATATAATGTCATCATTTTTGCTTCCCTCCATTCACTGCAAACCGTGATTCAATTTGTGCTAAATCAACAAATATTTATGACATCAGGGAGATGTACTGAAGTTCAGCTTGCAAAAGCTTTTGATTTGGAACTCCTGATATGAAAGTGTTCCTAATGTGCAATCTGAATGAGTAGCAATGTTGGCTCTCAGAAATACATACCCTAAGGCTACATATTTATCCAGCAAGTTCTGTAAACCACCACCGTGACAACAGTGTTCCTGTGATAAATGCAAATGCACTGGACGTTTAGGTATAGCAAGATGAAACCTACAGGCAATTCTCCAAAGCTACTGAAAATTCAGACTTTCTGAGGATTAGAAACAAAACTACAGGGTCTAGCTAGAAGGGCTTGAGTGCTGCTCCGGCTGCACTATATAAATGTATATCAGAAACTCGGTTTCATAAATGTATTAATGTAAATGATAACCATTTCAATTTTCAACATGAACGTATCTGCAGGTGCAAGCTTCTGTTGCCAATGGCCTCGGCCCCAAATACTACAAAAACTGGCAACTGTACTAGAGTTTCTTTTTATTTTAAGTGAATTTCAGATTACTGGTTTAGGCAAAACACTGAGGAATTACAATGAAAGACAAAAGAAAGTGGATAAGAGAGACGGATAATTTATGGAGCAGAATGTGTTTATTGTGCATATGTATGATACATTAGAACAAAGTTTGAGTCTAGTGGTGCCTTTAAGACCAACAAAGTTTTATTCAAGGCATGAGCTTTCGTGTGCAGGCACAGTTTCTCAGACACAGTGAAATGGAATTGACCAGTTCATATACCTATAAAGCAGAGATTAAACAGCAAATTAGTGTACAATATAATGAAATGTTTTAACAGATGCAAACAGGAATAACAAGCTAAATTTATTATGTCAAAATTGCTTGGGTTTAAATCCAGGGAAAAACAGTAAGGCAAAAAAAAAGTCAAAATGTATTTTTCTTAACTTTGGAGTGCGAAGAGCAAGCACTGGACTCAAACGTTGTTCTGTTGCTTCTGACCAACATGGCTACCCACCTGGATCTATGTATGGTACATGTCATTCCTGTAATGCAAGATAATTTTAAGAATTAATGTTTGAAATTTATGTATTTATGTTCTGCTTTTATCTCTGAATAAATATAATTTAGATGAACAAAGAAAGAAAAAAACCTACAATGTTTACTCTTTGGCTGGTCCTGGATCCTCTGGTCTGGCTCACTCAAGGCCACAGGCTGAAAACTTTAACTTTTCTCTTTGACACATGCCAAAGGCTTACACTTCTGGCTATGCCAAGGCTAAGTACCTGCAACAAAGAAAGAACAGAAGCTTAGCCCACAGCTCACTCAACTGGCCCAAGGATGTTTACAATACTCCTTCTTAGTGAGGATTGTCTGCAGCATAGCCAATAGCTGCTTTATCTATGTATTTTAATAGGTGAGGCTGTAACTTTTCAGTGGACTGTAGATGAATCACTGGCGCCTCAGCCCCGTCGGGGTCGGGAACACCAAAGTTGATGTTGTTTTAGGTACGGCTCCTGCGCCAGTTGCCGTCACCAGTGACAGCGTAGTCACTGGCAGTGTTCCCTCTAAGCTGAGTCAGTGTGAGCTAGCTCAATTTTTTAGCCTCTGGTTCACACATTTTTGCCTTAGCTCATGAAGGATGGCTCCAGAGCTAACTAATTTATGCAGTAGCCAAATCACCTGCTCACAACTTTAATGCCAGTAGCTTACAAGGTAGAATGTTTGCTCACAGGACTCCATAGCTTAGAGGGAACATTGGTTACTGGCACCGTCGACTGGGTCGTTGGGGTCCCCCCACCGGTCGTGGTAGGAGCCGGGACTCCCTGGGAGTCGTCCCGATCAGGAATCGGTTTCTCCTCTCCATCACTCATCTCGATTGTGGAGAGATGCGCAGAGATAGAGAATGGAGGATTCTCAACAGAATGTCAGAACGCACAACTCACAACGAAGTACACGCATTCAGGAATGGTTATACGTTTATTGTAAAGCTATAGATGCAGTAACACAGGCACTGTTGAGAATGGCAGCAACCCATTGAGCATAATAGGATATAGGGTATTCGTATGCAACCCCCATGGCGTGGGCCAATTAGGAACCCTCCCGCACGCAGGACCAGCCAGAAAACCGTTAGGTGGCGAAAGTTGGGAAGCAATAGTCTCTCATGGTGAATAGGAGACTTCCAGACAATACAACTTCCAACATAACAACCTCCTGTACATCTGTAGAGATAAGCATTGTGGCACAGGCAAAACAGGCTGCCTTGGTTGCATTCTTTGGGGCCTTGAGAATTAGTGAGTTGGTGGCCCGATCCCGGCAGGACAGGTCTGGTTCTGCCTTGTGCCTGGGAGATGTACGGACGAGTGGGAATGGCCTGCAAATTACGGTCAGGCGCTCTAAGACAGACCAAGTGGGGAAAGGGGCAGTGATTACAGTCGGCCCTTGTTCTGATTTGGACCTTTGTCAGGGCTTATTTGGCTCTGAGGGGGAACTGCGCAGGTCTCCTGTTTCTGCATAGGGATGGGTCGCCCTTGACTAAATTTCAATTTGGGGCAATTACCAAGAGGGCTCTGGTTGCTTTGGGCCTTCGTAATTTTCAATTTAGCACTCACTCTTTTCGGATAGGGGCGGCTTCCACTGCTGCAGCTATGGGATGCCAGGGGCCTGACATCCAAAGAATTGGCAGGTGGTGATCAGCATGTTACAAGACATATGTCCAGACCTGCAAAGTCTGAGCTGCTCATTCAGTTTTGTTATAACGGGAATGGAGTGTGCTGTTTTTGAGCTTTGTGCTCTTGGCTTGTTATGGTTAACCTAGTTCCTATTTCAGGTGCTGTTGGTAGCCATCGGAGGAGTCGAGTGCTTAGCTGTGGCCACAGTATGGTGTTCTGGGCCAGGCACCGAGCCAAGAGAATGACCATCAGATCCCAGTTGGGATGCAGTGAGCGGGCAGAGGTCGAGTGGCTTGGCCGAAGAGGTATACACTGGCCTCAGTTGATGCCGCTACTGTTTGGGGAGAGATGTGGTCCTCTGCCTGATGTTTTGGTGATACACCTTGGTGGTAATGACTTGGGTCTGATGAAAGGTAAGGACCTAGTCATTCAGGCTAAGGCAGATTTGGCTGGTATTGCGGACAGTTGGCCTGGAGTGCAACTGGTCCTGTCAGCAATGTTACCGCGTCAGGTGTGGCACAGCCTAGGAGATCCTAAGTGTTTGGACCGGTCTAGGTGGAATGCCAACCGGCAGCTTAAGAACGCCATGGAGGGCGGTTTGGGCATCTTTCTGTTGCACCCTGATATACGGGTCGAGTTCCCTGACCTGTATAGGGGAGATGGGGTGCATCTTTCTAACAAGGGAAACAACATTTTTCTTTCAGATCTTAAGTGAGGGCTCCACTCACCCACCCACCCTACCTCTCTAGGCGGCCCGTTGTATTCCTCCTCAACGGGCTTTGCTCCCTTGTGTGTGTGTGTGTATATATGTATATATATATATATATATGTATGTATGTATGTGTGTATATATATATATGTATGTGTATATATATATGTGTGTGTGTGTGTGTGTGTGTGTGTGTGTATGTATGTATGTATATATATATGTATATATATATAGATAGATACATATATACATATATATATACACATACACACACATATATATACATATATATACACACACACATATATATGCAGGGCTATTTTTGGGCAGGAACGCACAGGTATATATATATCCCATATATATGTATATATATCCCATATATATGTATATATATCCCATATATATATAGATCTCGAAATATACCCCCAAAATACTGATAGAATATTTTTGGGTATATTTTCAGCTCAGCTGTATCTGAATGCACACCTCAAGTCTTCTTCAGAAGCCTAGTGTGAAGTCATTTTTATATCTTTGTAACATTTTCATCTGATCTGCTGGAGCTAAAAACTGCACTCCAGGTCACAAAGTAAAAGTAACATAATGAAATTACTTTAGCTCCCTTAAATATTTATAAACAGTAGTGAGAAGATTCCGAAGATAAATGGGTTTTCTGATATTTTAATATAGAAGGCATCTTTCCATCCTTCCCTTTTCTCCTCTATAAATATTGCAACATAAGCATAATGTAAGAGCCTTAATTTCAAGAATATTTCATCTGTCTTTTTGAAACAAGAAAGGATAGAGATGACATCACTTTCCTCCTTTTAATATTAAACTCCATTCTTTAAAAAAAAATCTAGACAATTTCTCCGTGGTACACTCTTCAAACACTGTAAAATGCTACACCTGAAATTTGATTCCTAAACTTTCAAGTTTTATAATGTAGTTATTTCTTTTACTCAAAAATTACACACAGAAAGCTAACTTCCCTCCAATGAAAGTTGGCTATGCTTGTTGCTGTAGGTGAGATTCTCACTCAGTCAAAGGTGCTGCATGCATTAGGCTAATAATGACTACTCGAAATCAAAATGAATGAGTGTTCATTATTTAAGACCAGGAATACGGTCTGTTGTGGGAGGGAAACACAACGAGCTCTAGAAAGAGGGTGGGGTGAATGATTTTGAATCTTGCAGGCAGAGTAAACACAGAGTAGTGTTCTGCAGTGTAAAGATCTAATGTGGGAGTGAAGAACAGCATACCTTATGGTAGTAATTGTTGTCCATGGTCCTGGACATATTTGACAGTTTCAGACTGTGGTGACTGTGGCAGTGTACCTGTCTGAGGTCCCACCCCTCCCACCCTCTCCAGGCTCCACACCTGAAATCTCCAGGAACTTCTCTACCTAAAGTTGGCAAATTTATCTCCTCCCCTCTCAGCAGCCTCGTCCTAATCAAAGTTTTGTCTTTCTCATTAGTGGGGAGCAAAGCAGTTTACTTCATTTTCCTCTTCCGCTTTGTGATCAGTACAACAACCCTGTAAGGTAGGTTAGGCAGAAAGTCTGTGGCTGGTCC
>NW_015167540.1:723346-731828 GCF_001447785.1 Gekko japonicus | reverse complement strand
CTGAACAGGAGCAAGCAGCCAGGGCTAGTAAAATAATGCCAGTCAGGAGGCATGAAGTCACCCTGAGAGTGCTGGAAGGCAAGGGTTGCCAACAAAGACAGATTGATGCAAAGGTGGATGGCAAAATCTCCATATCTCTATTTTGCCATAAATTGGTTTTGATGCCAGCAGAGTGAGAAAATGTCAGAGGCCATGGATGGGTGCCCCATGGTAAATGGACAATTCCTAAAGATTTTCCAAAACACTACTCTGTCCACATTCATTTTCTACACTCACAGCATCCCCTGCCAGAATGCAACACATACCCAGCACTTTGAATTAGCACCAGAGCTTTAAGAGCTCTCCTGCTGTCACCTGGAGATTGGCAACAATGGTTTTCCTGGAAGAAATGGCTTGTTTGGAGGGTGGGGTCTATGGCATTGTATCTGTCTGAGGTCCCCCTCTTCCTCCTCCGCAGACAGGCTTCATCCCTAAAATATCCTGTAAGTTTCCAACCTGGAGTTGGCAACCCTATGTCCTTTCCAGGCAACCATCAGCCTTCCTTTATATGCATGTCTGTCTTCAGGTTTACATCTCCTCCCCCCTCCCTGCAGCCTCTACCAAGGGAAAGGGCAGTCTTTCCCTGCAATGGGAACCAAAGCAGCTGACATCATTCTCTCCCCCGTATGATCCACACAACAACCCTGTGAGGTATGCTAGAATGAAAGTCCGTGAATGGTCCATAATCCTCCAGGCAGCTTTTATAACATGAACCTGGGACCTGAACACCATCCTCTGACGTTTAATCCATGTCAGTGCACAAGCATTATAATATGTTCCCCAGTCGAGAAGACCAAAGCCTGCATTTTGTTTAAAGTCCTGCAATGCCTTCAATTTTATTCTAGGTTTCTTCCCTTGCCATATAAATTTCGTTGTTATTTATATCACAGTTTGTAAATCATTTCCATAGATAAGAGTGACACTCTATGTTTATTCCAGCTAAGAGCCTCTCTTCTAATCAGTTTTAAAATGCTTGATGTTTCTCTTCGCTGTTCACTCTGAAATAACAGAGCTAATCCTTATATGGCAAGTTTCACATCACGCTGGAAGTGGGGTGGGGGGACCCAGAAAGATCCACGCCGTTTCTCACACCAACAAACCATAAATCTCAGGAACAGTCAAAGGAAAGGAAGGGGATTGTAAGCCACTTCAAGACTCCTTAAATGTAGAGAAATCAACTCTTTGTGTTAATATAGTCACAAGCAAAGAATTAACACCTTCATGGGGCTGTTCTGTGGCCTACAAGGGTCTGACCCAGTTTGTCAAGCCACTCCTCATCTGCCCCACCACTTGGTAACCCCCATGCCCCTAAAGTCTCTCAGCAGTCACCATTAAGTAGATATTCTCACCAAATGAATCATTGTGGTTGGCATTTCTATGCACATTTCCACTTCCAATATCACTGCACTATATCAGACTCTGTTTTCTGATATGATATAAAAACAGGCTCTGTGCAGGCAATTTCATGAATGGGGATATGTCTGACTGTAATGCTCATTGCTGTAAATGCATAGGCACCCTTTCATGCCTTCATTTGGGTTTGCCCATAGGGGGAACACAGGAGAGCAATGCAGAAGTAAAGGTTTTACTGAGTATTGTATCCAGAACCATTGATCTTCCTGTTGTCATCCAAACATGCCCTCGCCCACCCACCCCCAATAACCACAGTTCAGAAAGCCAACTAATTTTGCCAGGTATTTCAACAAATTATTGCACAGGGAATATCAGGAATTTTTATTACTTCTCATTCCAATGGCAACATCTGTGTGCAAGACAATTGACAGAGATGCTAATCTCAAGGTGTTTTTAATCTAAAACAGGTATTGGGGAAGAAAACAGATGCTGATGAAGAAAGACAAAGGTAGGAAGGCATGAATGAGATTAGTGCAATGACACATTCTGAAATTTGGTTGCAGTTTGAGAATGAGATTAATGGGTAAAGACAAAGGTTTAACAGACAAAGACAGGTTTCTGGAAGGATTTCTGAGAGAAAGGGAGGTGGGAGGGGTGATAGCCACATGTGTATGTTCATGCCTCCTGCCATGTCTAGAAGCAGCAAAGCAGAATACACTCCAATTATATGTATTGTCAGTGGATAATCACTTGGCAACCTTTCAGTGCTTTGAAACTGCATGGAAATATGTATGTACATTTATACACATATATGTATATACGTATGTATACACCTATCTATCATCTATCTATCTATCTATCTATCTATCTATCTATCTATCTATCTATCTATCTATCTATCTATCTCTTGTAATCTGTACCATTTAAAGTTCTGAATCTATTATCAAAAAGGGCATAAACCAGTGATTGCTGAAGATGGTGGTAGTATTTCCAAACACAGAACTGAACATGAACAAACAACGCAAGGCACCTAACAGAATCACTTTGAAAAGAGCTTTGCATTACTCAAAATATGTTCTCCCTGACCAACCAAGCACAAAAAGCTTCCTATCAGAAACCCTAGTCATTCCAATGCTCAGCCAATTAAAATATTATCACACTTACACCAGACTTTAATCTGAGTTGTGTTTTCTGAAAGAAAACTATCAAGGGGTGAAAGGCCTACTCTTTGGAGGCTGTGAACCATGACTTTTTTCATTTCCAGTTTATTCAATGCTGCTACATAATTATTTTATGTTTCTTATAAAGAAATTAGAGCAAGTCTTCTTGTGTTTATAAATTGTGAGGCCTGCTGCTGAAAAGGTGCATACATGAAGCTGCATGTGAATCTTTAGGTAACTGTTTCTGTATTCAGCTGGAGGACTCTGGTTTCCTTCAATAAACCTTTCTAAGTCTTTGTTGTTTTTGTTGTTGGTCAGCTTCTAGTTGTTGGTGGCACCACTTCATTGTGTAATGAAAACAAATTGAGAATGGTAAAGCTGCATAATAAGGGTGCTTTCACACAAACCAAATAATGCACTTTCAGTGAATTTTGCAGCTGGATGTTACTGTTGCCCTTTCTTCACTATCCTTTTAATACATGCTCGCCATGGTGTCCACCAAGCAATTCTGCACTGCAATCGGATTCAACCTTCTTTTTAATCCAGGTTTTTTCCCATTCTGCATTAAAATCGAGTTCAACCTTTTTATTCCATATTTTTATTTATGTAGTGTGTGTGAAAGTGCCCTTAACTAATCCGGGAACAGGGGTGTTATAGCACTGGCTACAGCTCAGCTCAGTTAGAGTGTGCTGGTTCAGACTGCCAGCTAAAGTTGCCATATTAATGTCTCCCAAAATCCTGGCAACTGAATCTGCATGTCATGTAAACTGCTTGCTGATTCCGCAAATCAAGATCACTACTTATGTTCTCTACCAATTGCTTTACATCTTCTCCTCTTGACTACCACAAAAAATGGGCAGGAATCATAGAAAATGTTGGTTTACTTGATCCTTTGCTCATGCTGGAATTTGCTCAAACCCTTTTCTGAAACAACAGCAAAGCTTATCTTGGAGAGATTTTCTCAGTGGAGGGGGTAAGCAGTGGGGTAAGCAGTGGGGTACCACAGGGATTGGTACTCGGTCCAATGCTTTTTAACTTGTTTAGTAATGACTAGGAATAAGGTCCGTTGTGGAAATACATACAACAAGCTCTAGAAAGAGGCTCTGGGTGGGTGCCCTGGTGTGGAATGGAGTGAAGTCCAATCAGCTTCCATATGCAAATGACCTTGAAACGCTGGCCCAATGAGAGAAGAATGGCGGAGGCTGCAGTGGGTGGGAGAGAACTCAGGGAATGCAGCCAGTGGATAGAGACACCTTGTGATTGACATATCATAGAGCCAACTGATTTTGGTGGGCATAGAATGTTGCCAAGCGAAAATGCTTTTATATATAAGGACAGGATTTGGAGTTCGGAGTAAGCAGTGAAGTGGCTAAATTTGCAGATGAAACGAAGTTGTTAGGGTTGTGAGAACCAGGGAGGACTGTGAGGCACTCCAAAGGGATCTGTCGAGGATGGGCAAGTGGGCGTCCACATGGCAAATGGGGTTCAATGTGGCCAAGTGCAAAGTGATGCACATTAGAGCCAAAAATCCTAAATATAAATACACATTGATGGGGTCTGAACTGGCAGAGACTGACCAAGAGAGAGATCTTGGAGTTGTAGTATATAACTCAATGAAAATGTCTAGACAATGTGGAACTGCAATAAAAAAGGCCAATGCTATGCTGGGGATTATTAGGAAGGGAATTGAAAACAAATTAGCCAGTATCATAATGCCCCTGTATAAATCAATGGTGTGACCTCATTTGGAGTACTGTGTACAGTTCTGGTCACCACACCTCAAAAAGGATATTATAGCATTGGAAAAAGTGCAGAAAAGGGCAACTCTAATGATAAAAGGCTTGGAACATTTTCCCTATGAAATGCTTGGGGCTCTTTAGCTTGGAGAAACAATGGCTGAGGGGTGACACGATCGAGGTTTATAAGTTTATGCATGGGATAGAGCAGGTTGAGAAAGAAGTACTTTTCTCCCTTTCTCACAATACAAGAACTCGTGGGCACTCAATGAAATTGCTGAGCAGTCGGGTTAGAACAGATAAAAGGAAGTACTTCTTCACCCAAAGAGTGATTAACACATGGAATTCATTGCCGCAGGAGTGGGGGGGTCAACAGTGGGATGGCTTCAGATGTCCTGGCCCCACTGGTGGACCTCCTGATGGCACTGGTATTTCTGGCCACTGTGTGATACAGAGTGTTGGACTGGATGGGCCTTTGGCCTGATCCAACATTGGCATCTCTTATGTTTTTATGTTCTTATGTTCTTATGACAGGATTGGGAAAGAAGATTCTCTAAACAGTTTTAAAACCACCTCCAATTTGGAATGGGGACTTTCTAAAATTGGTGGCAGCATAGCAGGATCTCTATTGATAATAGAAGTAGGAGTAAAGCAGCAAATGGGAAATCACAAGAGGGAAATATTATTTTCCAATAATCTCTCGTGTTAAAGAAAGACTGTTCTGGACTCAAACTCAAACATCAAGGTCCTGGTCCAGTGCCCTCTCTGCTATGCTAGTTTTCTTCATGCAAGGGTTTTTAGGGTTGCCAGGTCCCCCCTGGCCACCACCAGGGAATGGGGAGGGATAGGATCCAAGTTGGGAAACTGCTCGAGACTTGGAGATGGAGCCTGGAAAAGACAGGGACTCCACTGGAGTATAATGCCATAGAGCTCCACCTCCAAAGCATCTATTTTCTCCAGGGGGACACATATCTGTTGTCTGGAGATGAGCAGCAATTCCAGGGAATCCCCAGGTCCCACTTGGAGGCTGGCATCCCAATGGAAGCATTACAAAGTGGCCTTTTCTTCTCTGTTCAAAGTAGTAAACTCTATTCTGACGATTTCAAGACTCTATCAACACATTCTTATTTCATTCTTCAGCATATGAAGACACAGCATTAGTGGGATCATGAAACTTTTCAGACCATCAGGGTGGGTTCACCTTGCTCTTGGACTGTTGGATGTCAAACACATTTTTACAAGTGAGTATCCCATTTGAAAACACAGGAAGGAAAACGAGGCCTCAAAAACAAGGGCCTCGAGACTGAATTTAAGATGGGCTGGCTTCTAAAGACTTTCAAAGGCTTTGACATCAAACAATTTGTTGTTGCCATGGTTCTAATTGCCTCAGTCTAGATTTTTAATCCATAAGAAACAGATGGAAAAATAGCTTCTGTCATGGGAATGGGAAGAACTTAATGAGCTGTGTGTGTGTGATTTTTGTTGTTGTTGTTAATAATGCGGAAGAAGGGAGATTATGATCTAGTGAAAACACTGGAAAATTCCTTTTATAAAATGGATGCCTTCCAAACCCTTAAGCACAACAGAATTGCACAAACCATTTCCTAGACATGGTACACAAATCATGCCCTTAGGTCTGGTGAGCAAATGAAAAAATCCATATTTTAAAATATATTGTATAATATTAGATGCCGAAGTGTTCTAAAGGAAAAGTGGAAAGGCTTCACCCTGCCTTCTACCTCATTGATGATTGTACATTTTGGGGCAATATAAGAAAAAGGAAGAAGCAATTCTAAGTTTACAAGCTGAATTTTATTGGCTACAAAGAAATAGGAAGGGGGGGAAGCAATTTAAATCCAATGATTAAAGTAATTGCATGACTACTGGTCATGTCCTGTTATAACCCTACCACAGATAACACACTAGAGCCTATCCATGTGTGGATACATGAACACTGGCCCCAGGAAAAGGGAAAGGTGTGGGGTTTTGAGAGGGAATGGAAGAGGTGGGTTGCTGTTTACAGCAGCAGAGGGGAAGTGGAAGAGGCCAGGGAACAAAAGGACCATAATAAGGAAGTGCGGGGTGGTGGTTAGGCTTTAGAATGTGAAGGGTTCAATAAATTTGTGAAGGGTTTGACTGACAGTTGGAAGGGTGGATAAGCATGGGTCTGGCTAGAAGATGGTCATATCTCAGGCCTGAAAAAGGACAAAAATGAGGCAAGCAGGAGTTTAAAAGGGGGTGGTGGTGGTTTAGGAAGCAGAATTCCCAAAACAGGCAGAGAGGGAGACTAAAGGGGAGGTAAAATGGGGAGAAAAGGGTGGAAGTTAAATCATAAGTTGCCTGATCCACAGCACCAGCATTGTTTATGATGTCAAGGTGATGGTGAAGGACAGTTTGAGGTTAACTCAACCTAATTTGCTAGTTTAAAAACTCTTCATTGGGGTCAGGTAGTATGACAGGAAGCCATTGCCTCGCAGAGAGGAATTTTGGAGCTAGCTACCATTGTACACAGCTACCTTGTGTCATATTTCTTCAATAAATTTGTGATCTGTCTGTTCAATTTCACATCTTAGTATCCACTTCTTTATTTCCTTCCCCTACAGCAACCATGATTTTTGATTGGAATGATGGGTTGGCTAAACTGTGAACTGAGACGTCCATAAAGAATGCAAATAAGAACTCCAAATCTTCACTCAGATAATCTGACACAGAGTGCTGATGGCAATTGAAACATCACCAATCATTTACTGGGCATTTCATAAGAATAGACAGTCTTATTGAGTTATGCTATAGATTTGTATCAGCACTGTTTTCATTTCTGAATGCCATTAAGAGCATTCAGGACCTATTCTTGCCAAATATGGAGAAGGCAGATATGAAATTTTACTTCTAGTTCTAGGGATTAGTCAGCAGGTCACTCCAAGATAATTGGAAAACATAAACCTTTCCAAACTTACCGTATCTCCTGAAATACTGGCTCAAAAACAGATGGATAGGTTGTGTTAGTCTGTAGCAACAGGAGGTTGGTTGCAATTTTTAATTTTTATGCTAGAATAAATTTCATTACACTCATCATTGTTGTTAGGAAACCTCTCCTTATATATAATTGAATAAGAACATTCTATATGAACATTCTAAATTTGGCCCCTTTAGTGTTAGGCCGGAAAAACTGCCACTCAGTAACACTGGCTGGGTTGACTGGCTGCTTTGTGCAGTCCTGCCCAGCATTCCAAGGTTATTTGTATATGGAAGCTGATTGGACAACACTCCATTCCACACCTCAAACTCACCCCCCCTCCCGCAAGGCAGTTGGGATTGCATAACATACCTCATAGGGGAGAGGAGAATGATGTCAGCTGCCCTTTCCCTAGGCAGAGGCTGTTGGGGGGGGGTGTTGTAAAACTTAAGACAGAGAGGCAGATAAAGGATGGCTGATGGTTGCCAGGAAAGGACATCGGGTTGCCAACTCCAGGTTGGAAACTTCCAGGATATTTTAGGGATGAAGCCTGCTGAGGGTGGGGTCTGAGGAGGAGGAGGAAGAGGGGGACCTCAGACAGATACAGTGCCATACTGCCCACACTCCAGACAAGTTGTTGCCAGTCTCCAGGTGACAGCTGGAGAGATCTTAAAGCTTTGGTGCTAATTTACGATGGGGCTCCTGGGGAACTATTGATGCCAATCTTGGCCCAGCAGCCATCAAAACATTCTCTTCAACCCCCTGCTGTGCAGCTGACTTTCCCCTAGGGTTGCCAATCTCCAGGTGGGACCTGGAGATCTCCCACTGTTACAATTGATCTCCAGATGACAGAGATCAGCCCCCCTGGAGAAAATGGCTGCTTTGGAGGGTAGACCCTATGACATTATACCTGCTGAGTCCTTCCGCCCCCCCCCCCCGCCCAATGCTGCCCTCTACAGAATCCACCCCCCAAACCTCCAGGTATTTCCCTCCTTAGAGCTGGCAACCCTACATTCCCCTCAGTGCCTGTTGGGAGTGGGTGGGGGGGGAGGGGAAGGGAGTGGGCGACCGGAGGCTTCTGCCTCCTGTCTCCGGTCCTGGAGTGGGGGGTGCCAGCCCTGGCATGGGGGGTGAGAGGGGAAGGGACAACGCGGCTGGAGGCTTCTGCCTTGCCAGGCCTGGTGTTGGGGGGGTTGTTAGGGAAAGGGACGCCGCAGCCGGAGGCCTCTGCCTCGGCC
>NW_015167540.1:718683-721258 GCF_001447785.1 Gekko japonicus | reverse complement strand
CCGGCGGTTCCTCAGGCGGGGGCCCTCTTTGGCGTCTGGCGGCAACCTTCCTCTCTCGAGGCGCGCGACTCCCGTCTCCTTCCGGTTTCAGCTGCGTCCTTTCCGGCTCCGCTGTGCCGGCTCTTGACGTCATCACGGCCTTCTCCTCGGCGGCGGTCGCTCGATGTTCTTCCTTCTAGCCACCAGGGATCGCTCCTCTGGTTGCGCCCGCTCGCCGCCGCTCGCTTGCTGCTGCCGCCATCTTCACGCCATCGAAACCGGAGCTGATGTCTCACTGCCGCCGTCGCCGTCTATCTTCAACCACCACACAGGCAGGGTGCCCCCCACCCTACTAAGGGTGGGTATCCATTTATCTACTTGCAATTAAGTTGCTTTCGAACCGCTGGGTGGGCGGGAGCTGGGACAGGGGTCGAGAGCTCACCTCAACCGCGGTGGTACTCGAACAGCCATAGGGCTGTTCGTATGATGTTACTGAAGCAGGCATTTAACTGCCTGCGCCACTGCTCCCGTGTTGTTGTTGTTGTTGTTGCAAGTGCCAGGGACATCAGAATAGAACTAGGACCATTAAAAGGTCCAATCCACAGTGGTCTTTGTAGGTGATAGGTGGACAAACTAGAATTTAGTAAGTCTATTAAGAGATTACTGAAGTTTTCCTGCAAAGAAACTGGATAATATTTACATAGGATTAATATTACAGAGAAAATGTTTATACACCATGTACCAGATGCTTCTAACATAACTGTAGATTTTGATGCTTAGAAATATTTGTCTGGGAAAACAGAAAATGACAGGTGGATGTTTTGTGACTTATAGACAGTGTAGATAATTCCATATCTAGTACCAAAAAAGTATATTTTGTTCTCTTTCTGTAGAACACTGGGTTTCACAACATAAATCATTCAACACTTTCTGCAGCTATTCAGCTGAACGCAATACAATCTGTTAACACAAAGAATAGGATTTTTAAAAAACTATTTTCAACTGTTAGGCATATTGCGTACCATTGTAGAAAATATAGCAAAGATAAAGAACCTCCAGTCTTGATTTCCTGGCAAACTTCTTGAGATAGTATAGAGAGTTTGGTCTAAAAAGCATAAAGCACATCAGTGAAAATTCCTATACAACTATAAATTGTACACAGGACTCTTTGGAATGTGTTCAAAATGTCTGATGTTCCTCGTGTAATACGTTTCAGGAATTTTCTGTTAAATAAATAGGGTTTTTTCCCCTGATGGAAGAGTGGGCAATATGTGCTGATTATCCCTTCTGTTGCAGACTTCTGACTCCCCTCTTTTGCTATTCCTAGAGCTTCCCTGTCCTCCAGAAGCAACATTTTAGAAAAGGCTTCGTAGGATACAGCAGGAGGGGTGAGGAAGAGAAATCCTGGAGATTTTTTATTTTTTTTTTATATACAATATATTTTATTAATATATGCAGTACAATTGACATAAAAGTGTATAAACATAGTATAGTAAAGCACAACATTTACAAGCAGTGCTTATACACATAACAGTGAACAATTATAAACTATAAGTGGTGAACCTTGCAAAATACATAAGTAGAACCTTAAACATTGAAAAGACAATCAACGTAGTGTAAAGGATTTTGAATATTTGATCATTAGAACGTATAGGTAAGTAGTCCTATGAACAGTTGCAAAATTTTAGTATAAGTATATTGGTTACCAGAGGTGTAAGGCATCAATTTCTTTAGGAGTGTCCTCAAATTGACGTAAGTATTCTAATATCGGAAACCAGATAGAAACGAAAGATGAGGGAGTGGGGATCTAGTCAAGTCGCGTAAGGTTATCCGAGAGTTTTGTCATAATGTATAAATCCCACAATTTCTTATGCCATTGTGAAATTGAGGGCGCCATTGTTGTTTTCCAGTGGGTTGCAATGACTGTCTTGGCTGCAAATAGCAGTATGGAAACCCTCTCCACCACTGATGGAGCAGAGTCCTGAGCTACCCACTGTTCAAAAAGAGATTCTCTGGAGTGGGAGTGATGGTTACGTTATTTATGATTTGGATTTTTGCTATAATTTCTTCCCAGAATGGGAATATTATAGGGCAGGTTACCCAACAGTGAAGATAGGTGCCAATGCTGTTGCATTTTTTCCAACATTTTGGACTGTATGTTCGTGACATTTTTGCAAGTTTACTGGGGGTGAGGTACCAGTGAGCCATTATTTTAAAAGTTTGCAGTTTCATAGAAGAGATTTGGGTTTTGAAAGGTGGCGACTTCCAGATTTTGTGCCACTGATCTTGTGATAGTTGGACATTGCAATCTCTGCTCCAACATTTTTGGTAGGATGTAGGAGATTTATGATTTAAAGTAGCTAAGAGTTTGTATGTTTTAGAAATTAAGCCTCTGGGGGATGATTTGGCCGATCTGATGATACTTTCCATTGGCAAGTGGGGTTGTTTTAAAATCAGGTCAAGTTTGAGTTGATGAAACATGTTCGAAATCTGGAAATATTGGAACCACGGGATTTTCTGTTTTAAAGTGGTTTCTAATTTTGCCTTTGGTATCAGAGAGTGCTTGTCAGTTATGTCCCGTATGGTAGTGATGCCT
>NW_015167540.1:699811-716102 GCF_001447785.1 Gekko japonicus | reverse complement strand
TTCCTATGTCTGCTGAATGAGAATTGTTAACCAGTGTTGAACTAATCAAGATAAAATCAATGCGTGAATACGAATCATGTCTGGCTGAATAAAACGTATAATCTCTTTCTGTCGGGTGGAATTGCCTCCAGATATCAATTAGATTGTGTGTGGTTAGTAGATTATTTAACTTTTTATTTGTAGCAATCTTGTCTGACCTGTCATGGTTGAAGGAAGACCTGTCTAATTTATGATCCATTACAATATTGAAATCCCCTCCAATGATGACATCTCCAGCCCTGAAGTTTTCTAGAATTTGCAGCGTATGTTCCAGGAATTCTAGTTGCCCTGAGTTTGGAGCATAGATTGCAGCAAGAGTTATTGGTACTGTATTAACCGTGCCTTGGATAAAAATGTAGCGCCCATCGGGATCAGCTAATGATTTCAAGTGTGCAAATTGCACCCTATTGGATACTAATATCGCGGTGCCCCGGGACTTTGTGGATCCTCCTGCTAAAAATTGGGATGGATATTTTTTTGTTTTGAACAGAGGGGTTTTGTCATCTCTGTGATGGGTTTCCTGTAAAAAAATGATATCCGGATTGAGTTTGTGTATTTGACTCTGGATTCGCTTACGTTTGATGACATTGTTCAGTCCTTTCACGTTATAAGAGACAACTTTAAGCGTGGATGGCATGATTCTTCTTTCCCTCCTTCAGTCTATTATGGAAAAAGATTTAAAGAAAAAAAATTAAACAGTATGCAAAGAGGAGCAAAGCTGAAGACTTTTATATATGCAATAGTAGGAATCTGATTTAAATTACTCTATTACAATTTGTAGGCTATATAGACAAAAAATTAAACCAATAATATGGTTTGCTCTAAACCTCAGAACAAATGATATAATGAATCTTCAATGCCTCAATAAGTAGTTGACTTCTTGGGTATTAGGATTTAGGAATAGTAATCTTTGGTTTAGAATTGATTGTACTGGATATGAAATTTGCTATGTTTGTTTATTAATTATCTTCACTCACTAAATAAATAGATTGCCTTTGAACACCTTAAGAATAATCACTAGAATATAAAAACAGTTGATTTGGACGTAAAAATGAATTAGACAATAAAGATTAAAAGCACAAATCACACAGACAAGTTTAATTAATTATGTTTGCACCCTTTAACTGTTTTTAGTGTAGGATTATTAATTTTACCAAATTTCCCAATTTTATTAAAAGAAGTTTATCAATTAAAAAATACACCACGCAGATTAAAACCTTTTAACACTAATTGAACGCTGTATAATTAATAAACTTATAAAGAGAACTCTGTTTCTCCTGCAAAGTTTCCCCTTTGCAGAAGGCTGGAGGCTTTAAAATGTTTGCCTATCTCAGCAATTTGGGCCAGAGTCCCAATAGAGCGGAGCACGCTGGCAGAGTCCGCTTTTCCCCCCACCCCCCCTTCCCCCCTCTAAATACAGTGTGGAATTAAAATATTGTTAACCAAAATAATTCATTAGAGCAATAACATGAATAAGGCTGATAGTTGCGATATAACGACTATAAAATTCATTAACTTGGAGTATAGATTGTATGCCTAGTGGACTTTAATTTTTAAAACAACAGTACGACACACAGAGTGGAGCCGGTAATTAGCTAGTCGCAAAAGATGGCGCTTGAGGGCTCGAAGTACGTTGCAAACAAGATGGCAGCGAGCGCGAAACTGGGTGAGTACTACTTAGTGCTGATTACGGAGATCTTCAGTTTTCATCCTCTTCGATGCGTTCTGGCGTTCCCGGAGGAGAAGGAGAAGCCGACCTGTCTTTTCTTTTTAAGGATTGTCCCGAAAGGTCCATTGGTGAGATGAGGTCGAGAGCCTGAAGTGTTTTAAAGCCGTCTTCTTTATTGGAGACTCTGTGATTTTTTCCTTTGTACGTGAATTGTAAAATCAATGGTGTTGCCCAGCTGTATCTAATGTTTTCTTCTGTGAGTCGTCCCATAAGAGGTTTTAGTTCGCGACGTTTAATTAGAGCTTCTTTTGGTAAATCCGGATAGATTTCAATTTTTTCTTTGTTGTAAGTTAAATGTCCCTGCTGCCTTGCTTTCGTTAGGACTTGTTTGTGATACCGAAGGTCTAAAAAGGTTACTATTATGTCTCTGGAGGAGCGAGTTTTAAGTAAAGAAACTGGCCCGGCTCTGTAGGCTTTGGTGATTACCGGGGAGAGGTTTCCCGCCGGGGGTATCTCAGTTGCCAGCCATTCAGAGATCGTTTCTGTTAGCGCTCTACTCTTGCCGATTTTTTCATTCAGGCCTCTCATTTTAAGATTATTTTGCCGAAGCGCTAAGTCAGCTTTGATCACTTTTTCAGCAAGTACGTCCTCTAGAACTTGTAGTTGTTGGATGTCTTTTTGTGTGGACTCGCTGGCGTTGTATGCTCTGTGTGCCATCGCTTTAGTTTCAGTTATTTCTTTTTGCATTCCTTCCATCTGGGCATAGAATGGCTTAAAAAAGGATGACATATTTTCCAAAATAGAGTCTTTTAAGTCGGACATTTCTTTTAATAACGTTGCGTGTGTTACCAGACCTTCTGGGTTGAAGGGATCTTCACCTCCGGTCGCCATTGTTTTTCTGTTAGCGGCGATTAGGCCCGATTTTGCTGACGCTGGTTGAAAGGCTATTGTTGTCTGGATCTTTTTAAATTTCGGTTTGCTGTGTTGACCAGAGTGATCCGATTCAGCCTCCATAAAGTAAGATGTATTTTTTTCGGTTTGGATCGCTGATTATGCTGAGGGGATCTGAGGGTGGGCAGGAGCTGCGGGTTTAGGCGGCCATGTTGGTTCCTTGCCACCGGAAGCCCCCCCTGGAGATTTTTTATGTGAAAGTTATTTACCATTTTTATGCCACCTAAGAAAAAGTATACATTTAAAGTCGTTTAAATATAACAAGAATATTCATTGCAAGGAAACAAAATAGCATCAATATCCATAAATCTAATTCTCAACAGTACCCTCTGAGTGCAGATACTTATTTCTGCAGATAGGGGGCATGCTATTCCCCAACAGGTTTTTCTACAGACTCAGGGGACTCTGTGGTCTACAGAAAAAATCCCTTTTGAAATGGCAGGGATCTACTCCAGGCCCCATTGTATCGACAGTAAGAAGAGAGAGAGAGAAAGAGACAGAGAGGGCAGGAAGCAAAAGCAGGGATTGGGGGAGGGGGCAGGGCACTTTCCAGGACTATTTGGGAACCAGGCATTGGACTAGGATTGCCCACTCTAGGTTGGGAAATTCCTGGAGGTTCTGTGGTGAGGTCTGAGAAGAGGAGAGTTTGAGGAGGGGAGAGGCCTCAGCATGGTACAATGCCACAGAGTCCACCCATTTTCTCCAAGGTGACAGATCCCTGTTGTCTAGGGCTGCCAAATCCCCCCTGGGGGTGGAAACCCCCCCTGCCCCAGAGGCCCGTTCCCCGATGCCGGGGAATTGGGCCCTGGGGGGGAACCCCGCCCCAGCGTGCACGTCACAGGGAAGTGATGTTATGATGCCGAGCACACTGGGGGCGGGGCCATGGCCATACAAGGGAAAACTCTATGGTTTTCCCTTGTATGGTCATGGCCCCACCCCCAGTGTGCCCGGCGTCATAACGTCACTTCCCTGTGACGTGCATGCGGTGCGTGCGCGCGCCGGGAGCCAAACTGGAGTCCCCCGCCGGAAGGGTAAGTGCCACTTGGCAACCCTACTGTTGTCTGGAGTTCAGCTGTAATTCTGGGGGATCTCCAGGTCCCACCTGGAGGCTGGCAAACCTAGGCCTAGCAGCACCCTCTGGGTGACTTGATACCACCTGACTTGCATAATTCAACTAGGCCTGGCTACTTGCTACTGTTAATCAGCAGCCACCCTATGAAAGTCAGTGTACTATTATGGTCAGAGATTCAGAGCAGCGTTTGTGAGACCCAGATTTAGATCCCCCTATTGCCGTGGAAACTCACTGGATGATTTTTGGACCAGTTACATACTTTCAGCCTAACTTGTGTGGATAAAAAGGAAGAGAGGATAATGTAAATTGATTTAGTCCCCATTGTGGAGAAAGACCATAGTTTTCCTCAGTAGAAGCTACAGGGGGAAAGGAGATGGAAAGCTGAAGACAGAGGGGAAGATAAAGGGAGGTTGGCTGTTGGGTAGGAAGGAGATAGGAATGCCAACTCCATGTTGGGAAACTCCTGGATATTTGAGGGGTGGAGCCAGGGGATGGTGGGGATTGAGGTGGGGAGGGACTTCAGACAGATATAATGTATAGACTCCACCCTCCAAAGCAGTAATTTCCTCCAGGGGAACTAATGTTGCCAACCTCCAGGAGAGGACTGGAGATCTGGAATTACAACTGATCTCCAGATGACATAGGTCAGTTCCCCTGGAGAAAATGACTGCTTTGAAGGGTGGAGTTTATGGTATTATACCCTGATGAGGTCGCTTCTAAGCTCAAACCTCATCCTCCCTGGGCTCCACCCTGAAATCTCCAGGAATTTCCCAACATGGAGCTGGAAACTCTAAGAGGAACTGATATCTGTATTTGGACAATCCACTGTGATTCCTGGAGAATCCCTGCTGGCACTGCTGTTGTGGGGGGGGGGAGGCCAGGAAAGTGACAGGGGCAGAAGGAGTGATGGGGTGGGGGAAGAAAAAAAGTGACAGGCATGGAAGGGGGAAAGAGAGAGAGTAAGAAAAGGGGTGGCAAAAAGGAGAAAGTGTGAGAGAAGTAGAGGGCGAGGGGGAGAAGCAGAGGAATGAGATAGCTGCTCCTGAAAGTTTCTTGTGAGTACCCACTTGTATAGATAATTTACAGAAGCAAAAAGCAAACAAACGTAATGGGATGTTTGAGCCAACTTTTTATTTAATATATTTATATAATGATTTAGCTCAAGGTGTCTTGTAAACATGACCACAGGTTAGCAACATAATTAAAACATAATATTACAGTATAACATTACAGAATATAACAGAATAAAATATAGTGCAGCGGGGGCTATGAAATTGGTAGTATGCCTGTATTAGATATGTAGGCTAAAACACAGTCTCTAGTGATGGCAAACACTCCATTCATTTTCAAAGGAGAAATGTCAAGATTATAGTGTTATTTTACTGCTTACACATACATGTACTTAGTCAATATGGCAACATTTGCACAAGGTGTGTGGGGGGTGAGCACCAAACATGAAATGCAAAGTTTTATGTTGCAATGTCCATTATACAGATAGCAAACTAGTAAGGCTGATTTTAAAAAAACAAACAAACCTTGGCAGCACTACAGGGCACTAGTTTCCAAGGCCCCATTGTCACGTTGTTTAAGACATCCAAGAAATTTGAAGACAGGACAGTCTGAAAGAATTCTTGGTTTGCTCATTTTCATATTAAGGGAGCCCATTTAGGGTTCATATCTCAAGTGTCCCTAAATTCTAAAAAGTACAAGGTAAATGCTGCAATCATAAGAATACTTTCCATGGGAGTAAGCCCCAATTAACATAATGGGACTTACTTCCCAATAGACCTGCTTAGACTTGCTCCCTAAATGATAGAAAAGAGTAAGGCTAAAGATACTACTGATGAGGGAAAAGTTTGACCAAGGAATTAGGATGTCTTCTGTTCGAGATGGGGCTGTATTCCTGTTGAAATAAAAAGTCTGTAGTCTGGGGGTGCTACTAGACCTCGGCTTCCTGTTGGATAAACAGGTGGCAGCCTTGGTCACGGGTGCATTTCACATGGTTTGTCTGGAGAGCCAACTGCAGCCCTTCCTGAAGGGAAGATTTTGCCTCTGTGATGTATGACCTGGTAACATCTAGATTAAATTACTGCAATGCACTCTATGTAAGGCTGGCCTTGAAGACTGCCTGGAAACAACGGTTGCTACAGAATGTTGTGGCCAGACAGCTGGAGTAGATTATACGGACATTATCACTCCAATCTTGTTCCATCTATATTGGTTCCCAATATTTTTCTGGGTCCAATTCAAGGTGCTGCTATTGACCTTTAAATCTCTATATGGCTGAGCGCTGGCATACCTGAAGGACCACCTCTGATATAAACCAACCCGTCCAGTCTGGCTATCTTTGGAGGCCTTGCTTTGGGTGCTCCCACCACCTGGGGGCAAAGGGGTGGCAACCCAAAAAGGGTCTCCTTGGTTGTGACACTAAAACTTTGGAACTCCCTTCGCAGGGATACTCGTCTATTTTCCTCTATGATTGTCTTCTAGAAGCAAGTGAAAAAAAATTTTTTGCATACCCAACTATTACTGGTCCTCCTTCCTGTTTGTGTTATGTGTGTTTGTATGTCTACATTTTCTCACTGAATTGTTTAAATATTTTATATGTACTTTAAATGCTGCTTTAATATCTCAATTTTTAAAAATAGATAAAATAAATAAGATGAGATTCAAACATTCAACCAATTATCATTCCATTTACTCAACACTGTGTAAAAGGTGATACTCTAAATCTCTCCTTCTACCCCCTCCAAGACTTACCATGAATGAAAGTGAAAAACAAAGAAATATCAGTGACAGAAAGTAAGGTCTGGCTACTGGAACCCACAATTTATAATACATAGGATAATTTCGATTAGTGGCTAAACTTCTATTGACTCCACTGGACCTAATATGTGAAGCTAAATAACATTCAGTATTTTATTTAAATCTCTCAACTAATTTCCTGTTTCTGAATTTTAATTAGTAAAACAAACCCCCAAGTGTTTTAGAGGAAGCTATTATAAGTAACACTATAAAGCTAATTATGCAAAAGAATGTCACATCTAGATAGATTTTTATTTGGGTTTTAAATGTTGTTTACCAACAAAGGATAGACATAATTATCAGAATCACCACAGCAACTTTCCATATCAAATAAAGTCTCCATAAGGAAAACATCTGATTACTTGTGATGAACTAAAAAAGTCCTAAAATAAAATAGGCCAGTTACAATAACTAGAGAAAAAATATTTAGGAAAGTAGAGAAGGATATATGTTTTAAAGTGGACCACTGATAAATGACTCAAAACAGCAAAAAAAAAATGGTTCTAATGTTCATGTGCTCTTTTCATGGCTTGATGTGGTGAGGGGGCTTGTGTGGTTTGATGAGGCTGTGAGCTATGCTGTGGAGGGCCACCCAGGATGGACAAGCCACAGCAGAGACCTCAGACAAAATGTGATCAACTGGAGAAGGAAATGGCAATCCATTCCAGTATCTTTGCCGAGAAAACCCCATGGACAGTAACAAAAAGCTAAACAAAAAGACTCCAGAAGATGAGCCCCTCAGGTCAGAAGATGTCCAATATGGTACTAGGAAAGAGCAGAGGGCAAGTACATGTAACCCCAGAAGGAGTGAAGTGGCTGGGCCAAAGCTGAAAGGACGCTCAGCTGTGGATGTGTCTGATGGTGAAAGGAAAGTTCGATGCTGCAAAGAACAATACTGCATAGGAACCTGGAATGTAAGATCTATGAATCAAGGTAAATTGGATGTGGTCAAAAATGAGATGGCAAGACAGAACATCGATATCTTAGGAATGAGTGAACTAAAGTGGATGGGAGTGGGTGAATTTAACTCAGAAAACCATTATATCTACTACTGTGGCCAAGAATCCCACAGATAAAATGGTGTGGCCTTTATAGTCAACAAGAGAGTGCAAAAGGCAATAATGATATGCAGACGATACCCTTGAGTCTGACCTGGAAACTCCAACTCATCCAGAATGTGGCAGCATAAGTCCTCATGGGGACTCTTTGCTCAACACATATCCACCCTGTGCTTCGTGGGCTTCACTGGCGCCCAGTACCAGATCAGATTCAAGGCTATGGTGTTAACCTTTAAGGCTCTAAACAGTCAGGGACCCATGTATTATATCTACTACTGTGGCCAGGAATCTCATAGAAAAAATGCTGTGGCCTTTATAGTCAGCAAGAGAGTGCAGGGGTCAGTACTGAGATACAATCTCAAAAATGACAGAATGATTTCGGTCCGATTCCAAGGCAAACCATTCAACATCACACTAATGCAACTCTATGCCCCAGCCACTGATGCAGAAGAGGCTGAAGTGGACCGGTTCTATGAAGACCTATAACACCTCATAGAACTAACACCAAAAAATGATGTCCTCATCATAATAGGGGACTGGAATACTAAAGTAGGAAGTCAAAAGGTAACCGGAATAACAGACAAGTTTGGCCTTGGAAAGCAAAATGAAGCAGGACAAAGGTTAACAGAGTTTTGTCAAGAGAACACACTGGTCATAGCGAACACCCTTTTCCAACAACCTAAGAGGTGACTCTACACATGGACATCACCAGATGGGCAACACCGAAATCAGATTGACTATATAATTTGCAGTCAAAGATGAAGAAGCTCTATCCAGTCAGTAAAAACAAAACCTGGAGCTGTCTGTGGCTCAGATCATGAGCTACTCATTGCAAAATTCAGACTTAAACTGAAGAAAATTGGGAAAACCATGAGGCCATTCAGGTTTGACCTAGATCGCATCCCTGATGAATATACAGTAGAGGTGAAGAATAGATTCAAAGGTCTGGATTTGATAGATAGAGTGCCTGAAGAACTATGGACGGAGGTTCGTGACATTGTACAGGAGGCAGCAATCACCACCATCCCAAAGAAAAAGAAATGCAAGAAAGCAAAGTGGCTTTCTGATGAGGCTTTACAAATAGCAGAGGAAAGAAGGAAAGCGAAAGGCAAAGGCGAAAAGGAAAGATTTACCCAACTGAACGCAGATTTCCAGAGAACAGCAAGGAGAGATAAGGAGGCCTTCCTGAATGAACAGTGCAAAGTAATAGAAGAAAACAATAGAATGGGAAGGACTAGAGATCTCTTCAAGAAAATTGGAGAAATCAAGGGAGCGTTCCATGCAAAGCTGGCCATGATAAAGGACAAAAACGGTAGGGACCTAACAGAAGCAGAAGAGATTAGGAAAAGATGGCAAGAATACACAGAAGAACTATACAAGAAAGACCTCGATGTCCGGGCTCTGCTGCCTCCAGTGTTGGTGGTGGGGATGTAGTGAGGACTGCTACATGGCCCTGGAGAGCTCAACAGGATCAATGCCAGCCAACTAAGTACAAGAGCTGGTTAGGACCTTCCTTTCCTTTTAAGCTGTAAACCACCCTAGGAAAGTATAGCATAGTATTTTCCCCCATAGGAAACAACAGAGGGACAGATGTTGAGAGGCACTTCTTTCAAGGGTACATAAAACCAAACTACTTTGTCCAGTTCCTTTCAAATTGGGGAGGGGGTTCTTTAGTCTATGGGGGAGATTAGAGGGAGGTAAAATCTGCAATGGCTGCCTATCTGTTTCCGAGCACAATTCAAAGAGCTGGTTTTCTCCTTACTTAGTAGATTTGTATGCTACCTCCAGACCTGCTCAAGGTGACTCACAACTAAAACAGTAAAGCAGAACTAAACATGGGGGGGGGGATAAAAAAAACAATTCTGTGGGATTGATTCCTCCACAGAAATAATGGCCTCAAGATTTCTGAATCGGGGGGTGGTGGTGGCAGAATCCAAGAACAGTAACAAGACACCTGGAAATCAGGGGTGGGGGGGATATTCTCACCCTGAAACTCAGATCTGAAGTAAAACCTTTTTTTCCCTAGCACCAGGGGTCTTTTCGGGCCGGAGCCCTCCGGAGCGCCGCTCCGCCAGTGCGCGTGGCGGCAAGCCCCGCCCCCAGGTCCCCCGAGCCCCGCCTCTGGGTCCCCGGAGCCGTGCGGGAGCGCTGCGGCTGGGGCGAGGCCCAGAGAGCCCCGTCCCCGGGCTCCCCGAGCGGCGCGGGGGCAGCGCAGGGTAGCCCGAACCGCTGCGGATCCGAGCAGCGGGACGAGAGCTTGAGCCGGGTAACGACCTCCAAAGATGTGGCCCCGGTTTCCCTTTCTTTGCTCCGCTTGGCGCCCTTGGAAACGGCCGCCTGCCAGCCTGCCCTCTCTCTGAAACGGAGTCTCCGCTGCCCCTTCGGGCGACGCCCCCCCTCCCTGGCTAGGTCTGTGTAGATTCTGGGAGCCCAAAACCCATTCCCCGGGTCCCCCGAGCGGCGCAGGAGCGCTGCAGCTCAGGCGAGGCCCAAGAGAGCCCATTCCCCGGTCCCCGGAGCGGCGCGGGAGCGCTGCGGCTCGAACAAGGCCCAGAGAGCCCAGTCCCCGGGTCCCCCAAGCCGCGCTTGGGGGATGGGAGAGCCCGTCGCCACGTCCCCCGGCCCACCAGGAGCGCTGCTGCTCGGGGAACCCCTGGAGAGCCCCGCCGCCGGCTTCCCCGACCCCCGCCGAAGCGATCCGCACTAGTAGCGGTTGGAGGGCACCGGCACCAATCCGCACTAGTAGCAGTTGGAGGGCACCGGCACCATCTTCGGCAGCAAGGCCCCCGGGCCCACCATGTGCGAGCGCGTCTCTCGGGCCCTGGCAGAGCTGGGCTACAAGCAGACACCGTCCCAGTGCATCAAGGTACGTGAGCGGCGCCGCTGCCCCGCGAGTGATGATGATGCTCTGGAGGCGGAAGAGAGGCGCCGCTGCCTTGTGAGGCTGGCGGTCGCGGGCTTCTCTGGGGTTAGATTTTCGACCCTCATTTGGAGATGCTTTGTAAGGTGAGCGGTGGCAGACACGGTTGTTGTTCCCGCTCCATTGTGGGCGTTGAGGACGAGGTTTGGGGTTTCGGGAGCTTCTGAGCCCACCTTTCCCTCCTGAGACTTGCGGGGAGCTCGGCGCCAGTAGCACACAGATTGCATCTTTAATTCTAAATTGAATGAAACAGAAATGCTACATGGATCTTACTAGCAACATGAAGTAATTTCCTTGTTAAGGTAAAAGTGCCTTATGGCATAAATGTTAATCTGTTGGATAAGGGTTGTATGTTCTCCAATCTCCATGCTGATCTTCTCTTGGGATGTCACAACTGATAAAACAGTGTTAATAATCACAGTGGCAATAGTTTTTCTTGTTTTCCCATTTGTGAATCATTGATAATCACAGTGGCAATAGTTTTTCTTGTTTTTCCATTTGTGAATCATTGTTTCTGAGTGAGATTAGGCATGGGGGAGGGGGATCTGCCACTTTGTTCAGTTGATAGTTCTTAATTAAATGGAACTTGTGGGGGTAATGTGTATGCCACAGTTTCTTATATGCCCAAAGTTTCTTATATTTCTTTTTATTCTTCCACCAACCTCTCTGCATGCAATATTACTTCTGAGTCATTGCCAGTAAGGGTAAATTATTTTTGTATAATTAATGTGAAAAGGTAGAGGAAGGTCACAATTGGATGGAATCTAGCATGTGCTTTCTCCCTCAGCTCATTATGATTGCTGACAGAAGAGATCACTTGCTGGAGTGCTGCAAAAGTATTAGGAACACATCCAGGGTGTTAGGGGGCTTCTCCTCTCCAGCTGACACTGTCTAACCATCTCATCCTTTGCCGTCCCCGTCTTCTTTGACCTTCAATCTTTCCCAGCATCAGGGTTTTCTCCAGTGAGTGCAAACATGTCTTTCAAATGCCGGGAAAGATGCCTGGCTTTAAAGTTTGATGCGAACGTATCAAGCAAGCTAGTACTGTGAAAGGGTCATTATGGCTCCTGATTCTGCCACTTTCTCCAGATACTTGGTGACATATCTCTGCAGGTCTGCTATTGGTTCACTGACTTCAGCCTTTGAGAAGTTCCTGGTGGTGATGCACTGTGCTAAAACTGATGCTGCTTTTGGAAGAGCAGTTCTTCAGAGCCTGTTTCTTCAAGACGACCTGCAGATAACATCAGGTACATGGCTCCCTAGTCATCAAATCACCGCAGACTGTGACTGCAGCCATGAAATTAAAAGACGCCTGCTCCTTGGGAGGAAAGCGATGGCGAACCTAAACAGCATGATAAAAAGTAGAGACATCACCCTGCCAACAAAAGTCCGCATGGTCAAAGCAATGGTATTCCCAGTAGTCATGTACGGCTGCGAGAGTTGGACGATAAGGAAGGCCAAGCGCCGAAGAATAGATTCTTTTGAACTATGGTGCTGGAGAAGACTCTTGAGAGTCCCTTGGACTGCAAGAAGATCAAATCAGTCAATCCTAAAAGAAATCAGCCCTGACTGTTCCCTGGAAGGCCAGATAATGAAACTGAAGCTCAAATACTTTGGCCACCAAATGAGAAGGGAGCACTCACTGGAGAAGACCCTGGTGCTGGGCAAGATTGAAGGGCACAGAAGACGGGGACGGCAAAGGATGAGATGGTTAGACAGTGTCATCGACGCAACGAACATGAAGTTGAGCCAACTTCAGAGGATGGTGGAAGACAAGAGGGCCTGGCGGGAGCTGGTCCATGGGGTCACGAAGAGTCGGACTCGACTGTGCGACTGAACAACAACTCCTGGTATAACCCCCAAAGAACATTATGCTCAGCTGATAAGAACTTGCTGGTTGTCCCTGACCCGAGAAACATCTGGCTGTCATTGACCAGGGCCGGGGTGCTTATGGCCCTGGCCCTAACCCTGGTGGAACTCTCTGTCAAATGATATTCATGCCCTGTGGGACTTAATGCAGTTCCTCAGGATATGTAAGGTAAAGATGTTCCGCCAGGAGTTTGGTTGAGGACAGCAACGGTATCCATCTGGCTGGCACTCCTGCTACTCCTGCTACTTCTGCTTCTCCTGCCCTCCCCCCCCCCCACGAGGCAGTGGCACACTCTGGCAGTCTTATCACCACCTGACTGGTAATTATGTTGTATATTTTATCATTTTAAGTTCTTATTATAACTGTGTAAAGATTTTTCTGATGTACACTGCCCTGAGCCCTGTTCTATGAGGGAGGGAGGTCTAAAAATTGAATTTTATAAATAAATAAATAAATCATAATGTAAGAACTAGAGATGCTTGAACACCTGCCTGTCCAGCTCACTTTCTGCTCATTAGTTGTGAGCTAGGAGCCAACTCTATGTTAATTGGTTCAACTGTTTGTGAACAGCTTGAATCTGTTCCATGGGTTACATTCCACATATTGAAACAGCCTTTCGTGCATGCACGTTTTCACACAACCCTATTGGAGTGGGTCCTACTTTTCTCCTCCCTATTGTGCAGTTGCAAAAGCAGCTGCAAGACAGAAGCAAATGAAACTCAATCACCATAGCTAGCAGGCAGCCATGAAGTTGTTGGGCTGGTGCTCTTCAGATGACAGCAGAGAGAGGAGATCTGAGGCTTGGCTCACATGATTGCGACGGTTGAAAATGCCTGCGGAACATAATTATTTGTCATTTCAGCACACCAGACAGCAGCCAACTGTTTAAATAAAGAGTGAGCACACCAGTTAGTCAGTCACTGATTATAAATAAACATTGTATTTTTGCATTACCATTTGGTATCATTCCATGCTCTTGAGGTTATTTTGCACATACACATTTTGACACAAATGTATGGGGGTTGCAGCCCCACCTCCCACCTTTATTGACCTGACCTGACTATCCATGATCCTGGGGGAGAGCGGATGTCACCTACTGGGTTGATGCAAAAGCAGCCATGAAGGAGAAGGACGTGAAACTCCATCACCACATCTACTGTGCCGCCAGAAAACTGTTCAGTAGTTCCTCCAAGTCAGAGAGCAGCAGGGTGAGAACATCCAAGGCTTGGTTCACAAGCAGTTGACTAATCGAAAAGAGAATGTTTGCATGTTGAATATATTTGTTGCAAAGTTCACAGCACCTCTAACAGTTATTACATGGATTCTGTTTGAATACTAGTGAGAGCCACACAACCAGACAGAAATGTTTTATTAAATTATACTTCTGCTCCATTAAGAATTTTCAACACTTTTTCTTGTTGTTTCAGAAATATGAAGGTTACAGATACTTTTCTGAATCTGCTTCAGTGATTAGAAAATATATTCCCTCTTACCCATCCAATCTCTCATAATAACCGGAGGCGGAAAGTAATCCATTCAACCTTCAGGAGATGTCAAGGTGAAGATATTCTTCCTAAGCAAACACTTCACTCGCTAATGACAGAAAATAGTTGACATCCTCTTGAAAGAAAAGGAAGTACATCTTGCCTATTCTGAAACAGAAAAAAAGCCCTGAATCAGGAAGTGGTAGGAGGAAACTTAAGTATTTTGTTTACTTGTTTCAATAATGAAGCTATCCTTCAGATATGTAAAGTTGTAGGTAAAGATGCACACATTTCCTATTCCAGATATTTGAAACAGCAGTTTAAACTCATATGTTTCCTTTTTTTATTTAAAAAAAATCTGTAGAAAGGAGGGATGTGCAGGATTTGACTGATAAATTCCACTGGTCCTTATGAAAACTTTTTGGGCGTGGCATTGTCTCAGACTCTTTGATATGAGGAACAATTTCCATATTCTCTTTGAATTTGCTTGATTAAAGGTTTAGATTATTTATTATTTATTTATTATTTACATTTCTATCCCGCCCTCCCCGGAGGCTTTAGTTACTACTTTAAAAGAAAGCAGGGCTATTTTTGGGCAGGAACGCACAGGAACAGAGTTCCAGCTGGCTCCCAAGTTGGCCACGCCCAGCAAGAACATATTAGCATAATAGGCCACACCCAACAGCAGGAACTCATTAGGATTGGCTACATTAGGGGTGTGTAGCCTAACATGCAAAGGAGTTCCTGCTACAAAAAAGGCCCTGGGTTTTGACAACAAACAAGGTAAACAGAATAACAAGCAAAAGGTGGGTGTGGCTGGATAACTACACTTCTGGTAACATGGGGGTACGGCCTAATGTGCTAATGAGCTGTGCTGTCAGGGGTGTGGCCCTGCTGGCCTTTTTTAGAACAGGGAGTGAAGAGCAAGAAACCTCCAGGGTCAAGTTATGGATACAAGCGAGGGAAGAAAAAGAACTGATAGTCAATTTGTCTGTCAAGCACTTAATAGGGGGATGAAGGAAGTGTTAAATTTGGGCTTAGGATTTGTATTTGCTCCCACTAACAATGCTTTCCAGACTCGAGTAGACCTTTTCAAACTCACACGCCTGATTAAACTTAAAGTTATGTTTGAGGGTACGATCCCCATGGATATTAATCCATTCAAAATAAAGTCACAGTTTAATCCATTAATTTACCATCCGTCAATTTGTGTTTTTGAACTGCGTGTGTTGGAAGACATTGACAGATATGAACATAGAAGTGTGTCAAATAAATATAACATCCCCAAAGAACAGTGGCATAGTCTTATGGATATTGCTAAAATGGATAATATCATAATCAAGAGTGCAGACAAAGGTGGAGCCATTGTTATTCAAGACAAAGAGAAGTACTTTGAGGAAGCCTATAGACAATTAAACAACACAGATTTCTATAGGAAGATTGAATATGATCCCACTAGTTAAGTGGATAGGATTATAACCACCACCGTTAATGAAGGTCTGCTATTTGACTATATTACAGTACAGACTGCTGAGTTTTTACATTGCAAATACCATAGGACTTCCATCTTCTATATCCTCCCAAAGATACATAAACCGGGCGATCCTCCCCCCGGCAGACCTATAGTATCAGGGTCCAATTCCATCTTAGAACCCCTATCGAAGTACGTGGACTCCTTCCTTCAACCGGCCGTGGGTGAGCTGGCTTCGTTCGTTAAAGATACACGAAGCTTCATTCAGATTATAGAGGACCTAGAGATTCCCAGAGGAGCAGTACTCATGACTATGGATGTAGGGTCCTTGTACACCAACATCCCCCATGAAGAAGCTAGACTTACTCTCCTGCACACATTGGAAAAAAGGCCCCACCTGGTGGAAATTATTTTTGAGAAAAGTTTCTTTCGTTTTGGCACTGATTTTTATTTCCAGGTGAAAGGGGTCGCCATGGGGAGTTCCTTTGCACCCAGTGTTGCCAACTTATTTATGGGGTTTTTGAGGAACAGTAGATTGATAATAGACACACTAACCCTTTTTTTCAAAATATGATTTTGTATAAACGTGATATTGATGATTGTTTTCTGATTTTTGATTGTTTTGATGTTGTTCTACCCTTTTTCCAATGGATCAACACAGTGCATGATTCCATCAAATTTACCCACAGTGCCAGCTTAACAGAAGTCAATTTCCTCGATGTCACTGTCTTTATTAGGGATATGAAACTAGCGGTTCGTCTGTTCCATAAGGAAATAGACAGGAATTCCATTTTACACTACCAATCACACCATGTCAGCCATCTGAAACCAAACTTACCTTATGGGCAGTTTCTCAGGATCAAGAGAAACTCAACTAAAGAGGAAGATTTTAAGGCAGAAGCAGACAGACTTTCATTACAATTTAGCGAAAGGGGATATCCCCAGCATATTA
>NW_015167540.1:680111-699472 GCF_001447785.1 Gekko japonicus | reverse complement strand
TAAGATTGACATAGTATCATCGAGTGATTCTTTAGTGTTATATCACTTTAACAGTATAGGCTACATGGGAGCATGATACGTTGACCTCCCTTCTAGCCAGTACATGTGATGCCTGCTGCACTTTATATTGAAGGTCTTGTTATACATATTCAAATGCATTACCCTGAAGGGAACTGTTTATCTTGAGAGCTTGAAGTAGCTACTTTTGGTAAGATGTCTTTTTATTATGTCTGTGATCATAAGGATTCTTGTAAATGTAAAAGATATATTTTTGTATCATTGTCTGAAGTGTATAAATTGGTAAATATGACATTGGTATATATTATTGTCTCACGTAATGTATTTATATTTATACTTATAGAATACTTGCACATATTGATGAAAATTATGTATTGAAGATAGACTTCTACAAACTGTATGTATCAAAAAACTTTTATTGAGAAATATTGCAAATGGACTTCCTTTAGAGTTGGCTTCCCCTACTATCAAATTGTTTTATTGTTGATAGGACGTTTGATAAAGACGAAAAGTCGAAACGGACAGTCAAGCATGGGAAGGTTCGTCCTGCCTGCATTGAGACTTCAGTCTCCTGATGTATTCATCTGTTGAAACAAAACAACAATCAAAATAACATCTGTATTGTTATATTTATTACATTAAGAACTTGTTCAGCAATATGTTGTTTGTCTTTGCTATTTAAATTGCTGGGTCCTATTCTTTTAGTTGAGTAGAAGCAAGCAGACAGGCCTGGGAGTCATGCAAGTTCGGTGATAGTACGTTGGTTCTAGTCATGGGGCCAGACTGTCTGTACTGAATTTCAGAATTCTATAGGTTGTGAAAGAAAGTTAATGAGTCTGATAACACAGTCTGTTCATTTCAATTTTCTGTATGTAATTTCTATGCTGAAGACAGGAAACACAAATCAAACATTTGAATGTATATACAGAGGAGTCAGAGTGTCAGTGTTCCCTCTAAGCTGAGTTAGTGTGAGCTAGCTCACAGTGTTTTAGCCTCCAGCTCACACATTTTTGTCTTAGCTTAGGAAGGATGGCTCCAGGGCAAACTAAGTTATGCAGTAGCCAAACCATTGGCTCACAACTTTGATGCCAGTAGCTCACAAAGTAGAATTTTTGCTCACAAGACTGCGTAGCTTGTAAGGAGTTTAGAGGGAGAGTTGCTCTCCACCACTGAGTGGTCTCACCTCACCATCCTGCTTTTTTTTTTTGGGATTAGGCTTGATAGGGTTGCCAGCTCCAGGTAGAGAAATACCAGGATATTTTGGGGGTGGAGACTGAGGAGGGCAGAGCTTGGGGCATAATGCCATAGAGTCCAACTTCTAAAGAGGCCATTTTCTTCAGGTGAACCGATCTCAGTCACCTGGGGATCAGTTGTAATAGTGGGAGATCTCCAGCCATCACCTGGAAATTGGCAATCCTAGGGTCTGATGATTCCTCACCAAAGGATGAGAACACCATGATGGTCAATCCCATGGAGGTCAAAACCATGACAGACTGTGTAATGCCTGGGTCCTTTGACCTCTAGGGGATGTCAGAGAACTTGTGGCTACCTGTGGCTAATGCACCAGAAGCCCAGGAAACCCAGGAACAGGAGTCACTGTGATAACCTGGAATTGCTGAGGGACCCATGAAGGAGAATAGCTGATTGTCAAGGATCCTGAAGTTGCGTCCAGGACCCTGAAAGCAAAGAAGATGGAAAGGAAGAACAATTCAGATGGCAGAGTGCATCTCTTTGCTGACCTCTCTGCTGACAATGAGACATCTGGAGACCTAAATTGCAGTCACACACACTAAATAATACACTTTCAATCCACTTACAGTGCCATTTCCGACTGGGTTTTACTGTATGAACTGGTAAAATTCAGTTGGAAAGTGCACTGGAAGTGGATTGAAAGTGGATTATTTAACGTGTGTGACTGCAGCCCTACAAGCACCATAAGGGGCTGCAGGATGCTGGACCAGGTCCAGCTCTGAGAGCCTGCAGATGGCAACCTAATGCCACAGCTGTAGGTACTAACTTCTGTTGTTGTGGGATCAACAGCTGTGATAGTACCTGCCGGCCTGTCCTAAAAACATTAAAATGCCAATTCTCTACAGGCTCACAATTCATCTGGAGGGGCTTTGTTACCCACCTAAAGGTTCTAAATCTATAATCAGAAGACCACTGTAGTAAATTGTTGGCCACATCTAGTTAAGCTACTCTTATGCGCTGCTTAGTGTGAGCTTTTACCTGACTTAAATTTATTGAACCGCAAAGGATGCCAAACTGTAATTAAATGAAAGCTCAATGTTATCATTAAATCATCTTTTTCTGACAGCAGAATGTGCAACAATAGCATTTCTAAGAAGTTCCTGGAAGAGAATTATAACTAAGATTAAAGAAAGACATAGAACTATATTTTCCAGAATAATAAGGAAACTTTTTTCATACATCTCAAAGATATGAGCTTCATTGCAGTGAAAAATCACAACTCTATATTTTATCCCGATATTATACACAGGAGTTTAAAGAGATAATCTTGCCAAACACAAAGAAGCATGAAAACAGTTTCTATCTAAAGTCATTTTTCTCCCAGAATTAATTTTGTCCCATTTTTTTCCTGGCACAGCATAGATTGAATGGAAATTATATTTTTTATTTGCAAACTGAAACTGTTCCCAGTAAGATCTAAATGGAATTAAAAGATGAAAAAGGAAGGTACTGTGCCAAAGGAAGAGCAACAATGACCTTCCAAATATTTTGAAACTGTGCTGTTTTCTTTATCAATGTGAGTGCATTGCTACACTGCCATTTAAAGGGAAGCTTAAAATCAAAGAATGTTTCAGCATCTGAAAATGTATTTAAAAACCATATACAAGGATGAATCAAAGCCAGAATCCAGAGAAGTGTAACTGTATAAAAACAAATCAAAATCCAATCTGAATTACGCTAATTGCTAATATAATTAATATAACTCCCATAATTTCTGACAGTTGGTAATCAGAGGAAACATTCAGCTTTAACCATCATTCTGTTGTTTCTTTGGGTTGTGTGTGGACGGTAACATTGTTTTCATTCCTTTTCTTTTGCTTGAACAACAGACAGGAACACTGCTGAGTCATTATTGCAAAACCCTTCTTGCATTTGTATTATTCCTTTGATCCATTTATTTTTCAAAATTATATTTGCTTTACAGATATAAGCCTCAGGCAGCTTGCAGCACACATTGTACACACATATACAGATATATCACAGCAATTAAGAAGCAAATTACAAAAAAGTTTACTCAACAATACAGACTTGCCATCTGTGAAGGAAGGGGGTTAAAATGCCATTTAAACAGAGTTAGTGTGCCACATAGAGTGGACTCGATCCCAATCTTCTACACACAGACTGAACCAAGTGGCCTTCTATATGCAAAGCATCTGGGAAACAGGGTTTTAAAGAGAATTGCCAACCTCCAGTTGGGGCCTGGAATTATAACAAATATCCAGATGACAAAGATCAGTTCCTCTGGAGAATTATAACAAATATCCAGATGACAAAGATCAGTTCCTCTGGAGAACATGACGGCTTCAGATGGGGATTCTATGCCTTTGTACCCCACTGAGGTCCTTCACCTCCCCAAACCCCACTTTCTTGAGGCTCCATCCCCAGTCTCCAGGAATTTCCCAACCAATAGTTACCAACCCTGTGGTTTAAAACTAGTTAAAAATAACACATAGCTTTTGTTGGGTACATTAAGTTATAATGTTTCAGATGCTAAGTTTTAGGTGCTCAGAACAGTTAACAGCAAAGCTTCTATTTCAGCTCTTCTGCAGTGCACTGCACACCACTTCAATTCCCAGCCTGCCATATGCTTGAAACTGGCAGCAGTTTTCTTGCTGCAGTGGAGGCCTCAGCTGATTGGCAGATGTTGGGAGAGCAGCGGGGCCATTCTGGCTTTGAGAGATGAGGTGGCAGTCCTCCAGGCTCCTGTTTTGTGTGCCCACAATCCTGGGGGGGAAACAAAAAAAAAAACACCAAGTCAAAACTGGTTCTCCCTCATTTTGGGAAAAAAAATATCTTTCCTCATACACTAATTGTGCACCTCACAAGTAATTTATCTACTACAGTGTGCATGTCAAATACTGTATGTAGGTTCTTCTATGCATCCTATTAGAACTATAATGATGGAACATAAATCTCGATTAAGGAATGCAGTTATGGATGCACCTCTGGTTTATAATTTTCATGTGAAAGGACATAAACCTGAAGACTTTAAGTTTCTTATCCTTGAGAAACTGGAAGTACAACATTACTCTAGGCTTGATGCCCCAAAAAAACTTTTATGCAGGGACATGTACTGGATATTCAGACTTAAGACACCAGAACCACAGAGACTTAGTCATTAGAACTTTCCTGATCTTTGTCATGGTCTCTGTGCAGTCTCACACATGGATTGGGTGCCTGTGCATGGCCTTGATTGGAGAATGTTCCAGAGCTTGCCTCAGGAGTCTTTTTGGTGGGCTCTCTTCCCGCCTTGGGGAGCAGACATGCAGTGCACATGCCTGGAGCGGGGGGGAAAGCCGCCTCCCACTCAGTTCTTCGACCGCCTTCGTGTTCACACCTCGCTACCGTCGCTCTTCAATTTGACTCAGCTGAGTATCTCCTTTGGAGCTCTTCATCCTCTTCTCATTTCTTCTTTCTTACTACTCTTCGGGGGGGGGGGAAGCTTACTATTTTTCTTCACTTTCGTTCTTACCCTTCCCCCCCTAGTTGGGAAGGTGTTTGTATGAACTGCACCCTGTTTTTCAAGTCGTGTCGCCATTGCCCAGCCAAACTCCCATCTAACGACAGCCACAACCTCTGTTTGATTTGTTTGGGAAAGTTCCATCGTGTTGATTTGTGCCCCTATTGTGCGAAGTTTACTTGTCAGGCCCATAGAAATAGGGTGCTGCACCTCCAAATGGTTTTCCTAGAAGCGGCATTGCGCCCTACAATGTTCTCAGTAGCTTCTCCGGCCCCACATAAATCGTCTTTGTGCCCTGATCATGCAAAATCTTTGAAGCATAAAACTAAAAAGTGCGAAGAAAAACTCCCATCAAAGCTGAACTTGAAGTCATCGACATCAGCTCCGAAACTCGATCCTGTCATGATCTCTGGTCTCTCGATGTCAACTCCCATTTTATCTTCTGTGACAGCATCTTCTAAGGCTCACCTCCAGCCTTCCACTCCCCCACTGACCTTGACCTCCCCGGCGGACCGTATCCCACCTGGTCAACAATTGAGGTCGCCACTATGAAAGTCTTCTTCTCATCATGGCTCTCCTTGGTCAGCATTTTTTGTGATGTCATTCTAGGTCAAGATCCCGCTATGATTGAAGGGCATACAACCATCAGAGATGGCCTTCTCGATCAAGATCTGCGTCTGACTACAGGTCTTGGTCCCCAGACATCAGGCACCGAAGAGTGTATTACCCACGGTCTTACTCTCAGTCTTCTCCCCCACGTGAAGACTGCTATGACCAGTTCCTGGATTCTGATCTCCACAGGTGTCGGCTGACTCCGCCTTACTCCAAGTGCTTGCAATCTGTGGCCTCGATCCATTCCCTAGAGCTCCATCAGCCTCCAGATGCATCGATGTCGGTGGATGCCCTGAAGTGTTCTCCCTTAGAACCTTGGTACCGCCCACCCATGGATGACCAGATGCCTCTCAATGTCTCTCAACATCTTCAATCACCATCTCCAGACTTGGTGTCTGACCGATGATGATCCTTGACATTCAGGCTCTATCTCGCCATCTGAGGGCCTGAAGGCCTATTTGGACCTTGTCACATGGATGGCCACAGTTCTCCAAGTGCATTGAGAAAACCAATGGTGCCTTCCTGGAATCTGTCTTTAGTCCTCACCCAACTGCTGGCTAAACCTTTTGAGCCCATGCTTACTGTAGATCTTCGGCTTCTGTCATGGAAAACAGCCTTTCTCATTTCTATTACAATGGCTCGCCGGGTGGGAGAGCTTGCTGCTTTTCGGGCAGACCCTCCATATATGATTTTCCACAGGGACAAGGTTGTTCTCCAGTCAGATCCCTCCTTTCTCCCTTAAGTGGCCTCTGCCTTTCATCTCTCTCAGTCTTCTGTCCTCCCTACTTTCTTTCTGAACCCGGCTGATGCACCACAATGAGCCTTGCACTGCCTCGACGTCAGAAGGGCACTTTCCTTCTATCTGGACCGCATGCAGCCCTTTCAGAAATCTCTGAGGCTTTTTGTTGCCTATGCCTCCCTATGTAGGGGTGAGGCTATCTCCTCCCAGCACTTGTCGAAATGGGTGACCTCGACCATAGCCCTCTGCTATGAGTTAGCCCATCAGCCCATACCTACCTCTGTCACTGCTCATTCCATGAGGGCAGTCTTGACTTCAACTGCCTTTCTGGCTGGTGTCCTGTTGGAAGATGTCTGTGCTGCTGCCACATGGTCTTTGACATTGACCTTCGTGTCCCACTATGCACTTGATGTTCGAGATCGACGGAATGCTGGATTTGGCCAGGCAGTGCTACGATCTCTGTTCACCTGATGCTTCTGTTTCTTTAGGTAGGACCTGTAAATTGAAATGATATCCCTATGTCCTAACCTATTTATTGTTTCTTTCAGCTGCCAGCTCCCTCCTCCGACAGGTTTAGCTCTTTTAATCACCCATGTGTGGGACTGCACAGAGACCACAACGAAGATAAACAGGCTGCTTACCTGTAACTGATGGTCTTCGAGAGGTCATCCGTGCAGTACCACAATCCCACCTGACCTTCCCCACTGCTGGCATCTCCTGATCACTTACCTTGAGTTGATGGGACTTACCAGTAGTGGTGGAAGGAACTGAGTGGGAGCGGCTCTCTCCCCCACTCCAGGCATGCACATTGCATGTCTGCTCCCCAGGGCGGGAAGAGAGCCCGCCAAAAAGACTCCCGAGGCAGTCTCTGGAACATTCTTTGATTGAGGTCGTGCACAGGAGCCCAACCCATGTGTGGTACTGCACAGATGACCACTCAAAGATCATCAGTTACAGGTAAGCAACCTGTTTTTACTTGTGATTGGCTTCTTTCATGAACTCAATTATATATTAAGAATAATTCATGCCCCTTCAAATAACTGGGCCAAATTGCATGCAGGCCTCATTTGGGGCCAGAGTGGGGCAGAGTGGCACTCTGGGAGTGAGGTGCCTAGGGGGGTGGGCACATGACCAAGCCCCACCCCCTGCTCCCAGCACTGCTCCGGCCATGAGGAGGCAGAAGAAGGTAAGTTGCCTGCCTCCTACCATATCCCCGGTTCCTCTGGAGCGCCCCCCGCTGCTTTCTCTGCCTGTCCGCTGAGGCAGGTGCACAGAGAAAGCCTTCCAGAGTGCCCCCCACCACTTTCTCTGCCCGTCCACTGAGGCCGGCATGCAGAGAAAGCCCTCTGGAGTGCCCCCCCCATTGCTTTCTCTGCGATTGTGAATAATAAATGGGGAGATAAATGTGATCCGCAGAACCTTCCAGAGGTTTGCAAACAGTCCCCACATGAATAGAGTGTTGCAGAAGTCCAGCCTCGGCATGTGTTCTTGAGACTGGATCCTGCCCCATGAAAGACCAGTGGTCCATTGAGTCCAGCTTCTTGTCTCACACAGTGGCCAACCAGAGTTATTCCAAAAGTCTGCAGTGCTGCGGTCTATTTTACCCCCTTGTTCTCTTCAGTTAATCATTATATTGCCTAAATCACTAAACCCTTTTAAGCAGGCACAAGGTCAGCTGTAGTTTCACTGGCATGCAAAGAGTGTATGAGAAAAGAGTGTATGAGAAAAGAGTGTATGAGAAAAGCCTGCTTCCCAAATTGTTCCTATAGGTAGGCTCGCCAGCTCTGAGTTGGGAAACTGGAGATTTTTGGGGTGGAGCCTGAGCAGTGGGTGTTTCCTTCTGACACACTTCTGGTGATGTCAGGGGGTTTGGCATATCCAAATAAGTTATGCTAATGAGGTATGCTAATGAGCTCCTGCACCTCTTTTTCTACGAAATGACCCCTGATTGCATGTATGGTCCTTTAATGGACCAACCTACAGCCAACACATCTTTATAGTCACACTGTTTTTAAACTATAGCCACTGCAGGCATTTGATTACAGGAGCACAATATACTTAGACTATGTATTTTGTATTCATTATTTTTTAAGATGTGATGGACATAGTGTCCTTATGAGAGCCTGAATTTGCCTTTTACATATACCTGCTTTATTGCACTTCTATACAGAGTTGGTGAGATACAATTTTTGATAAAATAATATTGTAACTTGGTCAGAATTAATATATGTTTATAATGTGGCATAATGTTTTGTATATACTGTGTACAATTGATATAGTATGGTTTATAATGTTTTATTGATTTCCAATATGGGATCTATTTCCCAACACTGAAAACCTGTCCACCACAGAATTTGGCTGAAGAAAAATTTAATACTTGAAACGAAATTAATCTGGATATCCCATCCTGAACTGGATTTTCTGCATAGGATATCATGGATAGGATTCTCTGGACACGACTTTATAGATAGGAATTTTCCTGGACTGGATTTTTTGGATTAATTTCTCTGCTCAGACTTGATTTGAAATGTACTCAGGTAAGACTATTTACAATTTGATCTGAATGTTCTCACATATTAATATATTTACATGTGTTTAAGATTTTTGAATCTGAATAAGATAGTAGATGTGAAAAATAAGAACACCCAATTAGTTTATAATATACTTTATTCAATGATTTTGACTTTGTGGTTTGCACTTTCTGTCACTGGTTCTCTATTTCCTCTTTTCAGGCCATAGCAGCTGACCTGGAGGTGCTGCTAGTCCAGGATAAGATGGAGTGCGCCTCCACCCAGCTGATGTACTTGGAGATACTTTTAGATTCAGTGCAAGGCATCTCCCACCTCCCCGATTACAAGCTGATGTCCATGAAAGCTCTACTGGGTCAAGTACCTGATAGCAAAAAATGTACATTCAAGGAGATCCATGCTCTCCTAGGACACTTTAACTTTGCCTGTAGAATCATGTCACTGGGGCAAGCCTTCTGTCCATGGCTTGCCTGGGCCACCGTGGGGTTTACATCCCCTCATCATCATATTAGGATCATTTGCAATATCCGGGAAAACCTGTGGGTATAGCTCTCCTTCTTGCCTTAGGGTTTCCATTTGGTAGTCACCATTCAACTCAGGCAATTCCTTGCAGATCCACTCTGATGCAACCGGCAGTCTGGACTTTGGGACTTACCTTGCAGGTGAATCCAGCATTGCCCCCCCCCCCAAGACCAGGACCAGCATAATCAGGGACCTTGTCTTTCTTGAGTTTTTCCCAATTTTAGTGGACGTTATTATTTGGCAGGACCTTTTCTGAAACAGGTGTGTCTTATTCTGGAGTGACAACCAGGCTTTGTGTCACAGTGATCAACTACCAGTCCTCACGCTCTGAGCAGGTTATGTGATTGGTTCGCAGATATGTCCTGACCTGCCTCAGAGTTAACATCTCCCTCTTAGCCCAGTTATTGCAGACACCAGTAATGACATCACAGACTCCTTGATTCAGTTTCAGGAGGAAAAGTGTTGAGTGCTGGCCTCCAATGTGCACTCCCCCACCTGGACCACTTCCCAGAGGAGCTGTGGACCTTGGCAGCAAGTTATTGTCTAGGGAGTGTTCCATTCCATTGCACCCTCTACACATTGGTCCAATGCCCATGTCTATGCAGCATTCCTGTCCTTCTCATCAGTCAATAGGGATGGAAGCAACTGGCCAGCCTCTGAGCCCTGGTCTTACACTCCTTGGCGGGTCTCAGAGAGCGGGCCCTTGAATTCAGAACTATGGGGACCCAAATAGTAGCCATCTCATTTTACAGCAAGGCTCTTGTGTTCTCCTTCTTGGCAAGGCAGGCCATCAAGGGATGGAAGCAGGTCCCCCCCCCCTGTTCCAGACATTCAGAAGCCCATCACCATGCAGGGTCTCATTGGTTTACTCCAGCAACTCTCCCATATTTGCTAGTCACCTTTTGAGGTCATGCTTTTCCAGGCAGTTTTTACTCTGACCTTTTCCGAGGCCTTCTGCAGCAGCGAGCTGTTCCCAGCTTCATGCCGTGATCATTCAGGGCAGGTCCTGGCACTGTGCAATATCACCATGCAGAGTGCAGAGCTGTACGTAATGCCATATTGGTCCAAGATGGAGCAGTGGGTGTGGGAATTACAAATCTGCCTCTGTTGGTCTACCATGCCTTGTCCATTTCTCCATGGAGTACCTGGCTGTCAGACCTGCAGTCCTGAGCCCTCTTCTCATCCACGCTAATGAGGCCTGTCTCTCTAGGTTCCAATTTGCCAGGGTCATGCAGGCTGGCTTAGTTACCCTGGATCTTCCTCCCAGGGACTACAGGATACACTCCTTCCATACTGGAGCTGTAACAGTGAACTTGTATATTGGGAGGATCCAGGCAGGATCCAGGCTATTGGGCACTGGCAATCCTCCTCCTACACGGCCAACATTCACCCCCACCTTAGGTAGGTTGCTCCTTGTCTTTTCAGTCCCTGTAGGGCAGTGCAAATCCATCTGGTCTTTAAAGTGTAAATGAACTAAATTTTTATTCAGCTACTACCAAGTTACTGACAGAACACCCCCACCCCTGAAATGTGACAGTCGCATATTTTTCAAGGTGAGAATTTTCAAACATAGGTATTCAGTTTTATTATTCAGCAGTAATGACCACTGAATTCCCAAGATACTTGCGAATGTGTTTGTTGTGAAAATACTGTCTTTGAAGTCCATATCTCTTCCTTCAAACTGTGAATTTCTTACGGAGTCACCAGTTGTATTTAAAATAGAGGAGGAGCTGCGGGCATTGTCACTTTGAGCAAGGTATGGATGCTTCCTTAGAGGAGTTGTTCATAAAGAGAACCATAAATGATTTTTTTCTTGTCAGCAATGGAAAAAAGTGAGAATAGTTTGGCTTTGTATTTATATGTTTCTTGGCATTTTAATGCTGCTCCTAAACTTGTGCCTTAAATCTACATTTAATGTAGGTGTTTTCAGTTTCAGTTGTTTGGCTTTCATTTATTAATTTTTTTAGGTTTAGTTATCCAATTGTTTTTCCTTTGGAGAGGCACAAAGATATTCTATCTGGGTTCAAATCTGGATTGTTGTTCAGGTTCTTTAATCATATACTTTGGTTTAATGAATTTGGAAATGCTACTATTGAAGTCAAAGGGTAAAAAAAATCATTGTAACTTCCCAACTACTCAACTGCAATATGAAGGGACTGCCTATCTCAAATTTTAAGCTCAATAGAAGAAAGCCTGCCCATTCTAGAACTAAAGAAAAACACAGTACATTTCCTGTTGCAATATTTCCTGCTGTAAACTTCTTTCCCTTCATCAAAATAGGATGAAATTCTCAGGGAACTGCAGCCATCACCAAAGGGATTCCCTATTCCAAACCGTAGAGAGGAGGGGATGGTTCCTATTTTACAGGCCTTTTCCAATCTCCCCTCCAAAGCAGGTATAACCTATTCCTGTGAGTTCAAATCAGGAATAAAATGTGCAAGAATTTCTTTGGCATCTTTCACATTGCCTTAAAAATCCACTTGCATTACTTGATGTTACTGTGTCCCTCCCCCCCCATTGTGTTCAGAAAACTTCATAAACATCCCAGCACTCTCTCATATCTTCCCCATTCTTTTCCTGGTCCTAATAAAACTAGTTTCTTATGCACTTTTTCCCCCAAAGCAAAATGTATGCACAAAAAAGCCTCTGTTTTGAAATCTGAACTAAGCATTGGCAATCTCAGCAGTGAAACGTTTCAGCAATCAATCAAGGTGCCTCCATTGGGGCACCTTACTCTTTGCTCTGCCTTGCAAGCATCCCCCCCCCCCCTCACTCTCTTGGTGTGGTCACCTCTAGGGGTATGCAGGGGTAAAAAATGGTATTTTTTTGATTTAATGATAATGAAGCTGAATTTTTTTTTGGTAGTATTGAATATACCTGAATACCAATACCAGTATTGTATTGGTATCTGAAAATATTCGGCTCCATTATATCCTATGGGGCCATTGTAGTCAATGGCAAAATCTTCTAAGGAGTATACAGTGGTCTGGGGGGTGAGAGTCTAGGGTAGAGGCACCAAATTTGTCCTGTAGCTGCTGGAGCCTCTCCTCAAAAGAACCCCCAAGTCTCAAAAAGATTGGACCAGGGGTTCCAATTCTATGGGTATCCAAAGAAAGTGCCCCCAATCCTCCGTGGTTTCCTGTGGAAGGGGGGAAAGGCAGGTAGATAAAACCAACAACCCAACAGTTTAAAAAATTAAAAAACTTTAAACTGCAATAGGAAACCACAAACCAAGAGAACTAAAGATGACCGGGAAGAGGACTGAGAGCCTAGGCCAGAGACAAAAGGCCTAGTCAGTCAGCCCCCACCCCCACCCCAACCCAACAAGTCCTGATATCAATCACAGTAAAAAACAACAACAACTTTAAACTGAAACAGGCAGGCAACCACAAAACAGAAGAACCAAAAAAACCCAACAACGTAGAAGAGGTCTGAGAGGCCTTAGGGCCCAGAGACCCACCACCACCATCCCTAGGCCCTAACCCACCAGCCCACAACAAAATGAGAAAAGTTTTTTAAAACTGGCTCTAATCAATCAAACCAATTGATGTTTTCAGTCTTCTGTTCTCCAGTAGGCTGGATCTTGATCCAAAGTAGTCCAAATTAGTCTGTCAGGAAGCAAGAAGGTCAGGTTCAGAGCAGTAGCTGAAGCAGAAGCCAGCCACACAATCCCCAAAGCTCTCCCAGCGGAACAGGAATGGAGTCAGCCAGCCAGAGACCCCTGCTTTTATGCTCTCTGGCCATGCACAGAATAATTTTTTAAAACAACAACAACACAAACTTCTGTGATTGGCCAAAGAACAGTGTGCCCACCCTTACCTGTAATCCTATTGGCCAGTGCTCCTCCTCCCTCCTGTCCCTGGGAAAGCAAGCTAGTAGTTGGGCTTCAAGTTTGAAGCCAGCAGCAACAACAGCCTTGCAAGCTGGAATGGTATTTGCAAATGCATTGCAGTGATTGGCTGTATGTAATGTCCCTCTTCCCCCTCCCTCCAGGAAAGCAGAGCAAAGGGTGGGAAAGAGACAGAAATGGCAAGAAAGAGAAGGTAAGTGCAGCCCCCTTTAAAGTTTAAACCACCCCCGAGTTGTATTCAGTAATGCTGAAAAATGCCGAATAGAAGCCAATATTTTTTACTTTTATTTGGCATTCTGTATTTGGCAGCTGAATCAGATCAGAGATTCTGATTTGGCTTGCTGAATACCAGATAAATGCCTCTCTCCCCAGCCTGAGAAAGCTGGGACCATATCCCTCTCTTCAGTAGCAAAGCCAATTGTGCAAACAGCTTATCTTTTGTGTTTCAGCTACTGTGTTTGCACAAGACTAAATGGAAGTACTCTCATGTGAAGAAGGTGAGGAACAAGGCTGCTGAAATGCTCAAACGCTTCAATGCATGTGCAAAAAAGGACTTCCAGTTCCGGCGACTTGCTGGTGGGTGTGCTTCATTGAAGCTCCAATGAGAGCGGCCCATGATCGTGCCGGACAGGAGGGGTCCCAGACAATTCCAGGTCCCCCTAGAGCCCTCAGAGGAGGCTCATAGCCTGGGGTGTGAGGGGCGCCTCTCCTGAGGCGAACACCAAAGGATCAAGGCTCCTCTTTGTCCCGATAGGTCCCGCCGCCGTGAGACCAGCCATGGCACCAAAGGCACACACCAGAGCGAGCACACAAGAGATCTGGTGATGGGAGACTTTCCCTACCCTCTAAAGCAAGTGTGGAGCAAAGCGTGAGTCAATATTCGCTTTAACAAAGCAAGCACCCAGGCGCAAAACCGCAAAAGCTGCCTTGAAGCCCCAAATGTGGTGAAGGGAGAGGAGTTAATCCCACCCTGGAAAAAGTAGCCTATAAAAGGTAGAAAACGAGGGGCAAAGGGACAGCTACGACGGGAGAATGATAATCTAGCCAAGCGGGGTGTGGATTAGTAAGAAACGTGCAATTTACAGATTAAGACTTTAATGAACTTTTGCTTTTAATGTAAACATGTCGCATCGGGCTGAAAAAATGGCATCCAGGGCAAAACCTTCTTCAGAAACTACCAGCTCATCAACTCCAGTCTCCAGACGGGAAGTAACCACAGATTTTTTCAATTTGATTGCTGCAGCATTGTGCCCTCTGCAGGATCAGATGACTAACCTCAACAACAACGTTGATGCTCTTCAAAAGGAATTGAAGGAAACTAGCACAAGAACAGACAAGACAGCTAAAAGGCTGGAAAAGGTTGATGATAAGACAAACACATTAAACCAAAGACTAGAGGTAGCAGAAAAAGAGAAGACCTCTGAGAAACAGCAGCTGTTACAACTACAGATGGAAAAGTCATCATATGTCTTGAAATTTCAAGGAATTCCAGAAAAAAAGGAGAGAACCTGAAAGAGATCTTAAGCGAAGCCCTAGCTTCAGTATTGTTACAAAACAATATGGATATGGTATACCGAACCTATCCAGAATTTATTAAGAAAAACAAGCTGCCCGGTGAAGTGTTGGTGAAATTTTCTAAAAGGTCAACAAGAGATATGATATTGAAAGTGACTAATGGAATAACCTTAAAAATCAAAGGAGAAGAAGCGAAAGTTTTAAAAGATGTTCCATTTGAGGTGAGAAAGAGGAGGAGGCTATATAGAAACCTGATATTATTTCTACAGAAAAACTCCACTCCCTACAGATGGATAATACAAGAAGGATTTATCTTCAACTTTAAATAGAAAAAAGAAAAGTATGACTCTGTTACAGAAGCAAAAGCATTTTTGGAACAGCACCAAAGTTCAGCAGGAGAAAAGGGAAAAGCAGAGGACAATAACGTTGCAGAAGATAACAGCGAACACAGATCCAGAAGCAGTAGTAGTTCATCGAGTAGTTCTTCAGGAACTCTGGACTGTGAGTCAGAATTAGGAGCAGTAGCTCCTAAACCTCTTAAAATTAAGCTGCCCTTTGATTTAAAAAAACATAGAGGAAAGAAAGCCAATGAATAGTTTAACTCTGAATATATTGCTTTTTAAATAATATTTGAAATACTAAGATGCACTCACTATGGCTAATTATGCTTGTATTTGTTTGAATTAATAATATTATCTAATCTCCATTTATTTATTTATTTATTTATTTATTTATTTATTTATTTAATTCAATTTATACCCCGCCCTCCCCACAATGTGGGCTCAGGGCAGCTTACATAGGGGCAAACGCCAATATAAAACATAATTAAAACCATTTAAAATCCCAACAGTACAAAAACATTCTTAGACAAGTTATTGACTAAAGTGCTCAAGGTGTTCAACATGAAATTTCAAAGATGGCATATTTCAACTGTTCAGCATCGTTTGCTCCAGGGAAGCACTGATGTTCCCTCATCCAGGGCCAGGTGAAGATGGAATAATAGTGATGGTAGTGGTGGCTCCTACTCATAAGCCTGGTGGAAGAGCTCCATCTTACAGGCCCTGCACAAGGTCCCGCAGGGCCCGGATGTCCTCCGGAAGCTCGTTCCACCAGATAGGAGCCGCCACCGAGAAAGCCCTGGCCCTGGTAGCGGCCAGCCTGGCCTCTTTGGGGCCTGGCATTGCCAGGAAATGTTGAGTCCTGGACCGAAGTGCTCGCGGGGGAACATATGAGGAAAGGTGGTCCCTTAGGTAAGCTGGACCCAGACCATGTAGGGCTTTAAAGGTAAGAACCAGCACTTTGAAATGAATCCGGTACGCTATTGGCAGCCAGTGCAGCGCTTTCAGCACAGGCTGGATGTGGTCCCTTCTAGGAAGACCCATCAACAGCCTGGCCGCAGCATTCTGTACCAGCTGCAGCTTCCGGGTTTGTAACAAAGGCAGCCCCATGTAGAGAGCATTACAGTAGTCTAGCCTCGAGGTGACCGTCGTATGGATCACTGTGGCCAAGTCACTGCAGTCGAGGAAGGGGACCAACTGCAGATGGTAGAAGGCTGACTTGGCAGTGGCTGCCACCTGGGCCTCCATAGATAATGAGGAGTCCAGGAACACTCCCAAACTCCTAACCTCCGGCGCTGGCACCAAAGACACCCCATCGAAGGTTGGGAGAAGGAGCCCCAACCCCAACCCACCGCGACTCAGGCCCAGGACCTCCGTCTTCGCCAGGTTTAACTTCAGCCTGCTCAGTCGGAGCCAACCAGCCACGGCCTGTAATGCCCGATGCAGATCTTCAGGGACAGAGCTCGACCGGCCGCCCAACATCAGATAGAGCTGGGTGTCCTGCTCTAGTTACAAAACTAAACAATAGGGAATACCAAGAAATTTGCTATATGATCCTTGCTTACTCTGTATTTTAGTTTAGAATATCCCTTACCCTTATTCTTTGTAGTGTGTAGAGTTTAAAGCAATAAAAATGTCAAAAAATGCATGTGCAAAAAAAATGCAACCCCCCCCTCCAAACACCCAAACCCCAGAAGAGATGGAACTCCAGAGGGGAAGTCTAACTGGATCCCATTGACAGCACGATCATCAGAAACAGCACAACATGCATGAAAGTGTGAAAGGTGGCTGCAGTCTGAAAAACGCCTTTATCTCAAACCCCCCCCCCCCATCATATAGAAGAATACAGCAAGGTTTCATAGAGCTGAAGAAAGGGATATAATAGTGATGAATACAGACATGCAATTGACAGCTTCAATCTCAACAGCTGTTCCTTGCTTTCAAACTTTGTGGTGAGCCCAAGGTCAAGTTTCTCTTACAATCCAGCACAGTGCTGGTTAATTCCAATTTGCTCTTCTTGCAAAAGGAATTCAGTTCGAACAGAGTGGCCAATTTAGTTATAAATTATAATCTGCAATTTGTAGGCTGTAGCCCTGCAATAGCAATACAGTTACAACAATAACACCAATTACACTAAATTGAATCTCCCCCCACTAGTTAACCACAATTTATACTATGTACACAATTTGAAATTACTTTACACTGGATGATAAGAATCGAGGAAATCTCATCCAGATCTCCAGCAAAACAACTGACTCTCCTTCTGCTAGTAAGTCTCCATGAAGTGACTCCACCAATGCTTGGCTAAATGAACTAGTTTCTGGGAGTTGCACAGCTTCACACCACAGAAATCAACCAGGCAATACTGATTTGTTTAGTATATTCTTATCCCATCCTTCAGGGATTTGAGGAAGAGTTGCCAGCCCTTGGCTGGCAACATTTAGGAACTTCATTTTATTTATTTATTCATTCATTTATTTATTTCAATTTATAGGTCACCCTCCCCACAAGCGGGCTCAGTGGGACAGAGACTTGTGAAACTATAGTTTTTTATTATAGAGATTTGGGAAATCACAGCATTCCTTCCATTTTGTTCCCAGTGATCTAATAAGCAGCAGCAGGATCCTGGGAGCTATAGTTTGCCCGCCATAGTGGCCACCAGTGAAGGCTACATTCAAGATATTATACCTTATTCTTCTCTCTTTTGCAACAATCCTGAGAGGTAGGCTATGCTGAGTGAAAATGACCCTCCCAGGGTCACCCAGAAAGCTCCATGTCAGTGTGGGGATTTGAATCTGGGTTTCCCAGATTCTACTCCAACACCCTAGCTACTATACTGTGGCTGCGATCATACGTACCAGAAGCTGCGGCAGTCATGCGATTCCCCCACGGATTAAAGGGACGCGATCAGACGGACACATCTGTCCAGCATCCTGGATTCGTTGGCGGGGCATCTTGTTGCGCCACAGGAGCATCACAAAAAGCCACCGGGGAAAGGCTAGTTGTATTTGGAACTGCGGGGTAGGCAGGCGGAAGTCTGATCGCGCAAACGCACGTCAGTTCACCCCGGGGCAAACAGCCTCGCTTCCCACCCGCAGTTCCTCGCTGGTGTGATTGGAGCCTATGATAGGTATGTGTAAGCTGAAGAAGGGGACAGGCTAACATCCCTTTGCTTGCAGGCTTCATTTCTGTAATCAGAATGTCCCCGCCTCTTCTTTGCACATGAACAGGCAAACTTGTGAACTGTTTTACCCTATGGCAACTTTTCATTGAGAAGAGATCAAAAAGCTTATACCCTGGAAATGCTGTTGGTCTTTAAGGATTCAAAATTAGCTATCCTTAATGAGAAGTGTGGTGTTTAAATGTGTAAACGCTGTTTGCATTTCGTTCTATATTTTAATGTGAGGTTCTATAGGTATGTTGTTGTGGTTTCAAAAGGCAGGCTACTAGAAGGGAGGAGGCTGGATGTGTGAGATTGAAGTGTGTTATGATTGGATTCTATCTGTACCCTAGAGGGTGGACTTAATTGGTTTGTTCTGAGAGGTTTTGTGTGCGACAGCATTAGAGAGCTAGTGTGAGGAAAAGAGAATTGAGTGGGTAAAGAGTGAACTGTTCTAAAGAAATCTGTGTTCTTTGAGGAAGGAATTAACCTAAGTGGCCAGTTAGGAAATTAAACTTTCTGAAAGTTGTTAATCTAACTGGCAAATGGGAAAAAACTGTTGTGTCCACTGACCGCCACTGGAGGTCAGCGCACATACCCGAGCTTCAGTCTGGGAAGACAATGGGGACTAGGATCCTAGTCCCTCCACCGGGGAACCAATGGGAGCCATGGCGGGAGATTCAAACCCACCTATGGTGACCAAGGGGTGGTCCCCAGGTGTGTATATAGTTGGCCTGCCGGCCGTTTGTCTGCATGTCTTGTTGTGTGCCTAATAAAGCGTGCTATGCACCACGTCGTTGTCTGTCGTCGATCCATGCGGCTTCCCACTACACAATAGTGGCGACGAGGATGGGATCTAGCCGCATCTGAGCTGGGCCGTCGCGAGGAACCAGGAGGACGCTAAGCAGCCGATCCGATGAGCGAACCATCGAACAACTCGACCGCTCCTCCCGCACCCCCTCCAATGCGCACAATGGCTACCGCTCCCGGGCTAGGGCTGCTTCCACCCTTCGACACAGCCCGCCTGCAAGACTGGGCCTCCTGGGTCCAGGGCGCCGAGTCCGCGCTAGAATTCTTCGACATCACCGACGAAGGCAAGAAGCGGGGATTCCTCCTGGCCTCCTGCGGCACCGCTGTGGTGTCCCTGGCCAGAAGGCTACTCTCCCCCACCAACCTTGGCGATTGCACCTTCGAAGAGATCGTCAAGGCGGTGCAGGGCCACTTCGCACCGAAACCCACCGAGCTGACTTGTAGGGTAACATTCTACACCCGCAATCAGCTGGCCAGAGAGACAGCCGGGGAGTTCCTCGCGGAGTTGCGCCAGCTCGCATCCGACTGCAACTTCGGAGCACACCTGGAGGACGCCCT
>NW_015167540.1:678134-678648 GCF_001447785.1 Gekko japonicus | reverse complement strand
TTAAGCGCTTGAGTTTCGGAGTTAGCGTGGCGCCTGGCCTGTTTCAACAGTTGATGGACTCTCTTCTTAAAGGGATCCCCGGAGTCACGCCCTTCTTCAACGATGTATTGATCGCCGCTGCCACGCCCGCCGACTTCGCCACCCGCCTCCGCACCGTGCTCGGCTGTTTCCAGAACGCCGGGCTGAAGGTTAAGCTGGACAAGTGCCGCCTGGGGGTTCCGTCAGTGGATTCTTTTGGCTTCACGGTGGACGGGGAGGGCCTCCACCCGACGCAGGAGAAAGTGAAGGCGATTGTGGAGGCGCCGCCGCCCAAGTCAAAAGCGGAGCTGCAGGCTTTCCTCGGAATTTTGAACTTTTATCACGCCTTCCTCCCCCACAAGGCGGCGGTGGCAGAACCCCTCCACCGCTTGTTGGACAAGCAGGCCCCTTGGGTGTGGGGTCCCCGGCAGGCCGCCGCGTTCAGGGCCGTAAAGGAACTTTTAGTTTCAAACTCTGTGCTGGCCCACTTCGATGA
>NW_015167540.1:663396-677178 GCF_001447785.1 Gekko japonicus | reverse complement strand
GCCTATCAGAGGGGGACTGGGAAGCCCGCATCGCCAGGTTCCTCCTAGCACAGCGGACGACGCCTAACCCGGTAAGCGGCCGCTGCCCCGCCGAGCTGTTGATGGGCCGGAGGCCCACAATCCTGTTGGACCGCTTGCACCCTGATCGAGCCCCGGCCCAACGAAACCCCACAGAGCAGAGGGAAGCACCTCGCGGGTTCTTCCCCGAGGAGCCGGTGTTTGCTGAGAACTTCGGAAGGGGGCCGAGGTGGCTCGCGGGCCGCATCATCCGGGCGACGGGCACCGTCATGTACGAGGTGTCCATGGAATGCGGTCAGGTCCTCCGGCGGCACATCGACCAGCTTAGGCGGAGGTTGCTCCCCGATCGCGAGACGGCGGAAGTACCTAGGCAGCAGGCAGCGGATGACGAGGACCCCTTCGAGGCCCCAGACGTAACCATGCCCATGCCGGAGGACCCACTGCGGGCTAGCCAGCCCCCGACAGCAGAGGCAGGGTCCCCAGAACCCCAGCTGGAGACCACCGAGGCCCCAGCTCCACCGCCGGCTTCCGCACAGGAGGGCGGAACCCAGGTGGCCCCAGCACAGGGCCCCAGACGATCGGCAAGGGTGCGACAGCCCTCAGCGTACCTGAAAGACTATGCCACCTAGGGGTGGTTCCGGACTATGGGGGGAGGGGTGTTGTGTCCACTGACCACCACCGGAGGTCTGTTATTTCAACAGGTATGTATCAACAATGTCATTAATTTTCACCGATGTATCATAACATACCGTAGTTGCAAGTCATTCTCTGAAAGAATGTTCCTAGGGCAAAGTGCTTGTATAATGCCTTCCTGTTGAAATAACAGACCAAGAGTCACTGTATGCTTTCATCCACATTCGGAAGTAGAATAGTATCGAAACGATAGAACATTCCAGAGATCATCGTCAATTTCACCATTTTCAACTGCCTTTGTGCATTTATATATGTAGATTTTTGGTACACATTTTTGTATAAATTTTGTAATTGTTATTTAAATATTCTCTAGCGCAGTTACCTCACAGTTTCTTCTTTTTTCGGTCTGTTCTGTGACTGTGACCATCATTTTTGAGAAACGTCAGATACTACAATGCCAAGACCACGGCCATACAGCCTGGAAAATCTACAACAACCAAAGTCTTTATCTTCTTCCGTGGAGGTTCTAGCCATGAATAAGTATAATATCTGGACTCCACACAAGCAAAGCAAGGGTAAAAAGCTCTGCTTTATTTGAGCCAAAGAGTGGTTAACACATGGAATTCACTGTCACAGGAGGTGGCGGCAGCTACAAGCATGGATGGCTTCAACAGGGAATTGGATAAACATATGGAGCAGAGCTCCATCAGTGGCTACTAGCCACAAGGTATAGATAGGAGCTCTCAGTCTGGGACAAGTGATGTTCTGTATTCTTGGTCCTTGGGGGGGGCAACGGTGGTAGGGCTTCTAGTGGTGGACCTCGTAATGGCACCTGGTATTTTTTTGGCCACTATGTGACAGAGTGCTGGACTGGATGCCATTGGTCCTATCCAACATTGGCTTATCTTATGTTCTTATGAAGGAAGTTTGTACAGTGTGAAATTTTAAGTCCCTGGTTTCTAGGTCTGGAAATGGAGTGTTGTCATAGTAGGTTAGATTGACAATGTGTGACTGGCCATGATCATCTAGCAAGCTTCCATGGCAGAGTGGGGATTCGAACCTGGGTATCCCAGATCCATGTCCACCATTCTTAACCACTGCACCATATTGGCTAGCATTCCCACCTATTTCACATGTCCCTCTATATTCCATTTGCCCCTGTGCATAGCAAGCACAACACCAGAGAACAGAATCCAATCTCTTCTTCTTCTTAAAATAGGGCAGTATGAGTCTGGAGCTACTATCCAATTAGCACTCTAGATCTTGGGTGGAGACCTGCCCTCCTGTGAGAACCAGCAAGTTGTGGGTGAACCTACCTCTTCTTTAAGCTGGCCTGAAGTCAGGAAGAGGCCAATGAGGACAGATGGGCTGGGCTGGGTGAAGATAAGGAAGATCTTGATCCCCTTTCCCTTTCTGTAAATGAGGCCTTAAAAAGAACAGTAAGATGATTGTTGTACAGGGCATTGGAGTGGTACAAGGGAGCCTGAATGTGGAATCTACTAAGAATACTAGAAGAGCAAGCAGAGTCTGTAACTGTAAGTAGGTTTTTTTTCTGAATTCTTTGATCATGTTAATCTTCATTTTGTTTATTATCAGAACTAAAACAATTATAAATTCAGTATACTGTTGTCTCTTTCCTATGAAATGCTCTTAGATCAAGTATTTCAGTATGTTTTGTTAGAAAGGAAAAGTGCTCTATCCACCTGGTTATCAGAAAACTCAGTGCATTTTTGAAGCTTGGTATAGGAAACAAAGAATATAAATCCTGGGAGCAATTATAAGAGAAATGAAATGTGAAATGATGATCTGAACAGTCTCTGTTGTTATTCCGTGGCACATTGATTTACTCACAAAAATCCGGCACATAACAAGTGAAAATAAATCCATAGACCAATAGGATTCCCTTTCACTTTTCATTTTTAGTGCATGCTAAGATAATGCACTCAGTGATTCTATGGCCATCAAGAAAATGCATTCAGGCTGAATGTGGCAGTCTGCAATGTCTTTGAATAATAGGGGAGGAAATGTGCAATTCTGTTTATCCAAACTGCCTGAAGGACCTCTGGCATGAAAGTTCAGGTGAGCAACCCAGTTAGTTGATGCAGGATTACAATGCCTTAACAACTAGGAGAGGCTGCCCAGGCTCTATGGATGCCAGTTCTCAACATTTCCTTCTAGTACGACCAAAAACAAGAACATTGGGTGAGAATGTTGAGGCAGGACTATTATACAGGCATTATAAGTTCCAATGTTGTTATTGTTTTTTGAAAAGCAACTTTGAGCTGGGCAGTTGAAAGCAGAGAATTAGAAGAACCTTTCCCCACTTCCCATTTCCACAATTCAAATCACAATCTCTCTCTCTCAAACACACACACACATACAGAGAGAGAGAGAGATTTTTCTCCTTGCAAAGTTCAAATAAATGTTTCCTTAAAAACATACTTATAAATGCATCAAGTCTTCAGTTCATGAGTTTGAACTTAATATGGAGTTAACCCTCAGATGTCCAGGGGTAGGAGTAAGTCGTACAAAAGTACATCCCTTTTGTTTCCTTATAAACAAGTGAATAGTTTCTTTTTATTATTATTTATTTCATTATTTACTCCATATAAACCTCACCTGTCTCCTCAATGGGGCTCCAAAAGTTGCTTGCATCACTCTCCTCTTCTCCATCCTCACAACAACCCTGTGAGGTAGGTTAGGCTGAGAGTGTGTGACTGGCCCACGGCCACCCAGCAATAATTTCATTATTTACTCCATATAAACCTCACCTGTCTCCTCAATGGGGCTCCAAAAGTTGCTTGCATCACTCTCCTCTTCTCCATCCTCACAACAACCCTGTGAGGTAGGTTAGGCTGAGAGTGTGTGACTGGCCCACGGTCACCCAGCAAGCTTGTATGGCAGTGTGGGAGTTCAAACCTGGGTTTCCCAAATCCTAGTTTAACACTCTAACCACTAAAGCAGGAACACTGATACAGTGATGGCTAAACCTACCCACAATTTGTGACACTGGCTGCGGTCACATGTGCCAGTTGAAGTGGAGGGGAAATGAGGCTATTCCTTCCAGAGTAATTTGACCTGCAGTTGCAAGATCACACCTCCCTTCGTAGCTGCGGGCTCAGCCTGAGACAGTGTGATCAGACACAACTGTGGGTGAGTCAGGGTTTTTTTGTCGTTTGTTTCCCAGGTGCATAAACAAGGGCCGAGTTCAGACTGGCAGTTTGGCCTGGCAGCCAAATGTTTCAGGAGCATTCCAGTAGCGGATTAAAGGGGTGGGTTCACACAGGCACACCTGTCAGGCGTCCCCCAGCCTTACTCAAGCCGTCTTGTGCCGCTTCCCTCCCAAGTTTAAGAAGTACCAGGTGAAAGTGGTAGCAAATCGTATGTGTCCGGTTCCCTGATGTGTGAATGCAAGAGCTGCTAAGGTAGAAACACCCTTATTGCATTTTTGTTGTTGATATTAGGCATTGATAATAGGCGCTGGCTGTTTCCGCGGCAGGCGCCCATGTGCCCATGTGCATAGGTGCATGCAGCGGAGCGCAGAAACAGCTGCTAACAGCCCACCAGGTGCGGGCCGACAGTGCAAACGCTCCCTTGCACTTTCTCCACGGTATCCTCACGCTTCATTCGCTGCAGTGTGAACGGGAATATTTATTTATTTGTTGGATTTCTACCCCACCCTCCTGCCGAAGCGGCTCAGGGTGGCTTACAGACAGTTTAACACAGCATACAATGTAAAACCAGCTAATACAAAATATAAAATACAATAAATACGGTAAAACAAAGTAAATACGGCAGCATCCTATGATAAAGTGCTAGTGCGGCCCAACCGGTGCAGTCAGTTCTTATTTGAATGTGTGGTGAAACAGCTCAGTTTTCACAGCTCTACGGAACTGCTGGAGGTCCCGTAGAACTCTAATCTCATTGGGGAGCTCGTTTCACAGTGTTGCCGCTACCAGGGAAAACGCCCTGGACCTGGTTACCCCCAACCTGGCATCCCTAGGCCCGGGGGGGGGCAGGTGGTGTTGTGTTCCAGACAACATTCCTTCTTGGGGGAATGTACGGGGAAAGGTGGTCCCTCAGGTAGGCAGGCCCCTGACCATTTAGGGCTTTAAAGGTCAAAACCAGCACCTTGAAGTGAATCCGGAACGCTATTGGAACGCTATTGGAAGCCAGTGCAATGACTTTAGCACAGGGAGACCCATCAACAACCTGGCTGCCACGTTTTGCACCACCTGCAGCTTCCAAAGTTGCCCCAAGGGCAGCCCCATGTAGAGAGCATTACAGTAGTCTAACTTCGAGGTGACCATAGCATGGATCACTGAAGCCAGATCATTGTGTTTGAGTCTGTTCCGGGTCTTCTTTGCCACAACTCTCTAGTGCTTCAAATTGCCAGTCTGAACTCGGACGAGGAATTGCACCTCCTCATCGAGAACTATGGGTATTGGAGACTATGGATATTGGATGATGCGCATACTACGAAGGGGGGGGGGGGAACGGCACTGAGCCGGGATGACCTGATCAGACCATCCCGACAGCATGAGTGAGTGCTTGAGTGATCAGGGGAAAGTCCATCAGAACCCATTTACTACCGGACTTTCCCCGGTGTCTTTTAACTCAGCTTCTATGGCGGAGCAGTGCAGGTTGCCGATGACTGCAGGACGCTTCCGAGATGTTGCTGTCTGATCAGGTCATCCCGACTTTTAGAACTGTTGGGCATTCATGCCTATGTTGGATCTATTGGTGCATGTGATCACAGCCACTGTTTGGTCCTCTCTGACAGATGCCCTGGCCAAAGGATGGCAATATGCCTTTGTGTATACACTGCACTAGCCACCCAGAGACCAATATAAAGTATTTTGTGTGTGGGTCTACTAATAAGGAGAGTGAAATCTGACCTTTTTCTTGTGTTGCTATCCTAAATCCTCCTCTCTTCAACCAAGAAGGATTATTTTGCCTATTCTCTCTTCCACTGCAGGCTCATATGATGTGCCCTATGCCATCCACAAGGGTCTCCTTTGGGGGCTATATTTTAGGGAGTACAACAAACTGAAGAGGGAGGGAGGAAGAGTTAGGTTTCACTTTATAAGTTCTGCTATATTTGCAGTGTTTAGGATCTAAACTTTTATGTATTGGCTTATGACTGTTTATTTATTTGTTCGCAGTATTTATATTCTGCCTTTCTCACTTGGTGGATTACACAGAGTGAGCCAATACAATCCACAGGATGGGTCACTCAATAAAGAATGCAATAGGAATTAGGGTTGTAAAACCAACCCAAAGTCTAAAGAACTAAAGAACTAAGGCAAAGCATAAGTAGTAACATGACACATTAGATGATGCAAAAAATATATAGGAGGATCCTAGTTTCATCAGAACTATACACAGCAGTATATACCACAGCCCCTAATAATTTTCCAGGTAACTTTGTGAAACATTTAGTACAGCACAACTCTACTGCTTGAATAGAAAAGCCCTCTTGAATAATTCAGTTTTGCATAGTTCATGGCAATCCAGGAGAGCAGGAACCTTTCTGACTTCCTCAGACAGACCATTCCATAATGTGAGGGCCTTGATAGAGAAGGCCACATATGCAGGCAATTGTTGATTTTGCCCATTTGTAGGTTGGCGCCTGAAGAAGACCCTGGTCCAATGAGTGAAACTGTCATGGCAGAGCATAGGGGGAAAGGTGGTTTTGCAGATATAAGGACCCAAGCCCCTGAAGAGCTTTGTATGTGATAGCCAATACCTTAATTTGAGTCTGGTAACTGATGGGGAGCCAGTGAAGTGCCTGCAGAATGAGTAATATGCATGTTCCATCTAGCTCCTGACAGTAGACAAGCATTGGCATTCTGTATTTCCAAAATGATTTTGAGGGGAAACCAATGTGTGGTGCATTAGTAATCTAGTCTTGATGTTACTGTGGCATGGTTCCAGGTGGCCAGATCAGCTGTATCAAGGTATCAGTTAAAGGGGCCTGTTGTTTGCATATAATACCGCCTGGATTATGACACCATGCTCATGAAGCCTTCTTTCTGCATGTTCCAGTGCATTTATTTGCTGGCATTGTGGTTTGTATGATCAGGTTGTTCAGCCTTTCATTCTGTTCATACCTGAATGGTTTACCTACTTTGTATCTAAATGATTTACCTACTTTTGTAATAATCTGAGTAATGAGTAGGGGGGAAAATCTATAACTGTTGAAATATTAATTGCTATTATTATGTACAAAGCAGTGTGAATAGACAAAACTATCTAATGTACTAAAGACTACAGTAGGAGTTCTGTCTGTGCTATACTATTGGATTTGGGATAAAGTTTCTTTCTCTGTTTTTATGTCACGTTGACATTCAACAAAATAAGTTTTACCTACAGAAGGGTAGAGATTGGCTTTCTCCTTTGTATCACTGGCAGAGAAACACAATAAAAATGCAAAAAGAGTAGGTGGCAGCCCGTAATTAAGTTCTCAGGAGGGTGTGATTGATAACAGTAAAATGTGTAGGATTTCTTCATGCAATATTAAGCTGCTATTGTTCCCAGTATTTTTGTAAGCTGCAGCAGGTCACAGGATGTCTTTTCTTTGAGATGGCTTTGAAAACATAATAAATTGTTTGCATCTTACAAGCATAGCTGATAGAAAAATAATTCTAAGGTGCTAACTCAGCCACACAATTCCAACAATGGTGTGCAGTCTATCATTCGAGTTCACTATTAATACTGTCCTTGCCCCCCTCCCAACACTCTGCATTTGAATTCTGAATATCAGTGTTATTCCATCGTGTCTTGTAACTAGAAGTGATACCTGTCTTTCGTTTTCTTTTCTCCAAAGCGATTCCACCTACAGTTATAAAGAATTGAAAATGTAAATAATTGCATGGATTTGCCTTGGTGGAAAGACTGAAATCTAGGAATATGTTCACAGGAAAAGCAAAGTTTAAATCATTCTTTCTTTACTTTCAGTGGATCAGATGGTATTTTTAAATAGCAATAGACTCTGAGACTAAGTATGAAACCAAGAAAAAATCCATTTTGCCTTACTCAATATATATTTTACCGCTATGGAGTTGGGTCTAGCTTTTGCAATCAATCTCACCTAATTCTTCTCCTTACCACAGACCCACATGGCTTCTGTTCATGCATGTACCTTGAGTAGGGTTGCCAGTCCCCTCATGGGACCAGGTGATCCCGTGCCTTCATGTCTTATTTCCTCCTACCACATGGAGTGGCAGCAGGAGCTGGAAGTGACATCTCTCCTCTTTATGAATCATTATTTACGGTGATTCCTAGGATGGTCCAATGTCACCAGAAATGGCATCAGACCTCTCTAGGACTCATAATTTACTGCAGAATTTCTGGTGATTCCTAGAGAAGTATGACATCACTTCTGGGGTTTCTCCATGAGCAAATGCTTTAGGGTGGTCAAATGAGACCATCTCCTTCACTTTTCAGCCATAGAAAAGCTTTGCTACAACCCAACATTTATCATCTCAAAATAAATTGCCACTGGGATGTCCATTTAGATTTTAATGTATAACCACCATTGCCAACCACAGTTTAATCTGGTAAATGAAATCTGAATCTCATCAAAATTTTACAGCATGGTAAGAGATGGTATTGCTTCACTCAGCCTACTTTTAGTCTCACCTGTTAAGTTTATATTAGCTGCAGAGTACTTTCAGAATGCTCTGACCTGGCTAGCCCAGGCTAGCCTGATCTCATCAGATCTCAAAAGCTAAGGAGGGTTGTCAATATTTGAATGGGAGACCATCAAGGGATAGTAGAGTCACTATGCAGAGACAGGCAATGGCAAACCACCTCTGAAAGTTTCCTGCCTTGAAAACCCTATGGGGTCATTGTAAGTTGGCTATGGCTTGATAGCAACTAACAAACAAACAAACTATCAGAACTGGAAAAGTATTATCCTTTTAAGCACACAGAGACCCTCTGTCACCATTCTTTGCTAATCTGTGGCCCCGGTCACACAGGCCAAATAATTGGGGGGGGGGGGATGGCTGTTCGCCCCAGAGCAAAATAAAGTGCGATAGCCCGATCACATAGTCCCCCGAGTCTTTGTGCTTAGGCTGTTAGCTGGCGATCACACGGCGATGCTGGAGCGTGGCAAAAAAGCGGCACAGCAAGCATTTCGTGTTTGTGCACATGCACAGTTCTGCAGAGCAGCACTGCTTTCAGTTACGTGTTTGTGTGCATGCGCTTACGAAAAACATCCGGTTTGCGACGGGACGTGGACGGGTGCCAGATGCCACGGGATGCTAGTGCTCCCGCGATCAGACGCCCGCCCCTGCCCCGCATTTTCCAGATACTAGTACACTTTATGAGGTACTTTTTTACTGTGCATCTTCGGCAGAATGCAACAGGTTGGCCACGGGTGCACTACGCTTCCCAGATGTTGCAGTGTGATCGCACCCCGAAAATCCACCTGACATTCATGCCTTTAGCGCGGCAAATTCTCTGTGTGACCGGGGCCTGTGTTTGTTTTCAAGGTTACCATCTAAGCTGTGATATTTACATCCTACTTTGTCTCCTTGGGCTGCCTCCTGCCTTAGCATTTAGACTGATGAGTTTAAATACCAATTCACTTTCACCACCCTGATGAAACTCTGGCCTTAGAAAGTGCTCTTCCATCTGAGCAACTTGCCTCACTGAAAAGGTTCCTGCCAAGCTAAGCAAATGAGTATTTCAGAATTTAACCCCCTGCCTTGCTTGACTTATATTACCTGCATCTGGGTGTTCTGAACAATGGTTGACAATTCAGAACATGAACTCTGCCTGTCCCAGACTATGCTTCAGGCCCTAGTAAACTAACAACCCCCTACAACCTGGACCAGGAGACCTGATGGACCCTGGCAGTCAAAGTCTTATATATAGAGAAGAGGACTGAAGTAGTGTGTTGTTTTATTGATAATGTTGTTTGTCAAACCTTTAAGCTTGTGCCCACTTTCGGTTATGTATCAATTAGAGGTTAAGGACAAAAACAGATATGCTGTGATAAAACTGTGATTAGAATCACTCTTCTTCTTTTTTTAAGAACTAGCAGACTGCCTTAACTAGACATCACTTCTAATATGAGTTGTGTGAGGTTCCCCTGACCTGGCTCTGTTCTTTTTATAGTGCAATGTGAAATCAGGGAACTCCTGCTCCCAAGTGTGCTGAGGTCCAGTTTGTCTCAGGAACTTGGCACAAATTGCAATAAATAAATCACCAAAATCTGTTGGTTTCTAATGGTTTTATTATCACAATTCTGGGGAAATGAAGCATATTCTGAATCAGATGGGTGTATTTAAGGACTTAACATTGACAGCTTTTGTCAACAAGAATGAATTTTTTTAATGCATGACTACATCTACTGCAGACTGCACCCAAGTTAGCTGTTGAGTACCCACTCTATCAACTGTGTGATTTCCACTGTACAAAGACATGTAACATATTGAAGAATCCAGGAAATTTAGTTGGAAGACTACTACCATAAGAGATCCAGTCATCGTCTTAAAACAATGAAGGTATCCAGTACATTTTCAGTGAATGGCCTTATTTTCATTTCCTGTTTCAGTTGCCCTGTATTTTTGCTACTTAGAATTTGAACAATAATTGTATTAATTTATCTTCAAGTTTATTAATTGAAAAATGGATACTGGGAAAAATGCTATGAATTTGTTCTGATAGATGATGGCTTATTGAGAGGGCTTTTTAAACTACAGCATTGCTTGAAACCAGGGCTATTTGGGGGCAAGAATGCACAGGAACGGAGTTCCGGCTGGCTTCAGATTTGGCCACACCCACTACAGCCAAAACCTCTGCATGCCTGGCTACAAAGGGAAGGCCTGGAGAGCGACGCCCCCACTGGTGACTCTGAGGCGGGGGCCCTGGAAGGATCTGTCCAAGGGCTGGCTTGTCCAGGCTCCCCACAGGACAGATCCTTCCAAGGGAAGGCATGGGATGTGGCCTAATAGGCTAATGAGCTGTGCTGTCAGGGTGTTGTGGGCGGAGATTAGCGATTAGGCACACTGGTCTTGATCTTCAGCCCATATTTCCAGACTCTGTAAATATCTGGATTGATCAGTAACTCTGATCAACAGGACATAGCTTTAAATCTAACGACCTTTGCACAGCCACAGTACCTATGGACATGTTGAAGAAGGTAGCTTGTTAATCATTGTTCCAATGTAAGCATCCTTAAGTCAAATCCCCCTGAAAGTGTTTGTTCTCTGGTTTCTCTACGTGCAAGTCTCAGCCTGACCCCACAGTGGGTGAGGGGGCCAGAGTGTGCTTAAAATAAACGCTTGCTGCCTTGAGAGGCAGACTGATTTTCTATCCTCAAGAGAATTGTCTCGTCGTGATTCCTTCAGGGTGTGGCCTAATATGATAATGAGTTTCTGCTGTTGGGTGTGGCCTGTTATGCTAATGAGTTCCTGCAGGGCTATTTCTACAAAAAAAGCCCTGCTTGAAACTGTTTACAATATGTTTTTTCTTCACTATCTTAACACTTGGAGTGACTCTTGCTGTATTTTCACAGCAGTTCAATGTCTTGGTTGTAATCTGACAAACCATTTTAGATAGCTGTACAAGTGAATTGTTCTGCTATAAAACAGATCCAAACTCTGGCTTTTCAGATTCTTTCAGGTTCACTGGGCAGCTTGTCTAGCAAGATTGTTCCTACTAATTGAACTTTCCTTACAGTTCAGATAAATATAATAATGGGAGGAGGAGGAGGAGGAGATTGGATTTATACCCTGCTGTGACGACCCCTTATCGGGGAGGACTGTATTTCACTTTAATGTTTATTTTCTGTGCTTACAAATTAGGTAGTTCTAGCTGCCACCAGGAATTTTAATAAATTCCAATTCTTCTCTTTGCTTCTGGGGTTGGTATTGTAGCACGGGGTCTAGGCCTTTCGAGGAACTATGTGTTTCCAGAGGAATAATGGATCAGGCTTCTGGGATAAACTTAAATAAAAAGGATTTATTTGAAGAGGAACAAAACTAGAGGTTGGTTATTATGTAACTGACTGAGAATACAGTTCTTGTAACTATATTTGTCAACTGTATCACACACACTGTGAGTTTTAGTGCTGACAGGAATCTCTTTACTTAGGCAACTACACAGTTTAATCTCTGGGTAAATTCAACTTCTTCAAGAACTTTAAAGATTCACTATTGAAGATATATGCTGAGCTCTCTCTCTCAGATACCACACAGAACAAAATCTCTCACAGAGACCTCAGGACAAAACTCCTATCAACTCTTTTTACACAGCACACTCTGCTCTGACCAACTGTTTTTCTATTAAAAACTTAACTGTCTTCCTCAACTGTCATACCAAACAGACACTCCTGATAGACATTCAAATCATCCACATAGCATCCATTCCAAAACCCCTCCCCCTCTCTGTCACTCACCAATCATACCACTTGCCTGTGTCCAGCATTCTAGATCACCATCACAGCCATGCAAACTAACTTTTAAAGACACACACACACATAAACATGAAATCGTTACACCTGCCCTTCACTTGGAGTCTCAGAACAACTTACAAACTCCTTTCCCTTCCCCTCCCCACAACAGACACCCTGTGAGGTAGGTGAGGCTGAGAGAGCTCTCTCAAGGACTGTCCTTGAGAGAACAGCTCTGACAGAACTATGGCTTGCCCAAGGTCATCTAGCAGCTGTAAGTGGAGGAGTGGGGAATCAAACCTGGTTCTCCCAGATTAGAGTCCATGCACTTAACCACTACAACAAACTAGCTCTATATGCACATTCCACTATAATAATAGCAATGTGATCTGAGTGGGAGGGAAGGCGACATGATATGGTCCACTCTCCTCAGATCTCAGAAGTTAAGCAGAGTCAGGACTTGGATGGGAGAACAACCATAGAAGTTGCTGCCAAGGAAGGCAATGGCCAACCACTTCTGCTTCTCACTTGCCTTGAAAGCCCCTAGCCGGGGCCACCATAAGTTGATTGTGACTAGAGAGCACATATGTATATCCGTATGGCCTGAGAGTTCTAAAATACAACATTATATAATAAAAACAGTGAATTCTGTACGCTCTGCATGCACCTTAACTCCTCCTGAGATCTATGTGGTTTGCTCCTGCAGAAATGTATGAAACATTGCAGCTCTAGCCAAACTGATCCATGATCAAATCTCTTGTCTTCTTAAGCTTCTATAAATAGCAGCTTCAGAGGTCCCCAATTTGGATTGGAATCTCAGTGCTGGGCAACAGGACATAACCCTTTCCCTTTACCCTTTTTCTGATATAAACTAGTCCCCGAGAACTGCTTTTATTCTAGTACTAGCAGTAAAGCCCGTTGTGAAAGCAATACAACGGGATCTAGAAAGAGGCTCTGGGGCAGTGCTCTGGCTTTGGGCAAACAGTGTCAATTTGCTGTGGTGACCTCAGCAGGGTATAATGACAGAGTCCACTGTTTTCTCCAGAGGAACTGATCTCTGCTACCTGAAGAGCAGTTGTAATTGTGAGTGATCTGTAGCCCTCACCTGGAGATTGGCAGCAATTGTTACCCAGGACAAAATGGCTGGTTTGGAGGGTGGAGTCTATGGCATTCTACCTGTCTGAGGTCCCACCCCTCTGCAAACCCCACCCTCTCCAGGCTCCACCCCACAAATCCCTAAGAATTTGTCAGCATGTAGTTGGCAACCCCATCTCCTTCCCAGCTAGCCATCAACCTACCATTATCTGCCCCTTTGACTTCAGCTGACTTCTGCCCTCCCTTCTGCAGAGCAGTTGTAATTCTGAGTGCTCTCCAGCCCTCACCTGGAGATTGGCAACAATGGTTCCCTATGTGGGACTGACTGGTTTGGAGGGTGGAGTCTATGGCAGTGTACCTGTCTGAGGTCCCACCCCTCCTCAAACCTCACCCTCTTCAGGCTCCATCCCTCAAGTCTCCAGGAATTTCCCATCTGGAGTTGGCAACCCTATCAGGACTGGCCCCAATGTGTTTTCTCCCAAAGGCCAAAGTAGGTGACAGGACCAAGCTTAGTTGCCTACCAACAGGCACTGAGGGGAATGTAGGGTTGCCAGCTCTAAGGAGGGAAATACCTGGAGGTTTGGGGGGTGGATTCTGTAGAGGGCCGGGCAACGGAGGCATCGGCCTTC
>NW_015167540.1:622275-662805 GCF_001447785.1 Gekko japonicus | reverse complement strand
CCACCCCCACTCCAGGACCGGAGACAGGAGGCAGAAGCCTCCGGTCGCCCACTCCCTTCCCCTCCCCCACCACCCACTCCCAACAGGCACTGAGGGGAATGTAGGGTTGCCAGCTCTAAGGAGGGAAATACCTGGAGGTTTGGGGGGTGGATTCTGTAGAGGGCAGCATTGGGCGGGGGGGGGGGCGGAAGGACTCAGCCGGTATAATGTCATAGGGTCTACCCTCCAAAGCATCCATTTTCTCCAGGGGAACTGATCTCTGTCATCTGGAGATCAATTGTAACAGTGGGAGATCTCCACGTCCCACCTGGAGATTGGCAACCCTAGGGGGAAGTCAGCTGCACAGCAGGGGGTTGAAGAGAATGGTTTGATGGCTGCTGGGCCAAGATTGGCAACAATAGTTCCCCAGGAGCCCCATCGTAAATGCACCAAACAATTCCTCAAGATTTTCCAAAACACTACTCTGTTTTGGGCTCCTGGGGAACTTTGAAGTAGCACCAAAGCTTTAAGATCTCTCCAGCTGTCACCTGGAGACTGGCAACAGCTTGTCTGGAGTGTGGGCAGTATGGCATTGTATCTGTCTGAGGTCCCCCTCTTCCTCCTCAGATTCCACCCTCAGCAGGCTTCATCCCTAAAATATCCTGGAAGTTTCCAACCTGGAGTTGGCAACCCTATCTGCCTGTCTGTCTTTACAACCCCCCCCCCACAGCCTCTGCCTAGGGAGCAGCTGACATCATTCTGCTCTTCCAACTGAAAATTCCAACTGCCTTGTGGGGGGGGTGAGTCTGAGGTGTGGAATGGAGTGTAGTCCAATCAGCTTCCATATGTAAATGACCTTGGAACGCTGGGCGGGACTGCACAAAGCAGCCAATGAACCCAGCCAGTGTCTTCCGAGTGGCAGTTTTTTCGGCCTAACACTAAAGAAGTGCATTTTAGAACTTTGGTCCCCACTACTCTTTTATATATAAGGAGAGATAGATATATATGGGAAATATATATTTCTTTTAGTGGGAACAGTAGCAGCTCTCTGAGGCTGATTTAAATTGGGAAAAGGGCAAAGGCAACGAATTGACTCCTTCCCTGCCCAAGTCCAAAGCAGAAGTGTTTTTTACAAGCTTAAAGGAATGGGAAAACCTTAGGGGATTTCTCATCTGGTTTATCCTTTTAGAGCACTATAGACACAACACAGGACTTCATCTGAAGTAATTTCCAGTGTGCAACTCCCCCCCCCCATATTATATTGTATCAGATTTAAAATTCAGCATAGAGATTTGGTAAGGTAGCTGCTGATGGAGAAATAGCAGGTCAACCTTAAAGATGGTTTTCATTCCATTAGTTTTTGAACAGATATCATATGAGTGAGAATGTCTGGTAAAGGTACTCTTGGATAAAACTTGTGAACAAGGAATGGTACCAAATTTCACATCCACATGATTTCAATTAAACACATCATTTGATTTCATTGTCCCTTTTTGTGATTAGAACCCCTGGGTCTTTATTTAATGTTTTCTTGTACTGATTCCCCCCCCCCAATTAAATTACACATTTTTAATGTTTTATGTCAGTTGTGTCCAACATGATACATAATGTATAAATGAGCAAAAGGGTCATGATGACAACTGATACCCCCATCTCCCAGAAAATAAACTTCTCCTTTTGGGGAACTGAATTCCCTCCATCTATCAGGGCCATTAGCGTTATTTCATGTCCAATGCAAAATTCTCATTCCATTTTATTCTGCTAAAGCTTATTAGAAATCTGCTATGCCATTACTCTAATTGGCTTTATCAAAATTGTCTAAAATGCCATTCCCTGCTGAAAATTTAGAGAAATGAAATTCTATGTAGTGTAAAGCAAAAACCTCCCTTTCCTTTGCCACTCTGCCTTCAGGCTGCTAATTCTTTCAGGAGATTGAAACTAATGATATTTCACTATGACAATTAAGTGATGACATCTGCTTATAATATTTTCTTATGGACTACCACTTTGATGAAATAAGGCACTGAAGCAAATAGTAAACCACACAAGGATACAACCAGAGGTATTCTATCATATTTTTGGGTATTTTTAATATGTGCATGTGTGTGCTTGTGAGTGTGTGTGCACCTGGAAGTCATGGTGACCGTTGGTGACTGACCCCTACTGGGGGCCTGGAGGTGGCTGAATAAAGCCTACTGCTGGTATTTCAAGGGCATCTCCCAACCAAGTACTGGCCAGAGTCAACCCTGCTTAGCTCCTGAGAGCTGATGAGATCGGGCTTGCCTGGGCTATCCAGGTCAGGGCGGTATTCTATCTTGAGGTGTAGATTTTAAAAAATACAGCAGCACTGAAAGGAAGGAGCTTAATCATCACTACCATCAAGACCACGGAAAGGATGGTGGTAGGAAGCAGGGGCAGTGTGGTTTCACGAAGCTTTTCATATCTCCAGTCCCAATTCTTGTTCCAAGCCCCATGGAATAATTTGCCTTACATTAATTTTGTTCAGTTTTGATGAAGTGATGAATTCTGAACAAGATATTGATCATACTGGCTTGACTTCAGATTGTCAATAAATATTCTTTTCCTCAAATGCTTAAAGATCACAGCAAACTCAGTGCAGCTAATGCTTGAATGCTCTATTTTTTTATTGCCTGCACAGAATTGTGCCAAGAGGTACTAAGCCCCATCAACATGTCCTCATGCTGTTCAGCAACTAAGGTTCACGTAAATACTGACCAACACCAAGGAAGCCCTCTCCCCACATGTACAGCCAATAAACATCTGGCTTGGATGAACTCCATTCACCAGCAGATAACGAGGTGCTGCCAACTATCGCACCTTAACCAGAAAGTCTTGTGATTGGCCTATTTAAGCTACGTATTCCTCCAATACTGACAGTATGAAACAGGCAAGAAAAGGGAGGCCAATTTGATGGAACACCTGGACAGTCTTTCCTGGCCCAAAGGTAACTTGCTAACCCCATACTGTCAGTTGTAAGGTAGATGAGAAGGCAATGTCATGGAGAAGCTTGGCTATGGAAGTATAGCTGCTTCAGTAGGGTCTCTGAAAGCCTCCCTCTGACTGGGAGAAATGACCAGTTATCCAGTGTTCCTGTGTGTAGTCAAAATGCCCACCTTGATTTTGGGGAGGAAAATGAAACTGTATTTGCAGCCATATGCTGTTTATTAATGGTCTGAATTGTATTGAGTAGGTACAAAAGAAACCTTTTAATTTACGTATTTAGTAAATTTTTATCCCAACCTTCCTCCAAGATACTCAGGGCAGCATACATAGGATAGGCCCTCATGGGGAGGGCAGCCTATACATCGAAAAAATAAATACATTTTTAAAAATAGGTCCAAGGTCACCCGGCAAGCTTCATGGAAGAGCAGGCATCCAAACCTGGGTCTCCAAGGTTCTAGTCCAACACTCTAACCCTATACTTAAGGTTGCCAACTCTGAGTTGGGAAATTCCTTGAGATTTGGGGGTGGAGCCTGGGTAAATTGGAGTCTGGGGAGAGGAAGGAGCTTTGCAGGAATCTGATGCCATACAGTCTACCCTCCAAAGCTGCCATTTTCCCAGGTAAAATAATACCTATATTTTGGAGATCAGCTGAAATTCCAGGAGAATCCCAAGCCCCATCTGGAGGCTAGCAATCCTACCATATATTTTTTTTCATATAACTCTACATTGCATCCCCCTCATGGATCACTGCCTTGTCGTGGCGAGGGGGCTTGCATGGTTCGATGAAGCTGTGGGCTATGCTGTGGAGGGCCACCCAAGACGGACAGGCCACAGCAGAGAACTCAAACCAAGAGTGATCCCCTGGAGAAGGTAATGGCAACCCACTCCAGTATCTTTGCCAAGAAAACCCCATGGACAGTATCAAAAGGCTAAAAGATATGACGCCGGAAGATGAGCCCCTCAGGTCGGAAGGTGTCCAATATGCTACTGAGGAAGAGCAGAGGGCAAGTACAACTAACCCCAGAAAGAGTGAAGCGGCTGGGCCAAAGCCGAAAGAATGCTCAGTTGTGGATGTGTCTGATGGTGAAAGGAAAGTCCGATGCTGCAAAGAACAATACTGCATAGGAACCTGGAATGTAAGATCTATGAATCAAGGTAAGCTTGATGTGGTCAAAAATGAGATGGCAAGACTGAACATCGATATCTTAGGAATGAGTGAACTAAAGTGGATGGGAGTGGGTGAATTTAACTCAGAAGACCATTATATCTACTACTGTGGCCAGGAATCTTGTAGAAAAAATGGTGTGGCCTTTATAGTCAACAAGAGAGTGCAAAAGTCAGTACTGGGATACAATCTCAAAAATGACAGAATGATGTCTGTCCGATTCCAAGGCAAACCATTCAACATCACAGTAATCCAAGTCTATGCCCCAACCACTGATGCAGAAGAGGCTGAAGTGGACCGGTTCTATGAAGACCTACAACACCTCATAGAACTAACACCAAAAAATGATGTCCTCATCATCATAGGGGACTGGAATGCTAAAGTAGGAAGTCAAAAGGTAACTGGAATAACAGACAAGTTTGGCCTTGGAAAGCAAAATGAAGCAGGGCAAAGGTTAACAGAGTTTTGTCAAGAGAACACACTGGTCATAGCGAACACCCTTTTCCAACAACCTAAGAGGCGACTCTACACATGGACATCACCAGATGGGCAACACCGAAATCAGATTGACTATATAATTTGCAGTCAAAGATGGAGAAGCTCTATCCAGTCAGTAAAAACAAGACCTGGAGCTGACTGTGGTTCAGATCATGAGCTACTCATTGCAAAATTCAGACTTAAACTGAAGAAAATTGGGAAAACCACGAGGCCATTCAGGTTTGACCTAGATCGCATCCCTGATGAATATACAGTAGAGGTGAAGAATAGATTCAAGGGTCTGGATTTGATAGATAGAGTGCCTGAAGAACTATGGACGGAGGTTCGTGACATTGTACAGGAGGCAGCAATCACCACCATCCCAAAGAAAAAGAAATGTAAGAAAGCAAAGTGGCTTTCTGATGAGGCTTTACAAATAGCAGAGGAAAGAAGGAAAGCGAAAGGCAAAGGCGAAAAGGAAAGATTTACCCAACTGAACGCAGATTTCCAGAGAACAGCAAGGAGAGATAAGGAGGCCTTCCTGAATGAACAGTGCAAAGTAATAGAAGAAAACAATAGAATGGGAAGGACTAGAGATCTCTTCAAGAAAATTGGAGAAATCAAGGGAGCGTTCCATGCAAAGCTGGCCATGATAAAGGACAAAAACGGTAGGGACCTAACAGAAGCAGAAGAGATTAGGAAAAGATGGCAAGAATACACAGAAGAACTATACAAGAAAGACCTCGATGTCCTTGACAACCACGACGGTATAATCACTGACCTCGAGCCAGACATCCTGGAATGTGAAGTTAAATGGGCCTTAGAAAGCATTACTAACAACAAAGCTAGTGGAGGTGATGGTATCCCAGCTGAGCTATTCAAAGTCTTAGAAGAGGATGCTGTTAAAGTTCTGCACTCCATTTGCCAGCAAATTTGGAAAACGCAACAGTGGCCACAGGATTGGAAAAGATCAGTATACATTCCAATCCCAAAGAAGGGCAATGCCAAGGAATGTTCAAACTATCGCACAATTGCACTCATATCACACGCTAGCAAGGTCATGCTCAAGATCCTACAAGCTAGGCTTCAACAGTACGTGGATAGAGAACTACCAGAAGTACAAGCTGGGTTTCGAAGAGGTAGAGGAACGAGAGATCATATTGCCAACATTCGCTGGATTATGGAGAAAGCAAGAGAGTACCAGAAAAATATCTACTTCTGCTTCATTGACTATGCTAAAGCCTTTGACTGTGTGGATCACAACAAACTATGGCAGGTCCTTAAAGAGATGGGAGTACCAGACCACCTCACATGTCTCTTGAGAAACCTGTATAAGGGCCAAGAAGCGACAGTTAGAACCGGATACGGAACAACTGATTGGTTCAGCATAGGAAAAGGAGTACGACAAGGATGTATACTGTCACCTTGCTTATTTAATATATATGCAGAGTACATCATGCGAAATGCTGGCCTGGATGAATCACAAGCGGGAATTAAGATTGCTGGGGAAAAGATCAACAACCTCAGATATGCAGATGATACCACTCTAATGGCTGAAAGTGAAGAGGATCTAAAGAACCTCTTGCTCAGAGTAAAAGAGGAGAGCGCAAAAGTGGGCTTGAAGCTCAACATAAAAAAAACTAAGATCATGGCATCCGGCCCCATCACTCCTTGGCAAATAGAAGGGGAAGTCGTGGAAGTAGTGACAGACTTCACGTTCCTTGGATCCCAGATCACCGCAGACTGTGACAGCAGCCATGAAACAAAAAGACGCCTGCTCCTTGGGAGGAAAGCGATGGCGAACCTAAACAGCATGATAAAAAGTAGAGACATCACCCTTCCAACAAAAGTCTGCATGGTCAAAGCAATGGTATTCCCAGTAGTCATATATGGCTGCGAGAGTTGGACTATAAGGAAGGCCAAGCGCCGAATAATAGATTCTTTTGAACTATGGTGCTGGAGAGACCTTTGGACTGCAAGAGACCTTTGAACTATGGTGCTCTTGAGAGACCTTTGGACTGCAAGAAGATCAAATCAGTCAATCCTAAAAGAAATCAACCCTGACTGTTTCCTGGAAGGCCGGATAATGAAACTGAAGCTCAAATACTTTGGCCACCAAATGAGAAGGGAGCACTCACTGGAGAAGACCCTGATGCTGGAAAAGACTGAAGGTCAAAGAAGAAGGGGACGGCAAAGGATGAGATGGTTAGACAGTGTCATAGATGTAACGAACATAAAATTGAGCCAACTTCAGAGGACAGCGGAAGACAGGAGGGCCTGGCGGGATCTGGTCCATGGGGTCACGAAGAGTCTGACTCGACAGTGCGACTGAACAACAACATTGCATGGCCCTACCCATAGTTTTCTGATATAACCCTGCACTACACTAGCACTCATGGTCCATAGATCAAGATGGGTAGCTGTGTTAGTCTGTCTGTTGCAGTAGAAAAGAGTAAGAGTCCAGTAGCACCTTAGAGACTAACAACATTTGTGGTAGGGTATCTGAAGAAGTAAGCAGTGACTCATGAAATCTCATACCCTACCACAAATTGTGTTAGTTTTTAAGGTGCTACTGGACTCTTACTCTTTTGTACTCATGGTTCAGTGGGTATTAGAACCAAGTAGATTATCCTTTAAAGAGCCTATATTTTTCCTGATACTTCCACAATCACATTTTCCCCCTTGACCAGCGTTCATCCAAATTAAATCAAGCAAACTTCTAGCATCTCTCAAAGCTTACAATCAACCACAATCAACCCCCACCAACTGATTGGTAGCTGAGCCATATAGACAAAATATTTGATCAATTTTTATCAGATGAGTAACCAGTGGGGTTTTTTTTCAGTTGCAGTATCTTTCTTAATTGCCTTCCTCTGTATGGACATAGGAGCTGGAGAAATACATTTTCACTAATAGATTCCAGGCACTAGCATGCCATAAATAAGAGGTACCTTTTAAATCCCCATGCCATGAGTTATTTACTGCCTCATATTGGAAAAAATGCCACCTGAATTCCAGCCAGTACTGTTATTGGAAAAGTTAATTACTACTTTGGTTCCTTTTGGGTATGTACATAATTAATGCAGCATAATCTTGAGAACATTGCCAGTGATGCTGATGACCACTGAATATCCTTTCAATATGTGCTCGTTTGAATGTATGATGAGTTTATCTGGCTTCTGGGATAGGACGCAGCAGACGTTTGTGAATAATGCAAAGAAGAGGGAATCTTTGCCCAATGAATTACAAATCTCAACAGGGTTTTGACACTTGTTGCAATTTCGTTCTGCCAGCTAAAAGATCTTATTAGTCATCTAAATACTTATTTTATTTTTGCATAGTTTCCCTTTGGAATTTATTGAAAATTGAACAAGTATAATCTTCAATTTACTTCTAAATGACTTCATGTACACACTTGTGTCAATAGCTGTTTCAAATATTCATAGTGCAACTGAATGGAGCTGCAATGGATTGAACCACCTCTAGAGTCCATAATGGAGAATAACCTGTTTCTCTAAAATACTCCTTGGATATGCAACAGTAACATGATGGGGGAATTTGCAAAATATGTGCCTGTCTACTGGCATCCAAGAAGGATACATTCTCTTGATTCTTGGTATCTGTTTATTTTAGACACTTCCACTCATCCTGCTAGCATTCTGAGATCATAAATACCCATTTCCAAATTTGCGCAGAGCCATCTCCTTGGCCAGATTTAATGTTCTTCCTTCTGCTCTTCTCTCTGGCAGATTCCAGGGAATCTCTACTCCAGCAGGTGCTGTCCTTGTTTGAAGGACTGTGTTGAAACTGTCCCCCATGTTCTCTTTCAATGTCCCTTTTATTTGGTGCCCCACTAGGATCTTCTGTACCCTATATTAGCTCAATTCCCAGAGATTCCTGATGATTTTAAGGTTCTGTTTTTGCCTGATAATCAAGATATGGAAATAAATACCCATTGCATTTTAAAATATAAGAAATGGATGGCGGGGAATATAGTGGTTAGTACTGATCAGAATAAGTACAACTGATGGTTTCTCTAAAAACAAATGCAAAAAAATGGTTTGTAGTATGTAATTCTCACTATGTCACGTTTCTTCCTTTATTTGTCAATAGAGACATTTTAGAAAATGATTTAATTCGGCGCCTTTGGACTTCTCATTAAAGCATGAGGCCATCAAATATTTATAAAACAATTAGGTGCAGTTTTCTCTGATTTATCCTGGTATGCAGTCTTAGATTCCAAGGGAAAACGCAACTGCTGAATGGATTTGTGTAACATCTGCAGTGATGAAGCAAGGGTTTAATATTTCTAATGTAAGCTGTGCTTGCCCTTCTGCAGTGCTTCACACTTGTGTGGATATCTTGGACCGACATTACAGTTTATCACAGAATCCACCAAAGCTATTTAAGTGCATAAAGTAAAACAGCAACATTTTAAAAAGTTTCTTAATGTTGACCATCGCAGCAACTGGTGATGAATGGCATTAGTTGCAGTACTGGTTTGCTTGGCAATATAAAAATATTTTACAGTGAAGGACAGACTTGCTGGATCACCCTGAGCCTTCATCATCAATATGGTCTCAATCTGATTTATTAGGAAAGAACTCGAATTATTCAAACATCAATCCAAGGAGAGCAGGGGTGGGGGTGCTTGTCCATCTCTGGTTTACATGTGAGGCAAGTTCCTGATTGAATTGCCTTGATGTTTCCTGTCCAAATTCACTCTGAGCTCTGTGCCAAACCCATTTATACCTGCACATTTCAAAACACAAAAGATTTTACCTTCAAAATTTTATTTCACTTGTATATTCCAGTGAAAATCACAACCCCCTGATCTACCTTTGATCATATTATATGCACTTTCATCCAAACTTTTCTTCTCTAGTATTAGTATGAAAATTCTGAGGATACATAACCATAATAGTATATATTTTATTCCTTTATTTAAAATATTTATCTGACCTTCCCCCTCAAAGGCCCAAGACATCATACACTAAATGCAAAAAAATGGAATACCAAATAACATAACACATGCAAAATTAACATTCTTGACTCACCACAGAGAAACACTCCAAGAGAAGAGCTCATATGAATCAACCAAAGACTCTCTGGGGGTGAAAGGGTCTTATTCTTTTTTGGGAGGAGGGGGAGACCAGAAAACTTGGTGTCCTCCTGAATACTTCAGGCATGTTATTCCACAGAGTTGGAAATACAATCAAGAATACCCAAGCAAATGCTTCTAGCATTGGCACAGTGTACCGAATCTGTTGAGAGGGGCATAACTGGCATATTAATTCACTTGGAAAGAAACTGCCCTCTGATGAATCACATAAGTCTTTAAAGATAATAATTCACACCTCAAATTGTATCTTGAAACTAATAAGTAACTGCTGAAGCTCTTCCAGAACAGGTTATACCATAAAGACCGGAAAGTATAGACAGATCCCTCTTTCCTTAGAAAATCAATTACCAACAAGCATCAACACCACCTTATCTGGATTCAAATTCACTTGTTCTGCCTCAGCCACTTGACCATGGTGTCCATGTTTTGACACGGCAGATTCTGTAGCTTTGTTAGCAAAAGTACCTAAAAATGATATCTATTCTGCTTTAGCTTCAGGAGAGGCCAAAGTATTTAAGTACAGGAGAACAGAAAGTGGGTTCATGTCAAGTTGGCCTTGTATATTTGTAAATGCCTGGCTGCTTCAACACCGTAGATTTTGGCCTTAGGTGCTTATCCTTCTCTTCCCATATAATTTATTACTCAGGGTGTTACCTAACCTGTAATTTTAACTCTGGTTTGGAAGCTTTCGGCCTAATGGAAGAGCAGAGACTTTGTTCTTTCACTTGTTATTGAAGTTGTTTTTCTCATTTCTCCCCCCCCCCCCAGTGCTCCTGCCAAGCTGTAAATGAACTGTCTATTATTTGTGTATCTGCAAATGTGGAGTCAGGCAACAGAGACATGCAGGTTGCAAGTGGCTTTTACCTCTACATTTGGAAATGTAAAAAACCTTACCTTTTGCCAATTGTTTTCATAAATACTATTGCTTCACTATATGTACTTCATAGTAACACAAAGTTAACCTGTTCTTTTCTCCTCTCCCCAGACCATGGCAGGTGAGAGTTATAGGGCTTTAACACTATCGGTCAGGAATAGGTGTTAGAAGACATGAGTTCAAAGCACCCAGTCAGAGAACATGAACTATGAACACTGGAGAAGAAGTTCAAAGGATGAACTATGGGGAGATTGCTTCAATTTAATGTCATGTGGCAAATCTGCCTCTGTTAGCCTTTTCATCTCTTAATTCTATTTTAAACCTCCTGTTTCTTTACATATTGCCGCCCCCTACCCTCAGCTGGAAGAGATCACCCTTTCCAAGCTCTCATGGTTTTAACAAAGCTAGCAGAGTCAGCGTCCACAGCATCAAGGTGGAAAAGGATATATTTAGTGCCAACATCCAGATTAACAGGCGGTGGCGCAGGCAGTAAAAAGGCAGCCTGCAGTAACATCTGGCCGAACATCTGTTCGAGCCCCACCGTGGCCGGAGTGAGCTCCCGGCCTACGTCCCAGCTCCCGCCCACCCAGCGGTTCGAAAGCCCATTAAAGGGCGAGTAGATAAATGGGGACCTACCCTTAGTAGGGTAGGGGTCACCCTCCTCTTCTGAGGTGTGTGGTGTGCGGCGGTGGTGGAGGAACAGCGGTAATGGCGGCGAAACAGCGACGGCGGAATCCTGGAAGCGGAGACGAAGTGGTGTGGCGCAGCGCGGCAACAGATGCCAGAAGAGTGACCCCTGGTGGTGAAACAACAGAAGCGGTTGTCACCGGCAGCGAAAAGAGGCGTGGGAAGACGTCATCTTCCGGCGCGGCGGAGTCGACTGGACACAGCCGGGCCAAGGAGAGCGGATTCACACGCTGACAAGAGCAGCTTTGCCGGAAGCACCACATGGAAGACGTCCCTCTGACCAAAGGAAGCCGAGGAAGCCGGAGGCCAGAAGAAAGAGCCGCCACCACCTGGGTGCTGGTAGGTTGACCCACCCCCTTGAGAATGTGGCCATAGCTAGGGAAGTAACAAGTGATTAGCACTACTAAATTGCAAACCGCCCAGAGACCCCCATGGGGGGGGTTAGGGCGGTATAGAAATAGAATGATAAAATAAATAAATAAATAAATATTTTTCTTATTTAATATTGATAATGTAGTTAAGAAACTGATGTCTAGATTTTCATCCTAGGTATATAGAAATAACAACAGAAAAGTGAACTTTTGAGTTGAGTCAAAGTAGCCATTAAATTCCATTTGTATGTCCACCTTTACCCATTACTTCATTGACCTCAGTCTGCAATTCATAATACCAATTTCCTTCCTCAAGTCCTAGAGTTGCCAAACCCCAGCTGGAGGCAGGGAATACCCAGGTTTGGAGCCCCTCCCCCTTCTTCAGGGCTACCAGAAAGCAGGGGAGATAGCTGCTGGGGGCTCCATTATACCCTATGGAGACCGGTCTCATTAGGGCAGGGGTGTCCAACATGTGGCCCGCGAGCTGGATCTGGCCCCTACAGGGCTAGTATCTGGCCTGTGTGAAACTGCTTCCTTCTCCTGGCAACTACTGCTGCTGCATCACCAAGCCTTTCTTCCTCCTTTAGGGAAGCAAAGGGGAAGGAAAAAGAGAGCATGAGCACACACACCAGAGAAAAGCTCCCTCTTCTCTCTTCTGCTTCCTCCTCTGGGGCTGCTGTTGCATTGCCTAGCCTTTCTTCATTTGTAGAAGGAGTCCCATGGCACCTCCAGCATCAACAAAGTTTTATTCCAGGTATAAGCTTTCCTGTGTACACATACGTCTTTAGTGAGGGGGGGGGAGGGATATTCTTCTGATAAGCCCTGCTCTGCTGTTTACTTTGATTCAATCTGTATGCAGAACATATAAAGAAAGTTGGATTAGATTTTGATGAAGATGGTTTGAAAATTGGTGGGAAAACATTAACAGTTTGAGACATGCAATCACACCACATTACTGGCTGAAAAATAGTGAAGATCACACACACACACACACAAACAAAAGAATGGGGCAGGAAAGGGATGCATCTGAGATAAGGGGAATTAAAGAGGAATTATTTTGGCTTATTCTGAAAAGTTTTTTTTTTAAAGACTAGATTTCTCTTTGCCTATTTAGGAGTTACTTTCAAAAAGACCTGATTAGGAATTACAACACTTGGATTGGATTTCATGGTTAAATGACTGGAAGTAGATGGCTAAGTATTTAAAAATACATTTATAGATCCATATATTACATTCCAACATGTGGTCTCCCTTTCTTCCCTTTCACCTCACTGGCTGCCTTTCTTCACATTACCCCCTCCCCCTTGCTTTTTAAACTTTTTATTATAATCACTAGCAGTGAGTGGATTTTGTCCAGTCTGAAAGCAACATATTATTTAACTTGGAGAGATCCCCCTTTCCAGCTCTAACCAATGAAAAAAATAATAATAAAAGAAACCTAACAGCACAGCTTGCAATCTTTATCAGTGGAAGGGAGCAAGAGTCCAGTAGCACCTTAAAAACTAACAACATTTGTGTCAGGGCATGAGGATTCATGAGTCACTGCTCACTTCTTCAGATATAGCTAGAATGTGAGTCCATTTGTCCTTATATTTTGGAGAGTAAAGTGATTTCAGATGCCAAATAACAATAACAGCCATTGGTAAAGAGAGAAGAAACCTAGGTCTCAATTCAACCCAGGAGGATTCATTGAGTTTCATTATCAGTTGCAATTCATCACTCTCTCTTTCTAATCTCCCTTTGAAACTCCTTTGCAAAAGAACTACTGCTCTTAGACCAGCAATTGAATGTCCTGGCAGGTTAAAATTTCCCCCTACTGGTTTTTGAATGTTGTGGTTTCTTATAGCTGTAGAAAGAGTAAGAGTCCAGTAGCACCTTGAAGACTAACACAATTTGTGGCAGGGTATGAGCTTTCGTGAGCTCACTTATTTGGGCTTATGTCCATTTATTCTTTGCATCCACCTGGACTGAATCTTCCTGAACCAAACTGAGACCTAGGTTTCCTGTCTCATTACGAATTATGAATTTCCACGCCTACTACCCTTCTGCATATCACACCTAATCCAATCAAGCCTATTGCCATTTGGCATCTGAAATCATTTTTATAAAGTTTACATATGCAGTACCTTGTATTGCATTTTATTGCACACATGGTCTGGCCCGGCAAAGTGACATTTATGTCAGATCCGGCCCTCATAACAAATTAGTTCAGCACCTCTGCCATAGGGTATACTGGATAATCAATCTGTAGGTACCTGGGGCTTGGGGGGGTTGTGGATTTTTTAAACTAGAGGCACCAAATTTTCAGCAGAGCTGCTGGTGCTTCTCCCCAAGTTTCAAAAAGATTGAGTCAAGGGATCAAATTGTACAAGCCCCAAAAGAAGGTGCACCGTCCTCCATCGTTTTCAATGGAGAAAAAGCATGAAGTCCATTGAGTTCAACGGACTTAGACTGATGTAACTCTACTTAGGACTGCACCGCATAAAAGTCTCAATTCTAAAACTGGTTCGGAAATCAAAATGACATAGACCTAAATATACATCACCATTCAAGATCACCTGAAGCTTAGTTGCTAGCCACTACATGATGCATGCCTAAAAATAGAATATCAGAAATAGGGCTGCTGAGCCCCTTGCCTTTGGGTCCCACTGCCTCCTGCCAGTGGCAGGAGAAAAATTAGAAAGAAAAATAAGGACTTGTTGACTTACCATAGATTTTCTGTCAATTCCTAGAGCTACCCAGAAGTAGCAAAGGATAGCTCTTGGAATAACTGGAACCTCTATGGAAAGAATTTATGGTTGTACCGTAGAGTTTCAGGAGTTTTGTAGAACTACCCTTCATCACTTCCAGGTAGCTCTAGAAATTGCCAGGAACTCTTTAGTAAGAACTTTCTGTAAGAAGACAATGCCTTATTTCCCCCCCCCCCAGGATGCTGCTCCCCCACAACCCTGCCAGTTGTTCTATCAGAAACTGTGAGAATTCCTAAGCTCAGGGGAACTTAAAATAAGTTTATTTAGATGTAGTCTCATTACAGCCTTTAACAACACCATGAGCACCACTTCTCTTAAAGGGGGTATTTAATACAGCTTAACAGAGTAGTCCCCTTCTGCCTGATGGAATAAATCAGGTTGAACACAGTGCAAGAATACTGTTGGTATGCCTGGAATCTCCAATCTTACCCACCATGTCAGGCTATAAACTCTATAATCCCTGAGGAGATAATATTCCATCCAAGGTTGAATGAGCATAAGTAATTTTATTCCTAAAGTGCTTACCAGCAAACCACCAATGTTTCTTCCAATTCCCTATTGTGCCACTAACCATAGATCCACAGACTCAGTGATCACAGTGAAGATATTTTCATCCCTATCATTGCCATAGACTGGGCTCTTAAACTGAGTTCCAGCCCATGTTACTCAGATTTTTCAAATATTCCACCAATGTTTCTTCAACTGATCCTCCCATTGTAAACCAACTGAGTCACTCTTCTATATCATCTCCCCACCTTAACTATCACCTAGAACTTTATCAGAAACAACTATGCCAACAAGAAAATCTCCATCAGGTCACCATGAGAGTGTCAACATCGATGTGTTCTATAAGTCTGGCTGTAGATCATATCAATCTGTTTGACAGGAGCTGACAGCTCAGAGTGTCAGTAGAGCTGGCTCCAACCGGTTCTGTCTAGTTGAGGGCAGAGCTAATTAACAGTGACTCAGCATTGGGTCCTGATTGGACAATGCTTGTATATATGTGATGCTGTATAATGTACCATCCTTCCTGATGGAAACCTGGTGTCTGCGTGAGCGTTTTGTCGTTCTGTGCAATATATTGGTGGAGGCTTGTGTGAATAAATTGTACATAGTTTTACACCAAGCCTATAAGACTTACGTCTTCTTTGATACTCTCACACCACTGGCAACCTGCAGTGGGCTAGCACCGCGCAAACCTCGACAGAGAGTCCATCAGCATCTGTGGGTAACCAGTTTGGATACCTACCATGTAGAGTTGTAGAGCCCCAAGAAGGCTAAAACACCACCAAATAATAAATTGCTTATGGCAAGAGAACTGTCAGATCATGATTCATTGTATTAATCATGTTGCAAACAAGGTGACGTAAGGTTAATCATATTTAAGTATGAAAGTATATAACTGAGGGCAAATGGAGCTCTTTCATTGCCCTTACTCTGAATAAGGGAGAAAGACAACACATATCCTCATTACTTAACTGCATGATCCCTGTCTTTATTTATTTACTTAGCTTATACTACATGTTTCTTGCTGAGACTCAAGATGAAGTAAATAAATATTGCCTACCAGCACAGTATGGCAAGATTTTCATAAAATCTAATTGTATGTCTTTTATGTGTACAAAAATCTTAGCTGAACCGAGTCCACTGGAAAGGCTTTAATAAAGTCTATTTTCCCCCTGAAGTGTTTCAATTATAGATTTCCCTTTATTCAAGTAGATAGTCTTTGTACAGTGGAAGCCATTCCCATCTTTTGCCTTTACGGTAAAAATCGGCTTGTAACCTGCTCAGTACTTAACAAGTGACTAAGAACTAAGAATAATACCATAGGGGGGAACACAATATAATGCTTCTTCTGTTTCATTTCAGGGCATCCTTTCTTCCAAACACTCTTGCCATTTTCCTCTGATGTAGATGTGATCAGCCTCCCAGAAGACCATGACCTTTACCTTCCTTTTAAACAAAATAACCATTAGTTTGCGATACAATGTTTTCTTTTGAAAAGATATTAGCACAGGTAGCACAGCAGCTCAGATACTGTCACATCAAAACTGAGACTAGGTTAAATAATTTTTCGAGCTGAGGTTAAATTATGGCAATAATATTGATATAGTGAGCAATTGAAATATATTAAACTGCAAAACAAAGAAGTCACACCAGAAAGGATGAAGTTGTCCTGATTTTTATCAGTTGTGTTAGGTTAGCAATATAAAATACTAACCAGAGTTGCCCATGGGTTTACAAGGGTATAATCCATTTAGGATTGCATTGCTAAAGACTTGATTGATTTCTAATTTAAAATGTAATATGAAGGATACTTCAATAAAACCACCTGGTGTTTTAAACAAGTTAAGGAATCTACACACTCCAGGAAAAAGGTAGTGAATTCAGCAGTGGTGAGAACAGTACAACATCTCATCCCATAACATTATGCTGATATTTCAGGCAGAAGCCCTTGCACAAATGTATAGACTCAGGCTGTGAACTGAATGCAAATAATGTTCCAAAATGAAATTAGATCTCGCTGTACCTGACCTTGTTTGGCTTGTAATAAAAGCAGATTTTAAACATGGCTACCAGTATAGTGGAACTGACCTTTTCAAAACTGACCTCAATACTATTTCACCTTTGTAAGCCTTGAAGAGAAGGCTTTGCTACTCCAGGAATAGCATACAGTCCTTAGGAAAGTGATGCTGGTGGTGAAAATCGCTGTGATCTTACGATCCGCTCCTTATTTCCCTCCAATGAAACCAGTTTAATTGGGCAGCCTTTTCCTGTGCCAACTGAAAAGGTTGATCTGTCTGCAGCTTCACCTTCATGCGGTAATGCATTTTTTGGGTTGCATACAAGCACTTTTCTAGCGGGAAAGCATGGACATATTTAATAAATGTGGAACAGGAAAACACACTTTTCATGTAATTTAAAAATAGCCTAGAAAATGCACCATTCCTTACCCATATGTAAATACTTAACACAAATCCACCTCTTTGGCTTAAAATAGAACTGCATCAGTCTGAAAACCCAGTTTCTGGCATGGGTTCTTCCTGCTTGGAACAAATTCCAGTTGTCTTTGATAAAATTATCACTATCAAAACATGTTTGTTTTGTGTGACTTCTATAAAAATGGTGTATACTATCTACCATAAAAGATAGATACAAAGGCTCTCCAACAATGAAAGTGTCACAATGAAAAGGTTGACAGAAACTTTGTACTTAAAGAAATTAAAAGCAGCATATCTGTATATGGTAGGGCAGGAGGCATAGTACAGCATAGTACAGCTAAGCAAGATCATTCCAGATTAGTACTTGGATGGAGATGACCAAGGAAGACTCTGCAGATGAAGGTCCTGGCAAACCACCTCTGCTTCTCACTTGCCTTGAAAGCCCCTTGCTGGGGGGGTCGCCATAAGTCAGCTGTGAATTGACAGTACTTTGTACACAGAGATAATTGTATTCATTATTATCCCCGACTCAGTTTTGCTTTCCACTTTTGGATTTATTTCCATTAGGTTTAAAGGAAGACAAATATCTGGACGTAACTTCTTTTCCATCCCATTAGGATGGGTTTCTCAACACTTTACTACCAATACCCCCCATTTTGCAAACATTTTCTATTCCCTTGCTCAGCTGGCACAGGGAAGCATCTGACAACCCAAGAAAGGGGATGGCATGGCAGAATAAGAATTGTTGGAGATTACAGGTCATAAGAATGGAAACAGAGTTAGAAGACAGAAGCAGAGATTTTGCTTGAACCTCCAGAGAGAAACAAGCAAACAAGTCTAGAAGTGGCATCTAGAAACTCTAAGACAGTCGTGACAGTGTTGATGCCTCTAGCCACTACAATGGGAGACAGATGGAAGGGAACATGGGGTAGGAGCGTCCTACAGTTCTCTATGTATTATTTTCTCTGTCTCTTGATTAGTATTGAGTGTGATTGCTTGGTGGGACTCTCATATAAATGGAAATGGACATGGTAAGTTCATTTTGAAGTTTCCGGCATCTCTAATATAACTTTTGGATTGTGTGCTGGCTGGCCACTCCAACTGAGATTCCATCAGCAGCCAGCCATTCTGCAAGAGAGGGACAGAGAATAAGCTCTTTCCCTCAGAGGGTCTGGTCAAATGTTACCTGACTCCTCCCCTTCCTGGCCATCAGCAGCCAATCATAATGCAAAAGGACACAAAAGGCCAAAGAGTCATCTCCTATGCAGCGGCCAAACAGAAGTAAATTTTATATTCTCTGTAAGCCACCTCAGGAGCAAAATGCTGAAAGATGTGGTAAAAATGTACAAAAAAACCAAAAAAAGCCCCAGTTGAGCAACACAATACAAACTACATGGTCACACATACTACAACAATGAGCTGTTCTTACACAGATAAGACAGTTGCAGTTGAGCTGGAAAACAAACTCTAAATTCTAGCAATTGTGCCAAACAAATGCACAGTAAAGATAAAACAGCAATCTTAGTAGAAGGGGTAAGGGGGGCTTCTGTTGCTAGTGTAAGTCAGCCAACTGTCAAAGCTTTCCCAAAGGGACTGAGATGGGACAACGAATGGCAATATAAAAATGCCAAGCCAGTGCTCACTGGAAACATGTAGCCTGCAAAGAGTTCTTCTGGCTGGACAAGGTTCTAATGATTCACATATCAACTGCTGTTAAGTCAGTCTCACTCCTCAGCACCTCCTGCCTTCCATGCTCTAGGAAAATGAAAATTAGACAACCAGGTACATGGTCAGATCGAATGGTTTCCACCTATTCCCAAATGACAGAATTAATGCTGTCCTGATTCTGAACATTTTAACCAAAATAACAGAATCATTCAGGTGTCAGACCTTATGTCAGGAACCGATTCATTGATCACATGTAATGAATACTGAGTGAGACCAGAGGTAATTCCTATGATGTTTCTGCTACAAATCCTCCTCTGTCTCCCCATCCCCTTCCTTCTGCAGTCATGGTTTTAAAAATCCATGTAAAAAGATTTTCCATACTATGTGCATCTGATGAAGTGAGCTTACAAAAGCATACTCTCACAAAAGCTTATGCTAAAAAGAAACTTAGTTTAGCTTGACAGATGGTATGGGCAAATGTGTTTGGAAGCCTCTGTGTGTATAGTACTCCTAAAGTAGCCCTTTGGACATAGCCTTAATATTTAATTCAGTTTTAACAGCATCAGACTTCTCCAGGTTCTTTTTATTTCCAAGGCACTAATTTCTACCATTTGTTGTATTGATTTGATTCCAGAAGTGAAACCCTTATCCTTCTTCCAAGCAGCCTTATTTCTGAGAAAAAGCCAGTCTGTGACACTTGTGTGAGTGTGTATTTTTGATGACTGTGAGTACAGATATAATTTTACTAACATCATAACAACATTTCTGGTGAAAGGACAGCATTTCTTTTTCAAGGGAGAGGAATGCTTTTAAATAATAGCTAACATTTCAGAGTTTTCAATCACAGTGCAGAAAAACCTACCATTAACTTTACAAATGAGAATCAAGTTAAAGGCTTCTAGCAAATTACCAATGAATCACCAGAATCTGTTCCAAGCAGACATATTATTCCTAAATTGCTGCCATGATATATAACTTTAACATTGCTTATTGATAATTTGTGCTGGTTTCTATGGTGCTATGGCCAGGAGGGTTCTGAATGGATCACATCGTTTTACAGAGTTACCTGAGACTTTAACAGTAATAATTATAATGGCAGTAATAAAATTTAGCATTTATATAGAACTTTGTTACTCAAAGCTTATATAAACTCCTTAATCTTCTCAACAGCCCTATAAGATCAGCAGGTCTTCTTATCCCATACAACATTTTTGAGAGAACTCAGAAATCTCTCCTATATAATAAAGCTGTTTTGGTGTGACTCTTGGACATGCTCCCACAGCCTTTGGCCTTCTCGGCTGCAACTCTCGCAGACTCCCAATCCCCTGGCTGCATTGCCTCACTGTGTTGGCTTGGCCCCGCCCACAGAGCCAGCAGCCAACGTCTCACTCTCAGTCTGGAGGGAGTTGAAGAAGGGGATGGATGCTCTACCAAGGGAGCAGCAACCCCTCCACAGGGAAGAAGGAGGCAGACCTAGCGAGCAGCAGCAAGCAGGAGCAGCACTCACCTTTTCTGCCCCTCACGGCCCCTCTCCCTCGGCCACAAGGCCGGTGCTTTGTCAGGGCGATAGCTCAGCGGGATGTACTGCAGAGAAGGCTGCCCAGCACCTTTCAAAGGCTCCCCCACCTTCCTTCAGCAGTGGTGGCAGCGCCAGGGAAGGTCTGGCCTAGAGGAAATGAGCTGTGGCTCCTGGAAAGCCCGACTCTCTCCTGAGGAAGACACTTCTTTTGTTTCCTGTGTGGGACTAACTGTGACAAACTGTCCCCTCAGTGGCTGTTGGTAGGCAACCAACTTCTGTCAGTAAAAAAACAAAGGACTTTCAGCATAACCCCCTCCCCCGCCCACTGCCAGCTTCACCACTTTCCTGTCAGAATAAACTTAAAACGGCTCTCTCTCCATTTTGGCTCCACCATGGCTGGCTGGCTAATGAGGTGGAAGTAATATATGAGAGACCACCTAATTGATCAAGATCAGAGTTATAGAAACAACCAGAGAAACGTTTTGTATATAATGCAATAGATACTATATTGAAATTTTATACAAAGTGTAAATTAATTTTTAAAGTGCTTAATTCATAAATTCATAAAATACCACCTATCAATTCATACATAAGAATCTCAATATTATAAACAATACATTAAGAGAATCACAATTTCCTCTAGGGTCTCCAGGTGAGACCTGGAGATCTCCTGCTGTTACAATTGATCTCCAGATGAAAGAGATCAGTTCCCCTGGAGAAAATGGCTGCTTTGGAGGGTAGACCCTATGGCATTATCCCCTGCTGTGTCCTTCCATCCCACCCTAATGATGCCCTCCACATAATCCACCCCCCAAATCTCCAGGTATTTCCTTAATCAGAACTGCCAACTGTACTTTCTCCTCAGTGCCTGTTGCAAGGCAACGAGGTTCTGTCAGTAAAAGGCTCTTTCCACACCTATTTTGGCCTTTGGGAAAAACTCATTGGGGCCAGTCCTGATAGGGTTGCCAACTCCAGGTGGGAAATTCCTGGAGATTTGAGAGATGGAGCCTGGAGAGGGTAAGGTTTGAGGAGGGGTGGGACCTCAGACAGGTGCAATGCCATGGACTCCACCCTCCAAGCCAGCCATCCCTTATGGGGAACCAGTGTTGCCAACCTCCCAGTGGGGGCTGGAGATCACTCAGAATTACAACTGCTCTCTAGGAGGGAGGGGGAGGACATGGAAAGCTGAAGTCAGGTGCCAGATAACAGTAGGTTGATGGTTGGCTGAGAGGGAGATGGGGTTGCCAACTCCAGGTGGGAAATCCCTGGGTATTTGAGGGATGGAGCCTGGAGAGGATGAGGTTTGAGGAGGGGTGGGACCTCAGACAGGTACAATGCCATAGATTCCACCCTCCAAACCAGCCATTCCCTTCTGGGGAAAAATTGTTGCCAATCTCCAGGGGAGGATGGAGATCACGCAGAATTACAACTGCTCTTCAGGTAGCAGAGATCAGTTCTCCTGGAGAAAATGGTGGACTCTGTGTCATTATACCCTGCTGAGGTCACCACAGCAAATTGACACTGAGTGCCCAAGGCTTTGCACTCTCCCAGAGCCTCTTTCTAGAGCTCATTGTATTTATTTCCACAACGGGCCTTATTCCTAGTTTTATATAAGGGAATGAATTACTGGAAATGTTATCATTTATGTTCATTATGTGTGCGCGTGCACATATACTCATTATTTAACAATAATTAACAATTAACCTAATTTTTTTTCTTCTCACAGATGTATTGGTAAGTGGGACAACTTGGACGTTTGCAAATAACCCTTTTTAGGGATGTTGGTGAAAAACAGAACTGTCCAAAGCTGCTTAAAACCCTCCTAACTTCTAAAAGGTGTTTGACATATTGGTGAAAGGGGTGATTACTTTCTGTCACTGAATTTTCCAACCTTCTGTACTGCACTATAGGATGCTTGCTCAGGATAGCACTCTGAGTTACCAGCCCTTCATGTGTGTTTTGATTTTATTACACCAATCCCAACATTAATACATTTTATTCCTGTCGCCATCACCAGAAGCTGTTTAGATGAGTTTATTTAATCCTTCTGATAATTAAACTCTCTCTTTGCTCTTTAAAAATCTTTCTTCAAATAAAAAATAACAAGCTTATCCTAGCCATTTACTTCAGTTTCTCCTGAAAAGTAAAGGTAGGTCTTTCATTTTCATAAGTTCATAATACAAATCCAGGTAGGCATGAAATAATTTTTTGTATGTACCTTGGTAACCATTTACTCAGTTTAGGCTTTCCTATGGGGCAGCATGACTACAAGGAACCAATTTCCTAAAAAGGAAAAAAAACACACCTTATTTTTCACTGATTACAAAGAGCAAAAAAAGAGAACTTATATAGTCAAGGAAGAAAATGTGTAGCAAGAACTACTGAGCAGATGATAAACAACAACTGGCAATATGTACAGTCCTCTTTTCCTAAACAATTTTTAAAAACCCTTATCCATAAGTTGGTAAAATAGACATAGGCAAAAAAAAGAAGCAGCAGCAGCCAATTTCAGTTTTCATCTTTCAGTATTTAGCCAGGGTATCTTACATTCAGACATAGCATGAAACCATAGTTAAACATCATTGAGATAAATAAACCATTTTCATACCCTGGCTTCAGATCTTGGTTTAATGAATCCAAACTAACTGCAGTTAGTTGAGTGGCCTGACGCAGAGATATATACTGATAGTTAGTTTAATTAAGCTATGATTTTGTATGATATCTGAAACGAGCCATTATGTATGCATGTTTCATGGTTTTTAAATGCAGTTTACATGGCACTTCTACTCATTTATACATAAATGCATATTTCTTGATGCACAAACAGGGGTCATTTGGGGGGGGACGCGGGGGACGCCATCCCCCCGGGTGAGGTGCGGGAGGGCGGGGCCTGGAGCTTCCTGCTGGTGCCCGCTGGAGGTCGCCACCGTCTGTGGGGAGGACACACTTCCGGTGATGTCAGGGGGTGTGCCATATGCTAATGAGTTATGCTAATGAGTCCCCCTAACTCTTTTTCTACGAAATGACCCCTGTGCACAAATATGTTAAAAGATGAGGATTTGGGGTTCAATACAGCAGAGATGAGAAGTTTAAAATCATCTTAATAGACTCTGCTCCAAAACTGAAGAGCAGAGCAGACATTTTGCTGGTATATGGCTTCATGTTTACATTGGCATGCCATTTCCCTGCTTATAGCAGGCAAACTCCAAGTGATGTCTCCTGTCCCCTGTCACTAGAGCTACTGGTGGGAAAGTTGGAAGGGGGAGACATTGCCATGTCACATGGCATTGCTTTTCCTATGACCCACATCCAAAGGTCTCCTGGGGATGTCAGGCATGCACCTGATAACCCTATATCGGAAGTCCTGTAGATTTCACTGATGAACTATGTGTCGAAGATGTACTCTCTGCACCTGTAATGATGACATGAGACACCAACATCTGAATTAAACTAGTATATTTGTGGTTGATCTACATCATAAAATTTCCTACATTTAATTAAGTATGGGTTGCTGTTAATAGGTAGCCTCCTGTTGTTGTTGTTGTTCAGTCGCACAGTCGAGTCCGGCTCTTCGCGACCCCATGGACCAGATCACGCCAGGCCTTCCGGTCTTCTGCCGTCCTCTGAAGTTGGCTCAACTTCATGTTCGTTGCATCTATGACACTGACTCAGCCTCCTGAGTACTGCTATTTTGTAGGCAAGACCACCTAATGTTTCCAGCCCCCTCGGTCACTGGTGGTGGATGGGGACATAGGGGTGCCAGATCCAGGTTCAAAAACTCCTGGAGATCTGGGGATGGAGCCTGGGAAGGACAGGGACCTCAGTTTGGTACATGGCTACAGAGTCCACCCTCCAAAGCAGCTGTTTTCTCCAGGGGAACTAATCTCTGTATTTGTTTGTTTGTTTTTTGCGATTTTTATCCTGCCATACCCTGCAAGCAAGCTCAGGGCAGCTGAAAACATCATAACACAATAAACAATTCCATGCAACAATAATACATTAGAATGTTAATTAACATAGGATTAAAATTTAGGTAAGAAATTTAGAACATAGTTAAGCCTGATGGCAGCTCAGTGGTTAGTTCCATTCCAGTGAAAGCTGAGCTCGTGCCAGGAGGGGCGGTGGATCACTCTGGTGGCATTAAAGCACTGCACCTGTCATCCATGATGTAAGTGGCCCCATAGGGTGCTTGAATCAGGGGAGGCCGACGTTGACATCCACTGACTCACCCCAAGGCCTGGTTGAACAGCTCCATCTTACAGGCCAGTAGCTTGGCCTGCAATATATATGGTGAAACAACAGGAAGAATTAAAGTGTGCTCCAAAACTATTACAAACCATTGCCCCCAGCTGGCTCCAATGAAGCAGCAGCCAGTAGAAGCAATGGTTGAGCTGCATGGCATAAGGGAAAGGAATAGTATTTGCACAACCTAAGTGATGGAGGGGGGGAATCCACTCCATGGAAACCACAAATGTATTAACTCAGAGATAAAAGAATTCGTGGATATTCAGCATTATCTTACTGAGGTTCCCCCCCACACTGCTTGTTATCTTGCAGATTCCTGTTATATCACCCGCTCTCCTCTTTGACACAAGACTCTCCGAGACGCTAATGGATGTTTAGAATGCTGATTGAGATCCTCTGTCTGCTGATTATCTGGTTTGCAATCTAAAGTGCAAAGATAGAAGAGGAGATGTAGTCAGTTAAACCAGATACGCAACCTTTGGCAGTCCTGAGTTTGTTGTCCAGGAGGGTGAAATTTGATGAGAAATGGCATCAGTGTCCATTAACTGTGTGCCAAGATAAGTGAAAAAGCCAGCATTTAATGAGCTGGTAGTTACTAAGTAATGTTACTGACCACAGACAGTGCTTGTGGAAGGAGAATAATTTGTCATACATAAAAGCTAGGGCTTGAATTTGTGCATGTAATATTTGTGAATATACCTAGGTGTGGAATAAAAGTGCCCATGTGTATTTCTTTTTCATCTTTTTAGTTGAGTCATCTGTTATACTTATTAAAATTAAAAATTGTTATCCCATACCCCTTGTAAGTTGATAAATAGGTACCACTTCTGTGGGAAGGTAACAGCATTCCGTGTGCCTTGGTGTTTAGTCATGCTGGCCACATGACCATGGAGAAGTCTTCAGACAGTGCTGGCTCTTCAGCTTGGAAACAGAGATGAACACTGCCCCCTAGGGTCAGATTCAGCTGGCTTTCTAGCAAGGGAAACCTTTTTAATATCAAGGTAAAACCAGTTAATGTGTAGTCACTGCTTTAACATTGTGATTAGAATACATTCTTAGTACTACAGTATTACTGTATTAAGACTGGAGAGTCATGGGTTCAAATCCCCACTCATTTACGAAATTCACTATGATAATAATTCCAGAGAGGTAGCCATGTTAGTCTGTAGCAGCAAAGTCACATGCAAGTCCAACATAAGCTTTCATGTGTCAGATCCCCAGGGGGTATTCATCCACAGGAGACATATTTATTTTTAAAATTACTAAGAACAGAAAAGTGAGAGTAGGGGGAGATTTTACAAAGAGAATAACAACCAACCAAGGAGAGTTTGCTCGATTTAGAGCGTGTGAGAACCATTCCCAACTGTAGGTAAGATTATGGCATTATATGAAGAAGCAACTATACAATCAACAACTCCCTCCACATGTGATTTGCCCCCTCAGATGGAAGAAAGAGTCAGACAACCAAGATTGAATGAAACTAAGGCCACTTTATTTAACATATTGAAATAACGGCAAGGGCAAACATAAACAGAGGCACGGTCAAGGCCTCGTGTCGCTTTGACCCCATCCTTAACCGTATAATACGCAAGACACCAAGGCTGGCCATGGAGGCTACAACAAGAAAATCTTCTTCAGATATGGGAGGAGCAAATGCAAGATAAAAGAGGTGATGGGCCCACTGTTGGATGAAAATGGAAAAACTCTTAACAGAGGACAGAAAGAAAGCAGAAAGGCTCAATGCCTACTTTGCCTCATTTTTTTTCTCTAAAGAAGAGAACAGGCTCATTTAAAGATGGTAGTAGGAAAGGCACAGTGTCCAGGCTGCTGGTTGACATAGACAGAGAGGTAGCTGAGAAGCACCTGAATGAGTACAAATCCCCAGGCCAGATGTTATGTACCCAAGAGTGTTCAAAGAACTTTCTAGAGAGCTTGCAGAGCCTTTGTCCATCATAGGCTTGCCAAGTCCCCCTGGGGGGTGGGGAAACCCCCGCCTGAGAGGCCTGTTACCCGCCGCCAGCTGATTGGGCCCCGGGGGGAACCCCACCCCCAAAGCACATGACATGCCCGGCATCAGCACATCACCCAGAAGTGACGCAATCACGTCAGGCACGTTGGGGGCAGGGCCACAATAATCTAAGGGAAAACTCTATGGTTTTCCCTCGGATGATTGTGGCCCCACCCCCAACGTGCCTGACGTGATTGCATCACTTCCGGGTAATGTAATTGTGGTGCACGCACGCTTCATGCGTGCACAGGGACTCCCGGACCTGCGCTGGACTCCCCCGCTATTCATAAGGCAAGGACTTGGCAACCCTAGTCCATCATCTTCCAGACCTCTTCGATGATGAGATATGTGCCACAAGACTGGAGGGCAGAAGTTATCCCAATTTTTGAAAAAGGAAGGAGGGATGACCCAGGAAACTACAGGCCAGTCAGTCTGACCTGTTTCCCAGGGAAGATACTGGAGCAGATTTTAGATGCCTGCGAGCATCTAAAGGACAACTGGGTGATCCAGGGAAGTCAGTATGGACTTGTCCCCAACAGGTCCTGTCAGACCTACCTCATTTCCTTCTTTGATCGATTGACGAACTTGCTGGGTCAAGGGGAAGGCTGTTGATTTTGTTTACTTGGATTTCAGTAAAGCTTTTGAGAGGGTTCCCCATTATGTTCTGATGGATAAATGACAGGACTGTGGACTGGAAACTAGGACAGTTAGGTGGATAGGGAACTGGTTGGAGAACCGCACTCAGAGAGTAGTTGTCAATGGCATTTCATCTGAATGGAGGGAGGTATCCAGTGGGATGCCACAAGGCTCAGTACTGGGCCTGGTACTTTTCAGTATTTTTATAAATGATCGGAATGAGGGTCTGGAGGGGCTACTCATTAAATTTGCAGATGCCACCCAATTGGGAGGAGCAGCGAACACACCAGAAGAGAGAGATAGAATTCAACAAGATCTGAACATGCTGCAAAAGTGGGTGGATGTGAACAAGATGCAATTTAATAAGGATAAATGCTGAGTTCTACACTTGGGTAACAAAAATGAGGAACATGCATACTGGATGAGGGATATACTTCTGGGTAGCAGTATGTGTGAACAAGACCTTGGGCTATAGGTGGACCGTAAGTTAAATATGAGTAGCCAGTGTGATACGGTGACAAAAAAGGTGAATGCAATCTTGGGGTGTCTCAACAGAGGCATAACATCCAAATTTCAAGATGTCATAATCACATTGCATACTGCATTGGTCAGGCCACATCTGGAGTATTGTGTGCAGTTCTGGAGGCCTCACTTCAAAAAGGATGTGGACAGAATGGAATGGGTGCAGAGGAGAGTGACAAGGATGATCAGGGGCCTGGAGACCAAGCCCTGTGAGGAAAGGCTGAGGGACTTGGGAATGTTTAGTCTGGAGAAGAGGAGGTTGAGGGGGGACATGATAGCTCTCTTTGAAGGGCTGTCACTTAGAGAAGGGGGGGGAGGTGTCCCTGTTGGCAGCAGAGGATAAGACTCACAATAATGGGTTTAAATTAAGGGTGGAAAGCCACCAGCTGAATATTAGGAAAAACTTTTTTACAGAAAGGGTTGTGCCACAGTGGAATCAGCTACCTAGGGAGGTGGTGAGCTCTCCCTCACTGGCAGTCTTTAAGTAGCCGTTGGACAAACACTTGTCAGGGATGCTCTAGGCTGATCCTGCACTGAGCAGGGGGTAAGACTAGATGGCCTGTATGGCCCCTTCCAACTCTGTGATTCTATTATTCTGTCTATTCATTTCCCCCCTACCATGCACAATTCTATAAATTTATATAATATCGCCTCTGTGTCACATATTTTTCTTAAACTGACAAGCCTCAGTCTCTTTTAGTCGTTCTCATAGCAAAGGGCTTCCAACTCCTTGATTATTTTGGTTGTCCTTTTCTGCAGCTTTTCAACATCTATAACATCCCTTTAAAGATCAGGAAATTACACATGTACACAGTATTCCAAATGTGTCTGCACCAAGATGGAGAGAATGTTGTACGACACTCTGAGCACCTTTGAGAAAGGGCAGGGTTTTTTTAAAAAAAAGAAAAAGATAAATTGCCCCATGCAAGAACTCTAATTGCATGGAAAGCAGAAGGTCTCTGGCCATGCAATGAACCGAGTCTCAGCACCATGGCTCCCATGTAGCATCCAGTCTGCTCTAAAACAATCACATATGATTCAACCACAGCCATACCAGGAGGCTGTTTAATCATTGGGCCATTTAACAGAGATTAAATTCAATGGGATACATTCATCAATCACATTAATCACTGTGCGTACTTAGTTATGGATCTTGTACAGTGGTTCTTGCAAGCATTGCACACTGGCAATTCATCATTGACTGTGGAAATTTGTCAAAAAGATTTGATTTGGTTAATGAAAAAATTAGGAGTGGAAACATTCTGAAGCATCACTCTGAAAAATCATTACCTACCTGCAATTAATTTCTACAGTCGAAATAATATTTAAAATATTATCACAGTGGAAACTTAGCTTGCATCACAGAAGGCAACATACATGAATTTGGGCTCTTTCATTACAAGTGCAATCGTAAGCAGAGTTGCATCCTCCCGTGCCCATTGAATTCAATGGACTTAGATGAGTATAACTGTTTACGGTTGCACTGTAAAGTATCAAATATTTGTCATATCATATTTGGACTTAATTTTTCAGCAGTGACTGAACATCACATTTATAATAATGACCACTAAAAAAGTCAGACAAGAGAAACCACATTCTAAAATATCAGGTAAGCAAATTGACCCATTCAGTAGTAAAACATAAGATTCCACCCAAGGGGAGATTTATTAAAAGTCAGCTTAAGTGACTTTGTTAAGGACAGAATGGTAATTAGACACACAGTGAACTGCTTCAACAGTTGAATATATAGATTAACATAAGCAGTGTCCTCATGTTTCCCATCGGGTTACACACGAGGACCTGTTCTGTAAGCTTCAACAGTCATATAATATGTCATCTAAAATGCCAGCTACTCCCTGCTCAAAGAATGATCGAATCCCCTACAGCAGAAAGCAGAGGTCAGATCTATTTCATAAAGGTGATTATATAACATATAACTAAGTTTCACAGTAGCAACCCTGCACATTAGCTACTCGAGTCTATGCCATTGAAGTTAAGGGCTGTTAAGCAACCTGAGAGTATGCAAAATAAATGCTAATACCTACTCTTACACTAATGCTATGTAGTTACATACTGCAGGTGTGCCAAATTAATATGGAAAGGGGTCTTTCTTATAAACCACCTCAAATATGGCAAGTTGTTGAATCCTGAACATGTGCAAAAGAGTGAAGTCATCACAAAGATACATTAACTAGGCTTCTCTTTATTTCCCATGTTGTCTGAATGGTTTTTGGGATTCCTAACACCCAAGAGGAAATGAGAAATAAACCAGGATACCAGGTGAAATTCTTCATTGGAAGAAGAGCCCCTCAAACTAAGGGAAGGCTTAGAACTTTGCCCTAGGATGCAGGCCAAAAGCTCTTATCATTCAGGGAAGTATTCTTGACTTTGTATGGAATTTGTGGTAGGGTATGAACTTTGGTGAGTCACTGCTCACTTCTTTAGATGCAGCTAGAATATGAGTCCATCTGTCCTATATATTGGAGAAATGAAGGGAAAATTCATAGTTAGATTGATAGTGGGGTGCAAGTTGTGGAAAGCCTGGTGAAATCTCTCGAGGGCTTTTTTGCCATGGGTCCAGACAATAATTATGAACTAACTATGAATCACTCTACAGAAGAAATAAACTTCCTGGACACCATAGTATGGATTCACAAGGCACACATAAATACCACATTATACCAGAAACTAACAGATCGGCTAACATATTTACATGCCTCCAACTACCACCCCAACCACATCAAAAAATCCATTGTGTATAGCCAACGCTATGCTATAGTCACATCTGTTCCAGCTCCTCAGACAGAGATACGTACATGAAGGATCTGCAATAGGCATTTTTTTCAATGACAATATCTTCCTGATATGGTGAGAAAGATTATTGGAAAGGCCAGAATGATACCCAGGGACAGCTTGTTACAAAACAATCCAAAAGAAAATGACAACAGAACACCAACAGAACACCACCTACAGCTCACAACTCAAGCCAGTTCAATGCATTATTAAAAACCTACAACCTATGCTGGATAGTGACACTTCCCTCACACAAGCACTGAAGGGGGGGGGGTGACCTTTTCTTGTTTACAGGCAGCCTGCTAACCTAAAACAACTTCTCACACACAATGATAAACTATTTAACAGTAACATGGACTCTGGTACCAAGGTCTGCAACAAGCCAAGATGCCAACTTTGCTCTCATATAGATCCTAGCAACACTGTCAGTGGACCCAGCAACATCAGCCATACCATCTCAGGTCCATGCTCCTGATCATCCTCGAATGTAGAGGTGCTGAGCTCATTTGTTACAAGGGCTGGATGTGTCATAAATGTCACTTTGTTGGGCCGGGCCATGCGTGCCATAAAATGTAACATTAGGTACCAGAGATATAAACTTTATAAAGGTGATTTCAGATGCTGAATGGCAATATTAGGTGAATGACAATAGCAACCTTGATTGGATTAGGTGTGATATGCAGAGGGGTAGTAGGCGTGGAGATACCAGAACTGGTAATGAGTCAAGAGACCTAGGTCTCAATTCCATGCAGGAGGATTCAGTCCAGAAGGATGAACTGAGACCTAGTTTTCCTGTCTCATTACCAATGTGTGCTATTATCATTTGGCATCTGAAATCACTCCACTCTCCAAGATAGAAGGACCAATCCAAATGTTCTAATTCCTAATTAGGGTATTTTTGAAACAAAATAAAATCCAGATAGGAACAGAGAAATCTAATCTTAAAAAAAAACTTCTCAGAATAAGCCAAAATAATTTCCTCAATGTAAATTGTGCTTGTCAGAAGAATCTATCCACCCTCCCTCCCTCAGAAGAAGAAGAAGAAGTGTGCTTGCACACAAAAGCTTATACCTGGAATAAAATGTTGTTGGTCTCAAAGCTGCCATGGAACTCCAACTTTGTTTTCTCTCTCTTTTTCTCTCTTTTCTCCCCCTCCCTTCCTCCCCAAAAACAGAGGAGCAGACCCAGAGAAGGAAGCAGAAGCTCTCTCTCTCTGTCTCTCTGTGTGTGAGAGAGAGACCCACAGAGAGAGAGAGGCTTGTCTTTGTATCTCTCCAACACAAAGCAGGAAGCAGCCACTGAGGGATCTGTGTGAGAGAGGGGGGAAGGGAGGCAAGACACAGGAAACAGGAAGCAAAGAGCCAATGAGGGAGCTGGGGGAAAAGCAAGCTACGGTGCGGTTGCAGCAGCAGCCATGGAAAAGGAAGCAGAAGGAAGTTGCTCATGGACTGGATCTGAGCCCTGCAGGGGCCGGATCCAGCCCACAGGCTGTATTTTTGACACCCCTGCTCTAATGTGATTTATGCCATCACATCAGCAATGCCCTTCCACCCTCGATTTTGGACAAACAGGCCAGTCCCTTTGACAAATAATTAATGGACATAAGACTAGCATCAGAAACCACAACATTCGAAAACCAGTGGGGAAACATTTTAACCTTCTAGGATATTCAGTTGCTGAACTAAAAGTAGCAGTTATCTTACAAAAGAATTTCAACAGGAGATTAGAGAGACTGCTGAAATGCAACTGCAAGTGAAGCCCAAAACAATGCACCCACATGGACTGAATCGAGACCTAGGTTTCCTGTCTCATTACCAATGCTGATTTCTCCACACCTACTACATCTCTGCGGATCATATCTAAACCAGTCACACCTGCTATTGTCAATTACCGTCTAATATCATTTGGCATCTGAAATCACTTCACTTTCCAATATATAGGACTGATGGACTCACATTCTAGCTGTATCTGAATAAATGAGCAGTGGCTCATGAAAGCTCACACCCTACCACAAATTCTGTTAGTCTTTAAGGTGCTACTGGACTCTTACTCTTTTCTACTGCTACAGACAGATTAACACAGCTACCCATTGTGAGTGGAATATAACTGATAAATTACCCATCTCTCCTGAACCCCAGAGAAGTCTTCTTGGGTCCCCTCAAAACTATCCCAGAATTGTAACTGGGCTGTTATGTCTCAGCTATGGCAGCAGAAGCATAATCACAAGCAACATGTTTTTTAAAAAGTCAGGAACCAAATAAAACATGTAAAACTCTGAACAACTTAGTGAATTTTTCTTTAGACCATGTATAAGCATTTTCTGTACTTTTCCTCCTTTCCTTGTGAAGTTCTTTACGGTTTTTGCATATCAAAGCATCCATATTTGAAATGCAAATTCAATCGACAGATAGAGCTGTATTTTCCAACTACTGCAATTTAATCTCAGAATGAAAATTTTACTAATGCAAATTAGACTCTGCTTTGGCTACAGTACACATTTACTTTCCTACTAGCTCTGCTAGGCTTACATATTACAAAAGACGTTTAATGAAAAATGTAAATTTTGCAAGGCACCTGCAGTAAAAGATCATTTCCCCTTCATTTCTCCCATATATGTGGAGAACTCCACTGCTTTTGTAATGTTATCATGACTGCACAACCCCTTTTTATAATTTTTAAGGGATTTGGAATTATGTTCCTTACACAGACAATGTATTCATTTATTTCTTTGGGGGCACTATTCAAATGATTGGGCTTCCCTTTCACTGAACATAGTAGACAAAGTCTTTGGCTACAGCTTGGTTCCAAAGAATTACTTTAGGGAGTCCTAAGGACTTTAGCCTACCCCTTGAGATTTTTTTTTCTTTGAACAAGTCCTTCAAACACTCAAAAGTAGCTTGCCATCACGCAAAACAGTTGCCAACAACCTGGAGGGGAAAAAAATATACTGCACTTTTAATAGAGCCTGAATGTGTACAAGTGATCAGGTGAAGCTTTTCAGTGGCACGGAGTTAAATAATACCACCTGAGCTTTTTTGTGTGTATGTGTGCAAGTTGTTGGCAACTAGGTTTGCCCACTGAAACCAGGCAAACCTTGGGCCCTGCCCTCAATTATTTGAGGAGCAGGAGGGAAAAAATGTCAGTCCCTTAGAGATGTCGCCATATGGGGCACAGAGGCACCACTTAAGCAGCAAGTCTCATTTCTCTTTTTTTTTTCCTTGTTACCAATATGCATTTTAACTCTTGGGGTGAGAGTGGCTGGTGTGATGGGAGGCAGCAGTTGCAACCAAGTAGAATGTAATCCAGCATGTGCAATTGTTGCTTTTTAAAAGAAAACCTGAATACAATTTACCTGTTTGGACAACAGGCAAACAGCACATCAAGCGTTCAGTTTGACAATCGTACATCAAAAGCAAGACATGAGCCAAGGTATCAGGGTACTGAGCATCTCTGCTCCATATAGGGAAGGATTGAGGCATTCTATATGTAGCCCATTGCTCAGACTGGAGTTTATGGGTGGCAGTCCCATAGTTTAACTGGTTAAGCATATTATTTGCATGCTGAAATCTAGTTTTCAATCCTTAGCATCTCCAAATAAAAGTATTTTTTTTGCCATCAAGTCATAGTTTACTTATGCTGACCCCAAAGGGCAGAGGCAGAGGTGATTTGTTATTGCCTGCCTCTGCATAGCAAACCTGGACTTTCCTCAGTGGCCTCCTATCCAAATACTAACCAGAGCCAACCCTGCTTAGCAATCAAGATCTGATGAGATTAGGCTAGCCTGTGCTATCCAAATGAACTAGGTAGGTAAACTAGAGGTCCAAATCAATATAAGATAGGTTCTTATGAGCAGTGAAGCAGTAATCTACTGCCCAGTATCAGCAAAAACCTGGAACCAGTCCTATCTTTGTAAATAATGACCATCTACCACAGCCATTTTCACCTTATCTACAGATAGATGCCCAGGAATAGCACACTGAAGATTAGTGCTCTTGAAATATAACCTTCAAAGGACAAGTAGCAGTCATCTGTATTGATATGTCCAGACAACCAGCTATACTTTTAATTTCTGTGTCTCACGAGATGCACTATCTATAGCTGCAACAAAAATGAAACATGCAAAAGCAAATGGGTGGGGAAAAACAACCACAGCTCACACTTCACAGTGCTTTGGTTTTCCTTTTTTTACAGATCTAAAAAGAAAACAAAACTAGAAGAGAATTCATACCTTGAACTCCCACATGACACTTGGGAACACTGAATGTGATGTAGTGACAACAGAAGCCCACACAATTGCAGAAAATGAAAGCATAATAAAATAGCAGCTCTGATAAATGCTTTAATTTAACTGCCTGATAAGGTCTAATGGCTCTAGGAAGGACAGGAATGTTTAGGAGGACTAATTATAGCTAAGTAGCAGAAGGTCTCTAGAGCTAAACGACACATGTTGTATTTGATTTGAAAGTCATTATGGCAGTCATCTCAACACATGGGTCCAGCACTGAAAGAAAGAGGTGCAAGCTTCAATTTGATTTCCCATGGGGTAGCTGAGATAGTGTTAGATTTTGGAACCTAGGCATTAAAAAAACCCTTCAACCTCAAAAATGAAAATTTCAAGCCAAGATATGGTAGTCATTAATGAACAGCAATATAATAATAAGGAACTAACAACTGACCTAGTATGCAGTATACAGTAGATGATGATAGCGTAAGAGAATTCAAGGATTGCAGGAGGAAAAGTGTATAATGGAAGATATGAAGAAAGCCTGTGGATTCAAAGTCTGGGACTTAGTCATTAGGGTCCAGTTCCTAGCACATAAACATTACCTAATAAACTATAGAGTACCTAGGCAGCAGTATTTTATTTTCTATGTAAAACTGTCACTTAGTGTGTTATGTACTGAGTCCAAGCCTTTCCTCTAGCTGTAACTAGAACGGGCTTGCTTCTTTAGAACAACAGCTCGCCTGGATCCAGGAACTAACCTATAGATAAGTAGTGTAATGTAAATAGCCTATCACTGGGAGTGGGTGTCCATTGGTTGTGTTGTTTAAAAGTCTCTTAAAAGTGTCCTCTGAAATTATGGAGATGGAGGACCCTGTGTCAAGCTCCATCGTGCAGGGGTTCCCCTCAATAAGGACAGTCACTATAATTTTATTGGGGGTGTCCTGGGCCAAGTTCAGTACCTATTGCTGCTGGACGGAGGTGGTATGCAGTTCTGCAGTATGCATGGATGCTATATATATATTCTACTAAGAATAAGGCCAGTTGTGGAAATAAATACAATGAGCTCTAGAAAGAGGCTCTGGGAGAGTGCCCAAGCATTGGGCACTCAGCATTGATGTGCTGTGGCGACCTCAGCAAGGTATAATGACACAGACTACACCATTTTCTCCAGAGGAACTGATCTCTGCTACCTGAAGAGCAGTTGCAATTTTCAGTTATCTCCAGCCATCACCTGGAGATTGGCAACAGAAGTTCCCCAGAAGGGAATGGCTGGTTGGGAGGGTGGACTCTATGGCATTGTACCTGTCTGAGGTCCCACACATCCTCAAACCTCACCCTGTCCAGCTTCCATCTCTCAAATCTCCACAAATTTCCCACCTGGAGTTGGCAACCCTATCTCCATCCCAGCCAATCATCAACCTACCTTTATTCCCCCCCCTCTCTTTAGCTTTCCATTCCCCCCCCCCACACACACACACCTGCAGCCTCTTCCATGCTCTGAAGCCCTGACTGCCACAGAGTCCACCATTTTCTCCAGGGGAACTGATCTCTGCCATCTGGAGAGCAGTTGTAATTCTGAGTGATCTCCAGCCCTCACCTGGAGATTGGCAACAATAGTTTCCCAGGAGGAAAATTAGTCTTTCTCTGCAATGGGGACCAAAGCAGCTTACATCATTCTCCTCTCCCCCTTTTGACTTGTACAACAACCCTGTGAGGTAGGTTAGGCTGAAAGTCTGTGACTGGTCCAAAATCACCCACTCAGCTTCTACAGCAAGAAGCTGGATCTAGCAGACCCTGCTCTGAAGCACTGACTGCTACGCCTAGGGCAGCCAACCTCCAGGTGGAGCCTGAAGATCACAAGGTATTACAACTGAACTCCAGACAACAAGTTCCCTCCCCCCCAAAAAAAAAAAAATAACTGCTTTGGAAGATGGACTGTATGGCATTCTGTTCAGCTGAGGCCTCTCCCCTCCCCACACCCTGGCTTCCATAGACTCTACCAGAAAATCTCCAGGAATCTCCCTACCTGGAGCTGGCAACCCTAGTCAGGACTGGCCCCAATGAGTTCCTCACAAAGGTCTGCAAAGGGTTTCCTTCCTTTGTCTGAACCAAGCTTGGTTGCCTATCATGGCAAAACCAGTTCCAGTTTACAACTCAGCTGTTTGCCTCCCACCCTTGTTCCCTGGGCACATCTCACTCCTTAAGCCTCTCTTGTCCAAGAGAGCTGGAAAACTTCCATTCATTCCCCAGTCCAGCCGACTGTGGAGTGGCTGAATTTCTGCTATTCCCAGGGATGAAGACTGCCTTGGAACAGTCGCTGTTTTCCCACACTTTTTGGCCTGGGGGCAGCTGGGAACTGTAAGCCAGCAGATGAGGAAGCCCCATTCAACCCAGTGAGTGATACCCCTGCAGACCCCTCTCTGGAACTACAGCTCAATTAAACCTTCTGGGGGAACATTTTAAACAAATAACCACAGCCATCTTACAAACACAGGTAACTGCCATTTCGTGACACCTACCAACAGCCACTGAGGGGAAAGTTAGTCTCACACTAAAAGCGTCTTCATCAAGAGAGAAAGCTGTTTGGGAGTAATTCTGATAGAACACAGTGGCTGAAGGGGCAGTGGGCGTGGAAGAGGAGCAGAACCAGAACCCGGCTAATGGCATGTGAGTACTCTTGAGTGGCAGCTGACGGACCAATGGCTTAGGGATTTATTTGATAAAATATGTTGTGTCCTTCAAATATGAATCCATCTTGATAACAAAAGGCTGCAAAAGGAGTCTAAATACTGGGCTATAGGTTCTAAAACTGAGCCAACTGCATATACTATAGGGCACGCTGGAGGCAGATGGCCTTTTTTATGAATTTTATCCTCCAGATATAGGTTGGAGACATAATAAAAATATTACAAATCATTTGGTTACAGCAGATATAATGCAACTAGAAGGGAACAGCCGTATACCAAAAGGTTTTTTCCAGTGTAAACGATGTTCAGCTTGTAAATTTATGTTGGAAGGAGAGCAACATGCACAGCTTATGGAATCTTTGGGTCTTAGTACCAATTTATTTGCAACTTGCAGAACACAAAATACTGTGTATATTTCCCTATGTGAATGTGGTAAAAAATATTTGGGGTCTACAATAAGAGCTATTAAAACCCGGGTTTTTGAGCATAAATCTAGTCTAATTAGACATGTAGAAAATATCCCAATGGGAGAACATTATGCTAGTACTGGGCACAATGTGGACAACATGAAGTTTGAAGTGATCTTTGTACACCAAAATAAGCCTTTCCAGAGGCAGGATGTGCAGCGTCTTCTGTTACAGAGAGAGGCACACCTTATTTTTTATTTGAAAACATATGAAACTTTTGGCTTGAACAGGGAAATTGATTTTTCAGCCTTTTTGTAAACAAAAAGAATATTATAGAATGTGCATTTTAGAAAAATAGAGCCCTTTAAATGGGACTAATCTAAATTGGATACACCTGTTTCTCTCCCTGTTGAGCTTTAAATTGGCATGCATCTTCATCTGTATCCTTGAGAACCTATGATTCACTCCTTACATTATGAACCTTTTGGTCTATTGAAATTGCTGAAATCAGGGTGAGTGTATTTTTCAGGCATGTTTTTTTTAAACAATTCTGTTTTTCATATGTGTTTTCGTGGCTAGACATTTGTGTAAATCTCTTCACAGTTTCACTTACACAGCCAGCAAACTGAAGAAATCAAAGGAAACACATCTTCCAAATATCTAGAATGGGCGTCTTTGCAAAGGCTGTTTGGAATATGTTATGACTATGTGGACTCCTCCTATCAAGTTATCAAGTTACACTGAGTACATGGACTTTATGTCTTATCTTCAAAGCAGGAAATATTGTATCTTATGCCTTATTACAGTTACAGTATGCATAAATGTTGTTGTTGTGACACCACCAACTTTATAATTGTTTAATATATTGTTTTGGCAATCTTTGATGGTGTTTCCTACTAGTGGAATTTGTATATTTGGGATTTTCTCCAAGGGAGCTGATTTCTGTGGTATGGAAACCAGGTATAGTGCAGGAGATCTCCAGGCCCACCTGGGATTTGGCAGCCCTAATGGTGACAAATATCTGATTTGTCAATATTTGTTTTCAGTACTGCAGAACTAAAGGGACATAGGAACAAGTTGGGGGGAGAGGAAATATAGGGTTGAACTTGGGAGAGTAGTCTAGCAGAAGCAACAAAAGCACAAGAGGGGGGAAGAGATGGCTACCAATACTTTGTTGACTACTGAGTGAATAAGGAGCAATGTGGAAAGACCAGCCCTCCTCTTCTAGTGCTAGATAAACATTATTTGGGGAGAATTAGGCTATTGGGAAATGTCTTTGAGAGGTCCAAGTTTGACTTTGTGTTATTTGTACTACACCTTTCTTCCTTGGACTCAAGGCGGATTACACACAGTGAGTCAATACGCTCAACGAATGGGGCATTCATTAAACAATGCAACAGAATTAGCATTGTAGAACCAGCCAAAAGTCTAAAAACAGAACTGAAGCAAAGCATTACATATTAACATAATACATTAAAGGATGCAAAATTCCATAGTTGGATCCTAGTTTCAGCAAGCTATACACAGTAGTATAGACCACAGTCCCAAATAATAATTCATCCAAGTAAATTTGTGAGTCATTTAATAGAGTACAACTTTGTTTCCTGTGTATTAAAGCATTCTTGAATGAGTCAGTTTTGTATAGGAGAAACTGAGCCTTTCAGATCTCCTCGGGCAGGCCATCCCATAAGGTGGGCAGCCACAATGGAGTAGGCATGTGTATACTTGGTTGCTGATTTTGCCCGTTTGCAGGCTGGCACCTGCAGAAGACCCTACTCAAATGAGCAAAGCCATCATAGCAAAACATAGAGGAGAGGCGATCTCACAGATGTGAGGTCCAAGGCTATGAAGGGCTTTGTATGTGATTGATGAGCAGCCAGTGAAATGCCTGCAGGATGGGGAAAATATGTGTGCTCCATCTAGCTCCCGATAATAGCTGAGCTGTGGCATTCTGTACCCACTGGAGTTTCTGAACTGATTTTGAGGGAAGATCAGTGTACAATGTTTGAGAAGGAAAAGTAGTGTAAGAAGATATAGTGGCTACCTCTCTTCTCATCTTCATGTTGACAGGTGCCCCGCCCCATGACGTGGGTGCTGGGGGAGGGCAGGAGGGGGCAATCACGTGGTTGCTGGTAGGGGCGGGGCTGAGGGACAGCCGCAGGCTGTCCCTCCCGCCCAGGGGTGGCGTGGCGAGGAAAAAAATGGCTGCTTGAAGCACATGGTTGCTTTGGAACGTGTTTGGGGGTTTGGGGCATGTGAAAGGTGCTTTTTACACTGTGGGAGGCAAAGGCTGTTTTTTTGTGGTTTTCTGAAAACTGTGAAAGGTGCTTTTTACACTGTGGCTGGTCTTTTGTGGCTGGAGACCCAGGGGGACTGGGGGAGCTCCAGAGAGCCCCACACCCCCACCTTGCATGCCCCCCCTCCCTCTGAACCCCAAGGCAGAGAGAGAGAGAGAGAGAGAGAGAGAGAGAGAGAGAGAGAGGGGGGG
>NW_015167540.1:616336-621439 GCF_001447785.1 Gekko japonicus | reverse complement strand
CTTTACCTCCCTCTCTCTCTCTCTCTCTCTCTCTCTCTCTCTCTCTGCCTTGGGGTTACAGAGGGAGGGGGGCATGCAAGGTGGGGGTGTGGGGCTCTCTGGAGCTCCCCCAGTCCCCCTGGGTCTCCAGCCACAAAAGACCAGCCACAGTGTAAAAAGCACCTTTCACAGTTTTCAGAAAACCACAAAAAAACAGCCTTTGCCTCCCACAGTGTAAAAAGCACCTTTCACATGCCCCAAACCCCCAAACACGTTCCAAAGCAACCATGTGCTTCAAGCAGCCATTTTTTTCCTCGCCACGCCACCCCTGGGCGGGAGGGACAGCCTGCGGCTGTCCCTCAGCCCCGCCCCTACCAGCAACCACGTGATTGCCCCCTCCTGCCCTCCCCCAGCACCCACGTCATGGGGCGGGGCACCTGTCAACATGAAGATGAGAAGAGAGGTAGCCACTATATCTTCTAGTGTAGAAGTATGCATAAGGGTATGATCATCCTTTCTATTCATTTCTTACATTTTTAATCCATTCTTCCTTCAAGGATGGCAAGGGTCATGGGTGTTCCTTTCTCATTTTATTTTCATAAGAACCCTATGAGTAGGATAACCTGAGAGAGCATATCTGGCTCAAGATTAGTCAATCACTGAGCTTCCGGGTAGAGTAGAGATATGAACTGAGATCTGTCTTCCCTAGTCTTAGATTCTGACCAGGTATTGGTGCCTGCAGCATTTCTATACCATACTTCTCAAGATAGTGTTGTGATTTTTATAACATTGATTGAGTCAATTCACCACCAGTGGATAGACACTTGAACTTATAATGGACTCAAGGATTCATTGCTTAGATTGTCTATAAAATGCTCATCATAACTGGGTTGCAAAGTGTGAAACACTATTTATGAACTCAGTGTGCTCTAGAAGAGTTTAAAAATCCCACTGCATTCCACTAAGGTGTTTTTTTAATGTAGTTTTTAAAAAACAACAATAACTCAATTTTAAAAACCTGTAGGATTCACCATCGGGAGGGAGCTGAAAATGGGCACAATTCTTGAGGGAACTGTGCTGAAAGAACCTAAATAGAAAAACAGTCCCTATGGAAGAAAGCCCCATTAAAATTAATGGCTGTGGCATACCACCAATGTTCTGTGGATTGCACCCAATCACTTCAACTAAAGGTTGGCAATAAAAGCACTTAATTTGCTGATTAGTTCAGCAGTTGCTTATTACACTGAAATTTCAATGTACTAATCAAATGTTTATTTTGTAATCTTGTTATATTAATGCTAATTAGTGCTGTATTTATCGCTTCATGGGTTACATTGAAGTACTCAGCTGAGAAGTTTAACATTAAACACCACCTAGCTACTTACTAAAACAGTAGCTCATTTTAAATTCAGCTGAATACAGAATGTATATTTGTGTCAAAAGCTAGTTGTAAAGATACATTGTTTTGAAGTGGAACTTCATTTTAATAGCATTTAGCTCTCTTTATAAATGTGGTGGCTATTTTTGTTCAAATCTCAAAACATAGAGTAGTCACATTTTTTTTCCAAATAATATACTAATACAGGAATTGTTACAGTTTGTTGGAATATGGACAAAACAGAACTTCCTGAACAATTGCAATAGCCATTTTTCTGACCTCAGACAGATAAAAAAATCCAGATTTGCTTTGATGTGTGTTTTTGAAAATCAGGAGCATGGGCACATGACGTTGCCTCATGCAGAGTCAGCCATTGCCCTATCCAACTCAGTGCTGTCTACTCAGACTGGCACAGATCTTCAGGATCTCATTAAGAGAAAGGACTTTTCCCACTCAAATCACTCTTTCATTTCTTGTTAATGAGAAGAATTATTACAGTAGGTCATAGGAGACATTCCCGTGTTTCAGCCATATATGACCAGGCTTCAGGAGATGGACTCCAAACAGCCCTGTTGCCAGAGCGACGCATAGCGTCACATCCTGGCGACGGCGGTGCAACGCGTATTGCTGTCCCCCGCGGCAGGGATCCTGTGAAGACATGCAGATCCCCCGCCGTGGCTTGGCAGCCCTACTTTATTCTCACATCTGTTTGTTAACTCTTTTATTTGTATGCTAATTTGCTGCTATTCATAGAAGAAGAAGAGAAGAAGAAGAGGAGAGATTGGATTTATACCCCGCCCTTCACTTGAAGTCTCAGAGTGGCTTACAAACTCCTTTCCCTTCCCCTCCCCACAACAGACACCCTGTGAGGTAGGTGGGTTGAGAGAACTCTGACACAAACTGCTCTTTCAGGAACAGCTGTGCCAGAGCTTGTGACTGACCCAAGGTCACATCAGCAGGTGCAAGAGAAGAGGAGATTGGATTTATACCTCGCCCTTCTCTACCGAAAGGAGTCTCAGAGTGGCTTACAATCTCCTTTCCCTCCCCCTCCCCTTAACAGACACTCTGTGAGAGAGCTCTTTTGAGAACTGCTCGTGAGAGAACAGCTCTGAAATAACTTGTAACTGACCCAAGGGCACACCAGCAGCTGCATGTGGAGGAGCTGGGGATCAAACCCAGTTGTCCAAGATTAGAGTTTGCACTCCTAACCACTACACCAAACAGCCTTACCAACTGCTTTAATCCAATCTTAACTATACTTATCACCCAGTTACTTATGCATCTTGACTCTAAGGAGCCCTTCCTGGCAACTACCCCCACCCACCTATATGTAAGGCTTGAGGGGGTCTGTTTCATTGTAACTGAAGAAGTGTGCATGCACACAAAAGCTTATACCCAGGATTGAACTTTTTTGGTCTTAAAGGTGCCAGTGGACTCAAACTTTGTTCTAAGGCTTCAGGAGTGTCTGTGTTTCTGTCCTGTCATTAGGTCAAAGCACTGATGGACTGAATACTGTTCTGCCTGGGAAAGAAGAAAGAGCTCGGAAATGGCAAGCCATGGAAACCCACCCAAATCCACCTAAGCATTTCCCTGCCATAATCTCTTACTGAACTGCCAGACAGCACCTCAGCAAAGTGATGAAAGTGACCTTTAAACTTCTTTAGAAGTGCAGCCAGGTAGCATTATTACCAAGTGATTCTTTCCTAAAAATGAAGGCTTTGCTTTTCAAAATCCACATCCTCCCCCAAGAATACCCTACTGCTTTCATAAAACAAGCTGGCATCTAGCTTTGTATCAGCTGTCAGACATTTAGATTTGGAATTCCACTTACTGTTATTAACTTTTATTAAAGATGTGTCTTTAAAGAAATACTGATGCTCGTGAAATAAAACTTTTCATTTCTATTGTGTCAGTCTTTCCCCTCCCATGGGAATCTGCCACACACTAATAAAGTTATTGAAAATGAACCACAGGTGTTCACAGTCTTGCTTGCTAAGTCTTTTTCATGATTCAGTGACTGACTTCTTACATTCAAACCATGTTTTTAAGGTACAGCTTTGTCTCATGCTAGGAAGAACTGATCACATTGTGATGTTTTCTGAAATAATTCATAACCAGCAGCTTCATTTTTATGCCAGCATTCAACCTCCCTGTAAAACACATTAGGAGGGATGGAACCGGGGTATTTTTTTTGCCACACAAGATCAGGCGCAATCACCTTATCAGTTAGGAATGTGCACAGTATAGCCATCTGCATTTCTTCTTACCCACCAAGCTGAATTCATTACAACAGCCATGCATGGTGGCACATTAGGAGCTCAATAAAACTTCTATTTTTGCAGTTCTTCTAGAACTGCAAAAACATGGAGATTGGTGAAAAAATAGCCAGTCACAGTTAATGTAATATCACAAGCAGAGCGCTGGCAATCTGCAGATGTGAGGGGCAGAATCCAGATGTTCAGCCATCGATCGGACCAATGCTGCAATGCCACTTTTGGTCGAACACAGAAGTGACAACACTGTATCAGGGCAATACCCTAGGTTTCACCCTAGAATCACAGAGTGTTGCCCCAACATGGTGACATCCCTTCCAGGTTCCCCCCATTTTCCTCCCATTGCTCCACAGAGCAACAGCAGGGGCCTGAGGTCCAGGGGGAGAGCTGCTAAATGAATTGCTGGTGGGATGCCTTTAACTTAGCAGGCCACATGTCTAAAAGAGCTAGGGCTGCCAAGTCTCGTTGAATCGCGGCGGGCGATCGTCATTCTTTACAGGAGCTCTGCTGTGGAAGACGGCAACAGGCGTTGCACCACCGTCGCCAGGATGTGACGCTATGCGTCGCTCTGGCAACAGGGCTGTTTGGAGTCCCGTTGCCAGAGCGACACGTAGCGTCACATCCTGGCGACGGCGGTGCAACGCCTGTTGCCGTCCCCTGCGGCAGAGCTCCTGTAAAGAATGACGATCCCCCACCGCAATTCAACGAGACTTGGCAGCCCTAAAAAGAGCTCACATAGCATAAAGCTGGGATAAGATGATTTAGAAGCTTAATCTCATTCCAGAGAAAATTTTCCCTGTGGGCACTGATGAGCCTCTCCCTCATTTGTATGAGGCACATCCTAATTTTATTTTATTTTGCAACATCTGGCCTTACAAAGAGCTCTGGGGAACTCAAATCTTGCATACTATTATATGCAGTGGATTATTCCTAGGGTTGGCCACTCTGGATGGGAAATTCCTGGACATTTTGGGATGGATTTTAGGGATGATGGGGTTTATGGAGGGAAGGGACCTCAGTAGGGACTAATACCATTGAGTCCTTCCTCAAAAGCAGCCATTTTCTCCAGGGGAACTGATCTCTGTTGTCTGGAGATCAGCTGTAATTCCTAGAGATCTCCAGGCCCCACTTGGAGGCTGGCAAGTTGTTAGTAGTAACCCTAAGTTGTTTCTGTCTTCATATGGCAGATCTGGGTTTGTAGCCCAGCCAATCAGAGGTGCACTTTGATACTTGCTCCATCTCTCGCATAATGCAGGTATTGTCAAGCTCAAGTCTCGCTTGTCATATAATGTCCAACTACACTCAGGCTCTGTTGTATCTGGGGTTAACTAATTGCTCAGAAGTGCTCCGTCCAGTTTTCGTCGACATGTTGTTTATCTTCTTCGCTAAGAGTGTGTGTGTGTGTGTGTGTGTGTGAATGTCTGCTTATGCTTGCTTTTCGCTAACTTGGAGTTGTCCCAGTTCCAGGGTCCC
>NW_015167540.1:606219-616303 GCF_001447785.1 Gekko japonicus | reverse complement strand
CTCGCAACGGCAGGCCCCATCTGCGCCACCGATGCACAACAGCCTGGGCCAGCCCGACTGCAGAGCGAAGAGCCTCGAGGAGCAGCAGGAGAGGCCGATAGTGCCCAGGAGAAGCTGACGGCGAACACATGAATGCACGAGATCCCACACGCATAGCTCCGACCACACCCAGGCCATAGGGATGGCGTCGGAGCTTATCATAGGGGGCGTGGCTGGGAGGAATCACAGGGAAGCGGGGCCGGGAGGCGGTGCTGGGAGAGGGAGCTGGGTATAAAGGAGAGGGAAGTGAAGGGGCCGGGGAGGAAGGACGTGCTCAGAACTACCTAATGAAGCCAGAGAGAGAAGGAGCCCAGGGAGGGCACTGGGAAGCTGGGAAGCCAATGCACGAAGGTAGAGGGACCTATGGAGTGCCATCAAACTCCGTCCCCTACACATCTGAGGCCTCTTCTTTAACATCTGAGGCCACATCTGAGGCCTCTTCTTTAACAGGCCTCAACTTCTAGAGCCGTTGGACCTCCCCCACCTTGGGACGCCACGGCCACGGTAGGTGCTATGCCCGGAGCCCAGGGCGGGCTTGACAGGAGTAGTCTGTGAAACCCTGGGAAATGTATGATCTCAGCATCCACCCTGACATTGGGTGCAGGGAATGTCTAGATAATGAATCTGTTAGCTGCAGGTGTGGGGGGGCGGATTTATGAGCAGGTTTGGATCATTGGCAGGCTGAGTGAGAATATTGATTGGGTAGTTTGACTTAGGGGGAATGTCTTGCATGTAGTATAGGGTCGGTCTTGGCACTTGTGTGTCAGTTCTGACACAGAATCTGTCCATGCTTGGAATCTTTCTACTTCTCAATAAACAGATTTTGCTGCTACACCAGATTGGTGTAGTGGTTAAGTTCGTGGACTCTAATCTGGGAGAAGCCATAGTTCTGGCACAGCTGTTCTTGAGAAAGAGCAGTTTTTGTCATAGCTCTCTCAGCCCCAGAAGCACCAAGGTTGTTCAGCTGATATTGTGAAAGCTGAGAAGCTGTCTCGGATGAAAGTGGTGCTTATGCTGCTAGGAGGGTGTGGCTCCTCTGGAATCCTTGTTCCCCTCTTTTTTAAAAAAAAATCACTGATCCCACAAGGCACATGTAATTAGGCCTTCTGCTTCCTCCCTTCGTTCTTTGTCCATCATCCCAGGATGTGGATGTAAGATGATGACAGAGTGAAGGAGAGGATGATTATGAGAGGACTCCCCCCTCACTGATGATACAAATCAGCATTAATGTTTAATGTGCATGCTTGTTGTCTTATGTCTTCATTATGGGGTACCAATATCCTGCTACGTTCTTAAATGGGAGCCAGTTTGGTGTAGTGGTTAAGTGCGCAGACTCTAATCTGGGAGAACCGGGTTTGATTCCCCACTCCTCCACTTGCTCCTGGCTGGATGACCTTGGGCAAGCCGTAGTTCTGATAAGAGCTGTCCTTGAAAAAGAGCAGTTTCTGTCAAGAGCTCTCTCAGCCCCACCTACCTCACAGGGTGTCTGTTGTGGGGAGGGGAAGGGAAAGGAGATTGTAAGCCGCTCTGAGACTTCTTTGGGTAGTGAAGGGTGGGGTATAAATCCAACCTCCTCCTCCTCCTCCTCCTTCTTCTCTGTGGAGAACAAAGACATCAGAGTCCCTAAGTACAGATGCTTTGCCCAGTGCACCTAATTGCACACATAACCCTGAGAGAGCCAAATGCTTTGGGTGGGAGACAAGACTTGCCCCCATCTTCTGGAATGCTGCCTGTGGAGGGACTGGGCTACAATGGCAGCAACGTTGTGGCCTTTCTGGAGGGAAGTGATGAATTTTGTTTAGAACTACGTACATGTGTACAGCATTTTGTTAATATTGGTCAAAGTTTGGCATCTTCCTCAGTGTGTCAGATTGCTGTCAGGCAACAGACATGAAGAAAAACATGACAGTCACAGAGCATAGAGAGATAGCTATTAAACCACAAAGGGCAAGCCTAGGGAGCTACAGAACAGCACAATAATCCCCAAGCTGTGTACATGACTTCACTCTGTGAGAAGTGATAGTGTTCTGTCAGAACAGTTAGGTTTGGGTCCAGTAGCACCTTAGAGACCAACAAGATATTTAAGGTACAAGCTTTCAAGAGTCAAAGCTGCCTTCATCAGATACTCTAAAGTGCTAGTGGACTCAAATTTAGCTGTTCTACTTTAGACCAACACAGCTACCCTCTGAAACTGTGGAAGAATGGAGTGTTTCTTGGGAGGGGGCCTGGAGAGGTTGTTTTTCAATCAAATAGCACCACAATTGTAGTGGAGTCAGTGCTGCCTGTCCACTAAAGAATCCCCAAGTTTTAAGTAAATTGTTCCAAGGGGACCAGTTTTACAGGTCCCCCAAAATGGTGACCCTAGCAATCATACTTCCCAAGAAAAAAAAGGGTTCCACCTCCACAAAGAGGGGGCAAAGGAGAACATCAGCTCTCTGAAGCTTATCTCCAAAGGTGATTGGCGGTGATCAATCTGTGCTCCTCCCTTTCAAGGATCCAATTGGAAAAGATAAATGCAATTGCCCAGAAAATCAATGGAATCAAAGAAAAAACTCAAACATATGCTGCACTGTACTCCTTCTGTACCTGCCCCTGCTCTTCCCCAATTGCCACTAGAAATTTGCACTTCAAAATTATCATTTTAATTTTGGTTTTCATTTTTTGCATAATATGCCTTTTGTTATGTGGGAATTTTTTGTGGGGGTGCTGGTTTTCATTTTAAGAATGATTTTCGAGCATAATTTTTGCTTTCTTCCAGAATTTCGGCACCTGCAAAGCACACCTTTACATTTCATCAAATTGAAAAGGGAAGGAAGCAGCCACAAGACTTACCTGGCCAATGAGGTTTGTGTTAACAGCAGAGCCTAGCCAGGCCTTGACATTTGGCAGAAAATAGCTACCAGCCTGCCTGCACCCTTGCAAGGCTTAGGCTGATGCCATGGGAATCACTGGTGACTCTGAAAGTTTCTTGAAGTTCTGGAAGCCTTCAGAATCTTTCTTTGTGAAGCTCTGGAGACTTGTGGAGGCCTCTAAAGGTCCTGAAGGATTCTGGAGCAACCTGTGATTCCCACAAAACCAGCCCAAGCCTCACAACAATGCAGGAGGGCTCAGCAGGAGGGCTCCACCAGCTGTCAGGAGTGGGGGACGGCTATCTCTTGATAGTTGAGCTTTGTCCCTTACAAAATTAGTGTTTGTGGGTGCTAGCTTGCTCTCCTTCCAACCCCAACACTTCCAAAATTAAAGGAGATAAGTTCTCATTACTCCTAGAGTTTTAAGAGGGTTTTTTACCTGAGCTGAGCTGAAATGGCTGATCTCAGGCACCCACCTGGAGAATGCTTTGTTTCCCACAAAGGAAATGGGGTGGTGGCTGAAGTGTCCAGTAAAGTTAGCATATAAGCACATCATGTAGCCTTACACAGAATCAGACCACTGGTTCATGAAGTTCACTATTGCCTTCACAGACTGGCTACACCTCCCCCAGAACATTATTTCTCATTACCTACTACATGATCCCCCCTCATGGATCACTGCCTTGTCGTGGCGAGGGGGCTTGAGCAGTTCAATGAAGCTGTGGGCTATGCCGTGAAGGGCCACCCAAGACGGACAGGCCACAGCAGAGAACTCAGACCAAGAGTGATCCCCCTGGAGAAGGAAATGGCAACCCACTCCAGTACTTTTGCCAAGAAAACCCCATGGAAAGTACCAAAAGGCTAAAAGATATGACGCCGGAAGATGAGCCCCTCAGGTTGGAAGGTGTCCAATATGCTACTGAGGAAGAGCAGAGGGCAAGTACAAGTAACCCCAGAAAGAGTGAAGCGGCTGGGCCAAAGCCGAAAGGACGCTCAGTTGTGGATGCGTCTGATGGTGAAAGGAAAGTCCGATGCTGCAAAGAACAATACTACATAGGAACCTGGAATGTAAGATCTATGAATCAAGGGAAGTTTGACGTGGTCAAAAATGAGATGGCAAGACTTAACATCGATATCTTAGGAATCAGTGAACTTAAGTGGACAGGAATGGGCGAATTTAACTCAGAAGACCATTATATCTACTACTGTGGCCAGGAATCTCGTAGAAAAAATGGTGTGGCCTTTATAGTCAACAAGAGAGTGCAAAAGTCAGTACTGGGATACAATCTCAAAAATGACAGAATGATTTCTGTCCGATTCCAAGGCAAACCATTCAACATCACAGTAATCCAAGTCTATGCCCCAACCACTGATGCAGAAGAGGCTGAAGTGGACCGGTTCTATGAAGACCTACAACACCTCCTAGAACTAACACCAAAAAATGATGTCCTCATCATCATAGGGGACTGGAATGCTAAAGTAGGAAGTCAAAAGGTAACTGGAATAACAGACAAGTTTGGCCTTGGAAAGCAAAATGAAGCAGGGCAAAGGTTAACAGAGTTTTGTCAAGAGAACACACTGGTCATAGCGAACACCCTTTTCCAACAACCTAAGAGGCGACTCTACACATGGACATCACCAGATGGGCAACACCGAAATCAGATTGACTATATAATTTGCAGTCAAAGATGGAGAAGCTCTATCCAGTCAGTAAAAACAAGACCTGGAGCTGACTGTGGTTCAGATCATGAGCTACTCATTGCAAAATTCAGACTTAAACTGAAGAAAATTGGGAAAACCACGAGGCCATTCAGGTTTGACCTAGATCGCATCCCTGATGAATATACAGTAGAGGTGAAGAATAGATTCAAGGGTCTGGATTTGATAGATAGAGTGCCTGAAGAACTATGGACAGAGGTTCGTGACATCGTACAGGAGGCAGCAATCACCACCATCCCAAAGAAAAAGAAATGTAAGAAAGCAAAGTGGCTTTCTGATGAGGCTTTACAAATAGCAGAGGAAAGAAGGAAAGCGAAAGGCAAAGGCGAAAAGGAAAGATTTACCCAACTGAACGCAGATTTCCAGAGAACAGCAAGGAGAGATAAGGAGGCCTTCCTGAATGAACAGTGCAAAGTAATAGAAGAAAACAATAGAATGGGAAGGACTAGAGATCTCTTCAAGAAAGTTGGAGAAATCAAGGGAGCGTTCCATGCAAAGCTGGCCATGATAAAGGACAAAAACGGTAGGGACCTAACAGAAGCAGAAGAGATTAGGAAAAGATGGCAAGAATACACAGAAGAACTATACAAGAAAGACCTCGATGTCCTTGACAACCACGACGGTATAATCACTGACCTCGAGCCAGACATCCTGGAATGTGAAGTTAAATGGGCCTTAGAAAGCATTGCTAACAACAAAGCTAGTGGAGGTGATGGTATTCCAGCTGAGCTATTCAAAGTCTTAGAAGATGATGCTGTTAAAGTGCTGCACTCCATTTGCCAGCAAATTTGGAAAACGCAACAGTGGCCACAGGATTGGAAAAGGTCAGTATACATTCCAATCCCAAAGAAGGGCAATGCCAAGGAATGTTCAAACTATCGCACAATTGCACTCATATCACACGCTAGCAAGGTCATGCTCAAGATCCTACAAGCTAGGCTTCAACAGTACGTGGATAGAGAACTACCAGAAGTACAAGCTGGGTTTCGAAGAGGTAGAGGAACTAGAGATCAAATTGCCAACATTCGCTGGATTATGGAGAAAGCAAGAGAGTACCAGAAAAACATCTACTTCTGCTTCATTGACTATGCTAAAGCCTTTGACTGTGTGGATCACAACAAACTATGGCAGGTCCTTAAAGAGATGGGAGTACCAGACCACCTCACATGTCTCTTGAGAAACCTGTATAAGGGCCAAGAAGCGACAGTTAGAACCGGATATGGAACAACTGATTGGTTCAGCATAGGAAAAGGAGTACGACAAGGATGTATATTGTCACCTTGCTTATTTAATATATATGCAGAGTACATCATGCGAAATGCTGGCCTGGATGAATCACAAGCGGGAATTAAGATTGCTGGGGAAAAGATCAACAACCTCAGATATGCAGATGATACCACTCTAATGGCAGAAAGTGAAGAGGACCTAAAGAGCCTCTTGCTCAGAGTAAAAGAGGAGAGCGCTAAAGTGGGCTTGAAGCTCAACATCAAAAAAACTAAGATCATGGCATCCGGCCCCATCACTCCTTGGCAAATAGAAGGGGAAGTCGTGGAAGTAGTGACAGACTTCACGTTCCTGGGATCCCAGATCACCGCAGACTGTGACTGCAGCCATGAAATTAAAAGACGCCTGCTCCTTGGGAGGAAAGCGATGGCGAACCTAAACAGCATGATAAAAAGTAGAGACATCACCCTGCCAACAAAAGTCCGCATGGTCAAAGCAATGGTATTCCCAGTAGTCATGTATGGCTGCGAGAGTTGGACTATAAGGAAGGCCGAGCGCCGAAGAATAGATTCTTTTGAACTATGGTGCTGGAGAAGACTCTTGAGAGTCCCTTGGACTGCAAAAAGATCAAATCAGTCAATCCTAAAAGAAATCAACCCTGACTGTTCCCTGGAAGGCCAGATAATGAAACTGAAGCTCAAATACTTTGGCCACCAAATGAGAAGGGAGCACTCCCTGGAGAAGACCCTGATGCTGGGAAAGATTGAAGGTCAAAGAAGACGGGGACGGCAAAGGATGAGATGGTTAGACAGTGTCATCGATGCAACGAACATGAAATTGAGCCAGCTTCAGAGGACGGCGGAAGACAGGAGGGCCTGGCGGGAGATGATCCATGGGGTCGCGAAGAGTCGGACTCGACTGTGCGACTGAACAACAACAACAACAACTACATGATCATTTTAATCAGAGATATCAGGGATTGAATTTGGGACTTCTGCAAGCCAAGCAGACGTTCTACCACTGTGCCATGTCCCTTCCCACCTATCAGTTTTGGATTCATCTCAATGACACAGTCACAATACAGAGAGCCTCTTTTCAATGAGTTCTGTACATGGCTAAATACAGTTATTGTTGATCTTATAGTGGACTTGAAACTATGTCATTATGCTCCACATTCAGGTACTTCTTTTTACATGCACCCAAGTCCCATCCTCATAGTGCAACAAGAACACAGGGTAATTGATGCAGGGGACTGAGTAGACAGAAACATACGATTTAAATCCATCCAATGTAGCTCAACAAATCTTGCTGTGTAAACACTTTCATTCCCAAAGAAAATATGCACATTGCTTTCTGATCAGCCCCACATCCACAAATAGCCTTTTTAAAAACAAACACCTGTATTCATGCATCAGGATAGCACTCAAAGATTATCAGTGGCTATCAACTTTCAGTCAGCGAGAATGTGGATCAATTTACCAAGCGGCTGCTGTGTGTGTACATGAGCACTTGTGCATGCAAAAGCTTATCCAGTGCCATTCCCTATCATTGAAATCAACTCAGTCGAATAGTGGGCAGAGTAAATCTCAAAGATTGGTAGAGCTTCAGGCTCACTTTTCAGCTGTCAAAGCAAAACTTATCATTTTCACTGCCAGAATTATCATCTGAATCCACAGGAGCATTTGGCTGCTTCCAGAAGAGATTTTATTTTCAGTTCTTCTCACCAAGGTGGGGAAGGATTATGAAGGTATGCATATGCAAATTAAACAACAAAAATATGTCACACGGAACAAAGCCAAGAGGTACAACAAATTATATATGCTAGGCTAAAGGCAGACAACAAACTTTGCATAGAAGCTACTATGGCGCAGCAAGTTTAGCACTTTCTTTGAATATGGGAACACTTTGGTTCAAACTTTGCTCTGTACTTACTAGGCAGCTTTGGTATATTTGGTGTCCCTTGGGGCAACAGAATACATTGTAATTGCTGCAGGAAATACTGGTGTTATACTACTGCTTCAAACAATAAGTGCAATTTAATTATTTAGATATTTGTATCTCATTTTTCTCCCCCATTGGGACCCAAAGCACCTTATAACATCATTCTGCATTTTAACCTCACAATGGACCAACTAGACATTATACTGTCTACTGGTGGAAGCCACAGATGCCATCATCATTTTAAAATATTTATAAACGCAGTGAGGAGGCCCACAGCATGGTGGGCTGAAGTGCTCTTGTTTCTCCCCCCCACCCTGCCTTTTCAAGTGCTGAAATGGCCCTTCTCCTGTGACTGTTTTGGCACTTGAAAAGGTATGAGGGAGAAACCAAGAGTGCCTCAGCCCACTGTGCTGTGGGCTTGATCAAGATCAGGCCTTTGAGGCATTCTGAACCTCTTTAAAATGGCAGTGGCATCCACAGGTTTGACCTGTGGACGCTGTCACAAATAGGGTTAGACTGAGATGTGTGTGTGTCCCAAGGCTGGCAAGCATCCATGGCAAAGTGGGGATACAAACCTGGGTTTCCTAGATCCTAGTCTTATATGCTAACTACTGCACCATGCTGGCTTTCTGCAGAAGGTAATACATGTAGATACTTATACACTCAAACACCTGCCAGTTTGGCTCAGTTCCTGTTTACTGGTCACAAATAGGAAGCCTTTTGTTGTTGTTGTTGGTTGATTCTACCCTACCATTCATTGACACATTCATGGCTGCTTGGCAGGTTGCTTCACTGTTCTCCTTCCTAAGTATATAGTATAGCACAATTGGCTTTTTGTGCATGTATATTCTTTCTCACACCAACTAATTGATTCTACTCCTCATCCCCATCAACTCTGCACGACTAGTCTGGTCTGCAAGCAACAGGTAAAACAGACAATCATATTCTAAATAAATGCTGTGGTTTGATGAAAACCCTAACCTCAGTTTCTTCTAAGCAGCCCCTAAAAACAGTAATGGCTATTGAGTGGTTGAAATGACAATGTCCTTGAACATGTACAGTGTTTCAAAAGCCCTGTTTGGCAGGCATTTATGGCTGTTCACTTCATTTCTGATCAACACATTAAAACCCAGTCAATATGACTCTTGAACATGTTTGTGGTGAAATTCACAACATCCTTAATGACCATATTCTAGGAAACCTGGACCATTTAAGTCTCCTAGACTTATGTACATTGAGAAATGCATTATTTCCACACATGGAAACATCTGAGTAACACAATATGCAGTATCCCACCATCCGTGTGTGGATGGTACATGGAGTTGTCCTACATCCCGCTGCATTACTGTAGCTTCCCCCAGCTCCCAGAAAGATCACTCCCAGGACTCAGGCCCGTAGCCTGCGTGGGGCCCACGGGGCCCGCCCACCCGGGTTTTGTGGGGCCCCTCCCCCGATCCTCTGCTCCCCCCTCCGCTCCTTCCCGCGTTATCCCGCTCAAAGGACTCCACGTGGCTGCCTCGCTCTCTGCTCGCTTGCTCTCTGCCAGAACTCACCGCACCAGCACTGCTTGTGGAACTTGAGTAAGGTGAGCGGCTGCTGCCCCTGCCCTGCTCTGAGCCTCCAACACCCGCCAGCTTTTTGCCCGACCATCTCCCATCCCAGTCCCACTGGCAGCTCCCAAGCGATTCCCCATCAAAAGACAAATACCTGAGCTCACTGTGTGTGTGTATGGGGGGGATGTTTCGGGTGCGGTGGGGTGCAGGGGGGAGTTGCGCTGCAAAGGCATCATTGTGGGTTCCCTCTCCCTGCTGCCTTTTGTTGGTTTGATGAGAGAAACAGCAACGCAGGCACACACACACTCCAATCGCCCCTCCGCTACAGCCACTGCCGCCTCCTTCACCACCTCTGCTCCTCTTTGCTTGTGGCTCGGGCAGAAATCCCCTCATTCACTTTCTTTCCCCACCCTCCTTGCTCTCGGTGCACTCCCCCCCCCGCCTGCCTCCCCCTCCCTGGTGAATTTCCTGCCTCCTCCCCAAACTTTTCCCAGTGCTCCTGGGACGCGTTTTTCTCAGGTGGAGAAGGAGCCACCGCTCCGAGATTCTTCTCTCTCTGTCCCTACAAAACTAGCCACTCTCCCGATCTTGGATGGGAGACCACTAAGGAAGTCCAGGGTCACTATGCAGAGGCAGGCAGTGGCAGGCAATGGCAGACCACTTCTTTTGCCTTGATCTGGAGGGCATGCATGGTATTAGTGGTGTGGAGAACAATGAATGGGCATGGCACTAAGTCTCTGGGGTGCCTGAAAAGCCTTC
>NW_015167540.1:583896-605808 GCF_001447785.1 Gekko japonicus | reverse complement strand
TTAAAACGCGGGGGGGGGGGTTGTGAGGGAGAGAAAGTGAGGGACAGAGATCTCCAGGCTGTCTTAAAATGCTGGGTTGGTTCTGTGTGTCTATGTGTGTGAGAAAGAGCGAGACCTCTTCCTCTTCTTCTTCTTTACAACCCCTTGGCTTATAATTGTATTTTCAAATGGCCATCCCTATTAGAACTTTACACTTCAAAATAAAATCAGTGTGCTTATTAAACCTGTGTACTGGTGATCAGTAACCAGTGAGGCAACTTATCTCTTTCTCCCCCCACCAAGTATTTTTGTTCTTGTGCGAATTGTGAAAATTGATATAACAAAAGGCCAGAAGGGACTTTGATTAGTTTGAGAGCCAGTTTGGTGTAGTGGTGTAGTGGTTAAGTGCACGGACTCTAATCTGGGAGAACCAGGTTTGATTCCCCACTCCTCCACTTGCACCTGCAGGATGACCTTGGGCAAGCCATAATTCTAGCACAGCTGTCCTTGAAAGACCAGTTCTCAAGAGAGCTCTCTCAGCCCCACCTACCTCACAGGGTGTCTGTTGTGGGGAGGGGAATAAACCACTTATATTTATTATTTAGTTATTATTTAGAAGTATGAGCATGGCATGGCAGTACCACACAAACATATAGTGGTGGGCAGTGTTTCCTCTAAGCTAAGTTAATGTGAGCTAGCTCACAGTTTTTTAACCTCCAGCTCACAGATATTTGTCTTAGCTCAGGAAGGATGGCTCCAGAGCAAACTAATTTATACAGCAGCCAAATTGCTCTCTCACAACTTTAATGGCAGTAGCTCACAAAGTAGAAGTTTTGCTCACAAAACTCCACAGCTTAGAGGGAACATTGGTGGTGGGGCCCCTGAGAAAAACATGGGCCCCCTGAGCAAAAAGTTGTTAGCTACGGGCCTGCCAGGACTGCAGGATCCGTGGAGAGGAACAGCCATGAGACTTGGTGGGCTGGAGTGAGGAGAGATAAGGAGATGAAACTGCCCTCTCAGTGGAGCTCCACAAGCAGAACAGGATGAAGGAGCCATTTCAACTCCCTTTTCCTCCGCCCTGCTGCCACCCCAACCCAAACAGCTGCTCCTCCATGCAGGTCCTGTGACTCCAGAACTGATCCCTGACACTCCAGGGGTCAGAAAGAGTCACAATAGCATGGAAAGGAATGCAGGAAAGCTACACCCTCTGCACCTGGAGTGGCAGGATACTGGCCAGTGTAATTTTTTTAAATCTACAAAATAGGAACAATAGGAATTTACAAACCTGATTTAAAGATAGGATAAAAGATTGAGAAACACCTTTGACATTAAAAGAAATAACAATGAAATGCATAGAAGTTTAATAAAAGAATTAACAATCAAATGCATAAAGGTTGGCACACAAATATTAATGTAATATATGTTCTACTCAAGGGTGATCCCCCCCCCCCTGAATGTATCACCAAAAGGTGGGTTTTTTTCCAATATATTCATCTGAATTTTTTCCCCAGTTTGGGAACAAGACAGGAGTGCCTAAAGTAATCCTGACAGGTGTCTGTCAAACTTTCATTTTGAAAACTTCCAAGGAAGGACATTTTAATATCATCCACCTGCAGCTTTAATTTGATACTGAATATCTAGAATTAATTTGAAAGTGAAACATCTCTAGATTTGGTGGTAAGTGCTGCAACAATGTCAATGGAAATTTTTATTCCCAGAAAGGCACTATTTATTGTATCTCTAGTAAGTGGCATTTAGCTTTGTGATTGCTTCTTATTCATTTGTCAAAAGTCAAAGGCGGTTCACTTTTCCTTGACCCAAACAGCACACAGCTTTAATTAGGCTCTTCATCTCTATTAAAGTGGTGATACTGATTCAATTTATAATAATTAATGGGGGAATGAAGTTGAATAATATCAATTATGGCATTAATTTCTTCCCCACAATGCAAGTCAGAGTCTTTGCTAATAAAACCTGAGGATACACATGCACAACAGGCCTTTAAGCAAAGCAAATAGAGACTGTGTTGGATTGAACGTGGTGTTGTAGTTAAGAGCAGCAGACTCTAATCTGTAGAACAGGGTTTGATTCCCCACTCCTCCACATGAAGCCTGCTGAGAATTCTCTCAGCCTCACCTACCTCAAAAGGTGACTGTTGTGGAGAGAGGAAGGGAAGGTGACAGTAGGCCGCTTTGAGATTTCTTAGGGTAGAGAAAAGCAGGGCATAAAAACAAAGCCTTCTTCTTCACTTAGTTTCTCCTCATTGTCCTCCTAATGATGTCTTTTTTACATGCAGGTCTCATGATCCCCAGCATAGCCTTTTTGGATAGCCAGAGGGGACTGTTTCTTTTTCACCAGTAGAAAAACCAGTTGGTCTATTGGTATATTACACATGGTCTCTCTTCCATCATGGAATCCATTAGAAAAAAATTAAGAGGATGACCATTTCATGGACTAAAATGTTTCTTTTGGTTTGAAGAAATAGTCCAATAAAGCAAGATTGAAGTATACTACTGATAGCTCTGGTTTAAGGAAGCAACTAGGTTAGACTTGCCACCACTCTTCTTCTCTTCCCCCTCCCTTTGTTACAATATCTATTTTAACACAATGTATTAAGATCCTTGTAAAGTACATCTGTTGGGGCCACAGGGGCTCAGAGCTAGTAGTTCAGCAGTTCGAGACCCTAGTGTCACAAAATGGAGTGAGTTCCCGTCTCTGGCCCCAGCTCCTGCCAACCTAGCAGTTCGAAAGCAAGAAATTTCAAGTAGATAAATAGGTACCGCTTCGGTGGGAAGGTAGCAGTGTTCTGTGCACCTTGGCATTTAGTCATGCCAGCCAGATGACCATGGAAATGTTTTTGGACAGTGCCAGCTATTTGGCTAGGAAACAGAGATGAGCACCATCCCCTAGAGTTGGAGTTGACTGGCTTTGGAGCAAGAGAAACCTTTACCTTTACCTTTACCTTTAAAGTACATCCACCCCACTCCACACACACAGTGGGGTGGGGATTGTCCTGGGTTGCTATTCTACAGAGCCAAAACTTAATATTAGTAGCCAGCAGAACAAAGATGTCTTACCAGATAAGTCTGTATATTGTATTTTCTTTGTTTAATCCTGTCTATCATTCACATGAGTGGTAAGTCACATTTTTTTTACCTGACAGGCCACCTAGGTTTGCCAGCCCTGAGGACTGGGTGGGGGTTCCCCCACTTTGGGGGGCTTCAACCCACTCCTGGCCAGATGACCTGCTCCCAAGAGTGCCCACCCACCCAGCCTCCATCCCATCCTGCCCAATTTTTGGCAGGGATCACGTGGCCTGCGGACCAGCTGGAGGGCTCTTTTAATCTAACAAGAGGGAAGGAGAGGGGTGGCTGCTCTTGGGGGTGGGGCTTGGGGGCGGGGCTTGGAGGCATCCCCAGAAACCCCCGGAACACCCCACAAATTCCCTGATCAGAGCAGCGAGGGGACCTGGCAACCCTAAGTCCACTCTTCAAAGTGTTTATGCATTAACTGTTAATCAGCTTTTTTTTTTTAAACCTGGTGGAGGTTACTCAACTCTAGTGAATGCTATTCTTTAGAACTAGAACTTTCCAAGAACTAATTAGTTCAAGGGCCTGGATCTTGTTAACAATGTAGGGTTGCCTAGTTTTTTGTTGTTGTTTTTTTTAAGAAGACAAGATGATTCCTCTGTCCTCCTTTTGCCCCCTTTTCTACCTGATGTCTGTGTCAAGATCACATGGTTTGCTTGAAGCCAATTCACACAATACTAAGTCCTCATGCCCCTTTGTATCACATATGTGCAATATGTTCTATGCTCTTAGGTGCATGAGAGCTGTATCCAGAGGTCATTTCGGGGGGGAACACGGGGGATCGCAGTTCCCCCGGGTGAGGTATGGGGGGCGGGGCACATGACGAAGCCCCGCCCCCTGCTTCCGGCTGCCCCGCTTCCGGCCCTCATTCAGCCAGGAGGAGGCAGGAGAAGAGGGAGGGTAAGTTGCTTCCTCCCTGCCTCTCCCCACCCCTGCCTCCCTGAGGCCAGGGAGGGCCTTCGCGGGGCTTCCTTGCACTCCCGCCAGCCTTGCAGGTCCACCGCCGGGCCCCTCATGGGGCTCGGCAGTGAAGCTGCAAGGCCGCCGCCGGCGTCCGGGACTGTTGGGGGCGGCGTGTGTGGCCGTATGACACACGTCCGGTGATGTCAGGGGGTGTGGCCTTATGACACACTTCCGGTGATGTCAGGGGGTGTGGCATATGCTAATGAGTTATGCTAATGAGTTCCCCTAGCTCTTTTTCTATGAAACGACCCCTGGCTGTATCCCAATTGCAACCATAGAACATGTAGAGAAGGGGCTTCAGCCTTTTCCACTGCACCATAAGGGTGTATATAATGAAATTTCAGAGCTGAAGATCTACATGGAATTCTCTGCTTTGGGTTGTTACAGTGACTTCTTGGAACAGGAATACAAATCTGTGATTCTTAGAATTATGAACTCCTCTCCCCAAGAATAATCTGCTTCCCCATCCTGAAACTGGGTTCTTACAAGCAGCGAAGCAGATGTTTGGGTTTTACTTTGATTCCACTGATTTCCTGGGCAATGGCATTTCTCCCTTCCAACTGGATCCTTGAAAGGGAAGATCAGATTGCTCACAGCCCCCAAGCCCCATCCCCAAATGCAACCACCCGAGGCCACCCTTATCCCTCCCCTCCAGTGAGATTTAAAAGGCTTCAGCTGATCAGTGGGGAGCACATAGCCCACTGATCAGCAGGCAGGCGCTTTAATTTTTTCAGGAGTGAGGGAGAAGGGCTGTCACTGATTGCATGCTCTGCTCACAAAAAAACCCAAACCCTTTTAAAAGGTCTTTTTGCAAGCGGGGTGTGGGCCACAGCATGTGGGGCTGATTTCCCAGCAGCAATTCTCCACTTGGAAATCACCCTGCTTGCCACTGCCCCGTTTGCAGCGACTGAGGTGGTGGCACATGTGCCTGAATCCCAAGTGGCAAATTGCCACTGGAAAATCAGCCTCGTACTCCGCGGCCCCACCCTGCTCACAAAAAGACCCTCTCCCTCCCTCCTGAAAGGTTTAAAGGGCCCTCCAGCTGATTAGGAGCTGCGGTGGCTCAAGTGGTTAAGACGCTGAACTGCAGGCTGTGGAAGGTCAGTAGTTCAGCAGTTCGAGACCCGAGTTGCCACATTACGGAGTGAGCTCCCGTCTATGGCCCCAGCTCCTGCCAACATAGCAGTTCGAAAGCACGAAATTGCAAGTAGATAAATAGGTACCACTTCAGTGGGAAGGTAACAGCATTCTGTGTGCCTCGGCATCTAGTCATACCGGCCACATGACCACGGAAACATCTTCGGACAGCGCTGGCTCTTCGGCTATGAAACGGAGATGAGCACCGCAACCCTAGAGTTGGACTCGACTGGCTTTCGAGCAAGGGAACCTTTACCTTTACCTTTTACCAGCTGATTGGTGGGCCATGTGCTCCTCACTGATCAGCTGAAACCCTTTAAATCTCACAGGAGAGAGGGGTGTGGCCCTGGGTGGTCGCTCTTGGGGGCAGGACCTGGAGGTGAAACTTCCCCTGCTGGCCAGCTGGCTGGCTGTGGATTGTAGCCCCCAAAAGTGGGGGAATCCCTGCTCGGACCTGGAAGCTGGCAACCCTATTTCCAAAGCTCCATGCACAGCATAGTTATGATCAGACTATGGGCACCATGTGAATTGGCCCAATTCAGCTGCTCAGCTACTTGGATATCATGAATGCTGCTTAGTTCACACCCATACTGGACCTTTTTAAAGGACCCAAACAAAGGATCTTCAGAACTTTCAAGTTCTGAGCCCCTTTTTGGTACCTGGAATCTTGCACCTTGCAATTTCATTTGAAACCAAGCAGTGAAGGAATGCATCAGCCTAAATAATATTTTATTTTGCTATCTTTATGCTATGTTGTCCATAAGCTCAAGAATGAATTAGCTTTATTTCGTTACATTTCCCCCTAAAAAGATATCAGTTTTTACAGCCACATTTTATGAAAGACACTGGTTCATTTATCCAGTTACACTGCTTTTTAAGAGTCTATATCCAATGTTGTCTTCTCCTTGATTTATTTACAAACATTATATTCTTCCTTTCCAGTAAAAATATAAAACTACCACTTCAACATGGTTTGCAACTTCAATTAAAAGTCACAACTGTAAATCACAAATAGATAAAATTAGTTCCTAAAAGACCAATAAAATATAGATAACAGGAGTACTACACATGGATAAGGGACAGCTGATACAAACTGCTATTAATTATTCAGGTGAACAGGATGCATGTATAGTGCAAGCCTGTGCAAAGTTACTTCAGTCTAAGTCTAATGAAACCAATGGGCTTAGACTGGAGTAACTCTTTATAGTATTGCACTGCCAGACTGGAATCAATGATGATGATGGTGTTGCCAAGCAATCTTCCAAAGGAGGGGATTCACCAATGTGGGCACTTCCATAGAAACCCCTTATTTCTTGTAGCCACCTCTCTAACCCGAAGGAAGATCTATTTATTTTAAAATATTTATAAACCACCTTTCCCCCAGATATAAAATGTAATTCTTAAAGTCAACAAAATTAAAACTAGATAAAAACAGTCATCATTTTAAAAAGAAAAAAACTTAAGGCACCCACAGGGAGGTCTTCTGGGAGTTCCAAAGACCATTCTGAAGATTTCTGTCTTGTAGCCCACCCAGAGCTCCAGGGCAGATGCTGACCTTCAAGCTCCCTCTGCTCCAAAAGTGGAACAACCACCAAAAATGCCCACAAGCAGGCAGCATCAGAATGCATAACTGCAAGGGTCAGAACAACTAGAAGGCTGAGGGGGAAAATGCCACAAGGTCTCATACAAGTGCAAACTAGACACTACCACATCCCTGAGTCTGCCATGAAGACACAGTACCACTTTGAATCCTGGGTGGTTTTTTTAAACCTGGGGGGTACCACGGGGGGGATCAAGGGCTCCTGCTCCCACCTGTGCCATTTTCAAGAGCTGAAATCTCCCCAGCACTAGGGTCCCTAGTATTGTATTTTTAAAGGTTAAAAAAAGCTCTAACATGGCACTGCACTACCATGCACCCATATGGCAGACTCAGGGAGGTAGTATTCTCTAATTGGGCCCTGAAGAGGCAGTACTTTGGGTATGTAGGCCCAAGGACATAAAAGGCTTAGTAAACACCATCACTTTGAATTGGACTTCGAACCAATGCAAGGATCGCAAAAGAGGTGTAGTATGTCTCACGTGGACTGCCCTGATCATAGATAGGCTGCCCTGATAATAGATGGGCTGATGCATTTTGCACCAGCTGCAGTTTCTGATTTATTTTCAAAGACTGCACTATATAGAGTCTGTTATAATAGTCAAATCTCAAAGTTACTGCTGCATTGGTCTGTGTGGCCACATCATCCATCTCCAGCTTGATATCAGCAGTTAAGATAATAGTCTTTGCCAGCATGCTCAAACACTAGATAGGTTGGGATTCATTTTGTTGTTGTTGTTCAGTCGCACAGTCGAGTCCGACTCTTCGCGACCCCATGGACTAGATCCCGCCAGGCTCTCCTGTCTTCAGCTGTCCTCTGAAGTTTGCTCAGTTTCATGTTCGTTGCATCGATGACACTGTCCAACCATCTCATCCTTTGCCGTCCCCGTCTTCTTTGACCTTCAATCTTTCCCAGCATCAGGGTCTTCTCCAGTGAGTGCTCCCTTCTCATTTGGTGGCCAAAGTATTTGAGCTTCAGTTTCATTATCTGGCCTTCCAGGGAACAGTCAGGGTTGATTTCTTTTAGGATTGACTGATTTGATCTTCTTGCAAATGCAAAGGCAGAAGGGGGGGTGAGCAGATATGAGCCCCATGCACAAATATGCATGCAGATATCTCAGGGCTTTTTCAAGCATAAAAATTTATCTGATGAACAAGCAATCATAATGATCCTCACCAGCTTCTTCTGGTTAATTTGGTTTGGCTTCTTGGGAACATACCCAATATGAAAACATTCCACTGCAAGAGACTATTCATGGCTACTGGAACAAATTCCAGGTCAGTAGAAGGTTATGTATAAAGAACCCATAAAATACCTGTGGTATTTTAAGAAATAATAGATGGAACTCCTGGAAATCATGCTACTTTTCTAAAATTATTATTTGTAATTCTGGTCTTTGGCGCCAAGAAGTCACTCTCTGTCTCTGTCTCTGTCTCTCTCTCTCTCTCACACACACACACACGGACATTTCCTGAGTATGACTAATCATTTTTATGTATTTCTAGTAAAGCAATAGATCACAGAAATAATTTAAAATTTATGACTTTACTGGCAATACTCTATAGTAAAACAAGAAAAATAAAACAGTCATCAATTTCTGTTCCATTAATTATCATTTTTTCCCCTTGGCTCCAGACTGTATAATGCAAATGTATATTGATGCAAAGTACCTTCAAAGCTCTAACTTTCCTTTCTGATCTTCAGTGAGTCATTTATACAAGTGAATGGACTGTGAAAAGAGCTTACTGATTGCCAGAAGGCTTTTTAGCCCCAGATCTTTTCATTGCTAGCAACTGGCAGTAAGGTGTATATTCAAATGAGGTATACCTTGAAAGCAATGCCTTGACAGCCCATTTCACCACTACATCATATGCCACCCAAGGGCTTGGATTCCACCTAGCATTTCAGTGTGAATGAGTGGAGGGGGAAAATTTTAACCTATTTCCCCTTCTGAGAGAGATCTCTAATTCCTCCCCAAGCCATTCCTGGGGGCCTGATCCCCAGGTGCTGCAACAGGGGGTTATTGGGCAAAAATCACCCTAATCCTTGCACCCAGGGAAAATCTAAATGGTATATAAGCCAATGACTTCCATTCTCTTTATGAACAAAGCAGTGAAGTCCATCCATAACCTAGGTGGATATTTTTTTAAAAAATGAAAGTAATACATAGAAAATGTGTTGTTCTGTATAGTATATCTAACACAAATGAGTCCCAATTAAAAAAAGTAGTCAAATGAGAGCAGGCCTGCAAAATACTAAGCACTTTGTGAACATGTTGTGTCTCAAAGACCTTTCTTATTCAGCCACTATAAAAGCTTCACAATGGGCAGCATATAATTGCCCTTATTGATTTCTTTGGATTTCACAGTCTGATAGCCCAGTACCACTTTATTTGATTTGAACTGCCCAGGAGATGCAATGATAAGCAATAGTACAAACTGCAAAAACAAAACAAAACAAAAACCCGCTATCTGGCTACATGGGCTTTTCTCGGACTTTGGTGTTCTACTGTTAGAATTCCCCATAATATAAAAAATAATAATTTAGAGAAGTATCACTGAACTTCCCAACCAAATTTTGTAGACAGGAGACAAGAAGTTGCTACATGCTCATTGCTGAAGTGGACTTACTGTATCTGCAGCAAGTCATTGCCTCCCTCTGCCCTGACATCCATTCAGCTGCTCTTTGAACAAACAATAACCAGAGCATCCTAAAATGGAGCGGGGGGGGGGAGTCAATTGAAATCTCACCTTTCTCCACTTTTCTATTTAGGTCAGTCAACCTATAAAAAGAGTCATTATTTCTTTTCTATTTCACATCAGTATAAGTAGCACAGTTAATGCCATCGGCACCTAGAAAGTTGAACTCAAAGCTGTCTATACAGATGAGGATCTGTTTCACTGTCACAGCTGATAGAATGACATTCACTTATACAACTTGCTTAGGAAATGCCAGAAGATGAACTGTGGTGCTATTCTCTAGCCACAGCAGGCTTTGTATAATTTCTTAGCAATAACTGTGTAATCCTCCCCAATAAACTGAAGAGTATCGTGTCCAATGAGCCTTGCAAACAGAGTGAATGGACCCACAAAACGTGATTTATTTAGAATATTTCTGTTCTTTTCTCCATTTAATACATGAAAAATAGTTTATAATCTCATCATCAAAAAACTAAAACACAATACATGAATGAAAAGTCCTCTGGCTTCATGATAAGTATCCACGCAGAAAGACAAGCTAGAGCCTCATAAACAGTTGTTACTTCTCTAAGTTATTTTATCTGCAAGTTAATCATAGTGAGCTACTCCAAAAAGTTCTTTTTTTTTTAGGACCTATATGTAAGAGGTCCTTAACCTCTGATAGTATCACTGGATGACACAAAGTAGATGAAATAGTGGCAGAAAAGTACATTCTCTTTGTGTCCATCACCAGACCATCTATTGACTTAAGCATGAATCTTCTCCCACAACCAGGGGTCGTTTCATAGAAAAAGAGCTAGGGGAACTCATTAGCATAACTCATTAGCATATATCACACCCCCTGACATCACCGGAAGTGTGTCATAAGGCCACACCCCCTGACATCACCGGAAGTGTGTCATAAGGCCACACACCCCGCCCCCAACGGTCCCGGCCGCCACCGCCGGCCTTGCAGCTCCACTGCTGAGCCCCATGAGGGGCCCGGCGGTGGACCTGCAAGGCCAGCGGGAGTGCAAGGAAGCCCTGCGAAGGCCCTCCCTGGCCCCAGGCAGGCAGGGGTGAGGAGAGGCAGGGAGGAAGCAACTTACCCTCCCTCTTCTCCTGCCTCCTCCTGGCTGAATGAGGGCCGGAAGCAGGGTGGCCGGAAGCAGGGGGTGGGGCTTTATCATGTGCTCCGCCCCCTGTACCTCACCCGGGGGAACTGCGATCCCCCCGAAATGACCTCTGCCCACAACCATTTTAGTCATTGCCCCTGCCATTTCATTGTTCAGAGCTTCTCAAAGAACTAAGGGGCAGAAGGGTTAGGTCCATGTAAGATAGGACATTTACAAAAAATCCTACCCCTATTTCCCTTACTGATAGCATTTTACATTATAAACTTTCTGTATGAGGAAAAGGGGTAATTCAATGTTTACAGAATAACTATTTGAAAATCACTTACCTGGTTGATAATGTGCATTTGCTGTTGAACTGAGCACTTCCTATAATTGTCCCAATAAGTTTCTCACAATTCAAAAACAGGTTCATTATGAATGGCTTTGTATGTATACAGTGGTGCCATTCAACATGGTGACTAGCCAAATAGCCACAATCAATAGCCACAAATAATGTCACTATTTCCTTAGATTGCATAGGTCTCCAGATCTTCATGGACATCACTTTGAGAGTCAGTGACATTGGTGCTCATGTGTAGATGGCACCATTGATCATTTGGTGACATTTATCAGTTTGGTCCAACCTCAGAACTTCTAGGATTTAACTACAGTTCCCAGTGCAAGAACAAGTACATATTTAACTGTTGTTAAGACAAACTGAAGTGAACAAACCTGAAATATTTGAGAAATAATAGTCCATGAGCCTTCCTTAACCAAGCAAACCATATTTCTATAAATGAATATTCTGTTTCTGTTGGAAAGGCAGAGTATTTGCAAATTGCACAGAATATTTTCAGTCTGGACCTGAACACATGAATGGTTCCAAGTATGAACACAGAGTCAAGCAGGCCATAGAAAACCAAGTGATGCAACCCCTCCCCATCCTTGTAGATCCACTAATCTCTGTATTATATCTATAGTTAAGATGATAGAAAAGAGAAAGAGGAATGTGGGGAACACTCACAGAATACAACTATGACCAGTTTAAAACATTAAAAAAATGAACCGCTTTTTGAGTGTTTGAGGATGCAATTTGCAGTCAACATGTGCTCTGAACAGTTGCTGGAATCCCTAATGACAATCTTGAGTCCCTAAGATATTGATAAAGTTATATTAATTAGACAGCAGATGTCACCCAACCCAATTTTTTCCCTGATCTTTCATCTAGATTCTACATCCACTGTGTTTCCACCATTAATTAAGCAAGGTTTACCCGGAGACCCCAACATCAAACCCGAGTTCTTAGAATTTTAAGTTCTGAGTTCTGTTCAAGTTTATTTGTTTCAGTCATTAGTCATAATAAAGCTCAAGATTATTGACACCCATGAGCTGCAATATATGCAGGAATGCAATGGCACTTAACAAACGTACAGAATAAAATCTTTTTTTCCCCAAAAGTTGATGATAGAAGATAACCTCATATAACAAATTTACACTGTATTGCATAGGAAGTTTGTTAGTAAGTATTCCGACTTTTGTGCCTGTCCTTAAGCCATACAAGAAACTTTTTCCCCCTTGGATTCTCAAATATTTATTAGTAAAACACATAATGGCAAATATTCTGGATTTCCACATATAAAAAATACAGCTTGGAAGGGATGTTCTTATACAACTTCCATCAGCATTAACTAAACACTGAGCTGGGTAAAAGCACTCCTTAATGAAAACTTTCCCATATGCAACAGATTATGTTCATGATCATACCTACATATTATACTACCTAAAAGTAAAGGTTCCCATGCTCGAAAGCCAGTCGAATCCGACTCTAGGGTTGCGGTGCTCATCTCCGTTTCAAAGCCGAAGAGCCAGCGCTGTCCGAAGATGTTTCCGTGGTCATGTGGCCGGCATGACTAAACACCAAGGCGCACAGAACGCTGTTACCTTCCCACCGAACTGGTACCTATTTATCTACTTGCAATTCCTTGCTTTCAAACTGCTAGGTTGGCAGGAGCTGGAACTAGAGACGGGAGCTCACTCCGTCATGTGGCACACTCGGGTCTCGAACTGCAGAACTACTGACCTTCCACAGCCTGCAGTTCAGCATCTTAACCTCTTGAGCCACCGCAGCTCCCAAATTCTAATTACAGATGCATAAATTCTTTTTAAAAGTCATCTTTAGTGTTATATGATAAAACAAGTTAAAAGAATCAATAATGTAGAGGAATGGAAAAGACCCCATTGACTATAGATAGGTAAATTTTGGAAATAATAAAACAATGGAGGTTTCCTGTAGCATTGGCTCCTTTTCAGAAACAAGACCAGATAGCCCAGAGCACCAAATCAACCAAGGAATTCAGCTGAGGAGAATTTTCACAAATATCTCTATATCTGGTATCATCAGCATGATACAGGTAAATTCCAAAATTATGCAAAGACCTAATCTAAAAAACCCTCACCAATGTAAAAATATTTGTATGAATAAAGGAAAGATTAGTCATTCAAGCCACTGGCAAGATAAAGGAGTGTATAAAATGCTCAGACTTAAGCATATTGTTTCCCCTTAATGAAAAAACAATATTCTAATACTCAGAGACAGCCCAAGAAAATTATGCTTACCGATGGATATTTGGGATGGGTTTTTTCCCCTGCTTACTGAATTAATGATTGATGGAGGGACTTCAATTCTTTTAGGTTCATTAGCTTCCAGAGTTAGTTGATGGGTGATGCTGTCATCTATCGCAATAGGAGACTAAATGCAAACTGAGCAAAAAAATATTTTTTTCATTTATTAAAAGCTGGCTGAAATTGATACCCAAGAAGTATCTGAAATGAATTACTGAGAACTACTGCTGCCCGTATTCTATATTAACATTTGCCAGGCTCGTTTCTAGTGCCTTATTTGGGCTTTTAATTTCTTAGCACGATGTCAGAAATTATACTCTGAGTACCATTACAATTTTATTCTAGATGTTTGCAGAAAAATGCAGTGACTAACTTATAACTAAGCTCTGTTCACAATGTACTGTTTCAGTGGTAAAACACATGCTTTGGATTAGCATTGATATGAGGAGTGGAATCTATTTTTCCACAATCCAAGTTTTAAGAATATGTTTATTTATTCCATTGAAAACATATCTATGGCCTCGGCCACACGGGCAGGAAAATGCGGGAGGAAGGCGTGGCTGTTTGCCCCGGAGCAAACTAGCACGCGACTGCGTGATCATGCGTCGGGTTGAGGTCCCGTTGAGCTCCCATGGTTAGGGGGGAGGTGCCGATCACACAACGTGGCAAAGAAGCGGAGCAGCGAGGCAAACGGGGTTGTGGGTTTTTTAAAACTGAAATGTGAGCATGCTCCATTGTGTGCTTGTGCGCATCCATGGAGACATGGGGGGGGAACTTTTTGCGAGGGGACATGGGCGGGTGCCGGAACTACCACCGGAAATGCGATCAGACGCCCTCCCTTGCCCCGTGGTTTCCAGAAACTAGTACCTCCAAGGTACTAGTTTTTAACCCCGCATCTTCGGCGGGAAGCATCGGGTGCGTCACGGGAGCTCTACGCTTCTCAGATGTGGCGGTGAGATCACGCCCGGAAAATCCACCTATCTTCCGTCTCTCTAGCATGCCTAATGCTCCGTGTGACCAGGACCATAGTCACCTTTCTACCAAATTCAGGGTCCCCAGGGGAGCAAACAATAAAACAGTAATGTATTTCTAGCATTAAAACATATAAATGCATATAAATTCACAAATGGGGAGGAGGGCTAAAAAGGGTGAGGGATTGCCAAACAAAATCAAAAGTCTTCATCCACTGAAGGAAGTCAATAATAGAGAGAGAGAATAATAGAGGAGAAGTTCCAAAGCTATAGTGCCAGGAAATATCTGGAGACTTTGGGGGTGGAGCCTGAAGACTTTCCCCTTCCCTAAAATAAATAAATATATAAATATACAGCAGTGCAGTTCCCCTGAGTACAGTCTTAATTTTCTCATACTCTTTTTTTGTCTTCAAAGGGCTCCCCAGCAGCTCCACTTCCACTAAATGAAAATATAATATGTCATATCCCCACAAGTCTCTTGTCAGGCTTTGGTAGCATTTCCAAGCATGGCTTTTTTACGGGACACGCACACAAACATCAAGCAGCCAAAATAAACAATGAATCCTTTCCCAAACACAAACAGTTTGCAAACCCACACATTTGTGATCTCACTGGGGCAATGGTAAGAATCGCTTTACTTAGGGGAGCTGCTGAATGTAACAGTCTGCTTTATTTCAATCAACTTCTTCAGACTAACACAGGCTGTGGTCACACACACCAAATAATCCACTTTCAATCCACTTTCAGTGCACTTTCTTACTGGATTTTAATGTGTGAACTGGAAAAATCCAGTTGGAAAGTGCATTGAAAGTGGCTTGAAAGTGGATTATTTAGTGTATGTGACCACAGCCACAGAAAAACAAAATAAGGCCCCGTTCATACGAGGCAGTTTGGGCCGGGAGCGGGCCAGATCGGAAGCATGGCAAACAGGAGCGATCCGACGTCAACATCTGCCTGGCGTCGCGCTCCCGCCTCCGATCCGGCCCTTCCCACGTTGATGCACGGCAAAAATGAACCACCTACCTTAGGTGGTTCATCCGTTTGGGCTGCAACTTCCTGGCCGTGGGATCGGGGGCACGTCTTGCCGCCGCCGCATCCCCGGCCCCCGGTCGAACTGCGCATGCCCGAGCATGCGCAGTTCGGCAGCCTCCCCCTCCCACTCACCTCTTTCTCCCCGGCATCTGATCGTGCCGGGGAGCAATGGCACACCGCTAACGGGATCCGTGGGATCCCGCCGAGGCGTTTCTTTTTTGGCGTGGCTTTTAAAAGCCGCGCTTCTTCTCGTTTTTTCCCTGCTGTGTGGGAGGGCCCTAAGAGAGCAGTCTAGGAGGTGGAGTTTTCCTCCACCTCATAATCAGGTTCTAGTTAACTCTTTGCTATTCATTTTACTAAACACACAACTTTTGAAATAAATGGACTGTGCTCTCTTCCTCTCTCACACACTTCACACACTCACTGGGAAGAGTCACGTGGCTCATGCCGGCTCATTCCCTCCCCCTGCAGCTTTCATCCTGCTGAGATTTACAGGCACACACACATTCCCAAACACAATTTACAGACTTTTTCTAAAATGTCCTACTGAGATTTAAAGGCACATCATGGTTTTGGGGGTGGGGCTTTCCCTGCCAGCCAGCTGGGTGGTGGAGGGGAGGAGCCTGCAAAATTGGCTAGCCTCAGATGGTGGGGAGACCCGAAGGAGGGCCTGTGAAGATGAGTAGTTGTGCAGATTCACATGGGAGTAGGCTATCCTTCACGTACGCTGGCCCCAGTGCTTATAGTTATGAATCCCTTTTATTTTCTTCTTCTCTTTCATTTCTTGGATTTCTTTTTGTAGTTTTCACTTACATCTCTATGCAGCCTTGTGTAACTTCAGCCGTTACCTCCACTAGTAAACTTTTGCCACGGGCTGCCTCCATACGCCTGTGGTGTAATCACACCGGCGCACGGCATTCCCCTCCAGTCCCTTGTTTACCCGCCAGTGCCGAGGGAAGGACTGGTGGTGTGCCGCCGGTGAGTCTGATCGTGTAATCACGGATCAAACTGCGCCGGGGCAATTAGCCACACCTCCCTCCCCGCGATATGTGGCCCGTGTGACCGGGGCCCAAGTTTATTTTAGGTGGGGTTTTTTTTAGTTTATTTGGATGAAGCACACTGTGTGGTTTTTTAACAGGAGGGTAGGAAGTTTTCAGAAGATGTTGCTTGCCTCTGAGCATCTGCAGAATAAAATTCTGCTATTTTGTAGAACCTCCCTCCCTGTTATCTCCTCCCTTCCAATTTCTCTATTGATCAAAATGGAGTTGATTCAAAACAGACTCCAAATTCATAACAAAAGGGAAAGAAATTGTGGATTTCAGAGAGAAATTGGATAAAGGGGAATTATGAGAATTCCTCTTAACAGTACAACTTTGGATGACCAGGTCACAGGTTCAGTCTCTGGCATCTCTAGATAAAAAAGGGTCTCAGGAAGCAAAGAACTCTCCTGGAGACATGAAAGGGATAATCCCATCCAGCATAGACAGAACTGAGCCTGATGAACCAGTGCTTTGACTCCTTATAAAGCAGCTTCATAAAATGGAAAGTGTGATTTCTGAAAGTTCTTCAGAGTATCATAAATCTCAGGAGTGGAAACGCATGCAGAGAAAATAATCACCGTGAAAAAGTAACATGTAAATGTTATCTGAGCAAGATACAGTTCAAGTCTAAGGTTAGTTCCAGCATCTTTATTGATTGTTTTATTTTATTATTTATTGAATGTCAGCAGTAGAACATTTGAAGTAATGATAAACAAATGGGCATTTGAGCATGTACAGAGTGTATTTGAGCATGTACAGAGTGCCTTTTCTCCATCAAAAACAAGTTCCCACATATGTAAGATGGCAGCTCAAAGGTTTCTGGGCAGAGCATGTGACTGTTTGGCAGCCATGAATCCCACTACTTTATAATTTCTGTGCTAAACATGTAAACAGGATACCTTCTCATTAATTAACAGTGCAATTTCCCTCATAGATCATGCTAAACCTTAACAAACACTCCCACCTCTACCACAGCCTATATTTCACCAGAATTCCTACCCCTTGTTTTAAGCATTTATGCCAGATTTGTATTTAGGCATTTGTGTTTGTACTGTATAGCACTAAAAGCATTACAGCTGCTGTATTCATTCAAACCCTCTCTACATATCACTTTAAAAGTTCAGAGGCAGAGAGAGCTGGGGGTAAGTAATAAAAGCACCACTTGCATTGCTCTGATGGATTCATGCCCCAGAGTATCCAAAAAGATATGTTTACTGCCTTTTTCTCACTAGGGAAGAGTGACACATCTCGGAAGAAGGCAAACACTTACATCAAGCAGCATGAGAGCCAATAAGACAAATCATGCACTATCCATTTATGACTTCTTTAGAGCTCTCCTTCGGAGCTCTGTTTAGGGAAGAGGCACACATGTCTCCTCCACAGATTATCAGCATCTAAATCACTAGTGTGGCACACTGTGAAACCATTATTAAGACTCCAATCCCATTCATAGGTTACTTGGGCATATGCCTGTTCCATTGCACTCAGGGAAATATCCTTCTGAATAAACTCACAAAAGATTACGGCAGATGGAAGGTACCTATGTACATACCAAAGGCACAAATCCTTTTCTCATACTATCTCTTGTCTGAACACCTTCTTTAGCAAGCTCTAGAAAGTCTTCTTCTCTGCAACACCTACAGGACTGATTTTCTGTAAGCCCTGCTCTCTGTGATGGTGGAAAGTGCTATCAAGTCACAGCTGACTTATGGTGACGGTGACCAGTGTTCCCTCTAAGCAAAGTTAGTGTGAGCTAGCTCACAGTTTTTTAGCCTTAGCTCAGGAAGGATGGCTCCAGAGCAAACTAATTTATGCAGTAGCCAAATCGCTCGCTCACAAATTTAATGCCAGCAGCTCACAAAGTAGAATTTTGGCTCACAAGGCCCCACAGCTTAGAGGGAACATTGACGGTGACCCCATAGGGTTTTCAAGGCAAGAGACGTTCAGAGGTGGTTTGCCATTGCCTACCTCTGTGTCATGACACAGGTATTTCATGTAGGTCTCCAACAGTGTTCCCTCTAAGCTGAGTTTGTGTGAGCTAGCTCACAGTTTTTTAGCCTTAGCTCAGGAAGGATGGCTCCAGAGCAAACTAATTTATGCAGTAGCCAAATGGCCCTCTCACAACTTTAATGCCCGTAGCTCACAGAGTAGAATTTTGGCTCACAGGACCCCACAGCTTACAGTCTCCAGTCCAAATACTAGCCAGGACCAACCCTGTTTAGCTTCTGTGATCTGATGCGATCAAGCTGGCCTGGGCTATCCCGGTCATGGCTATCCTTGTTTTTTCTACTGTGCTTATTGTTATCTCAGCTCCAGCTGGAATAGTGCAGGTCTAAATTTAGGAAGGATCAAACAGCAGTATAGGTCTACTACAATTGTTCCTACAGGCAGCCAGACCAATCATCTGCCGGTTCTCCAAAAACAAGTCCTTCTGTTGTTTGCAGTTAATCAAACAGAAAGGCACAGTTGCTTCCATGACAAGCACGTCACAATGTTCTCGTGCTATCTTGGTGGCACAGAGAATTTCCCTTACAGATTAATTATGCATCACCACCTACCTAACTGTCAAGGAAGTGCCTTAAGATTCTCTCCATGAAAATACAACATATTTAATTGTCCTTGATACTCTCCCCTGGAGCCCTTTTTCCTGGGTAACTGTCAGATTTCTGAATTGGTAAAGACCCTAATATTGGGGCAGAAGCATGTGTCTTCAAAGGTTGGCATCTTATGTTTTCTCACATGAGAGCCACGGAAACAGAGCTACCCATTGCCCTTAGTCATGTAATGATTTCAGCTGGCTGCCACATCGAAATTCACAGCACACCATCACTGACAAGATTATGTGGAAATTGGCATGCTTTGCAGGGCCAGTACAGTGCTGTCATTTTTACTGGCCCTCTTCCTGTGTTTAATAGCAGCTGGAACACAAAAAATTAGGCAGGTTAAGATGGCTCCCTGTTACTTTATCACCTTACTATGAAAAATCTTCACCTGCTTTTTTTTCTTTTCTTTTCTGTAAAAAGCACAAGCACAAGTCCCATTGCCAAGCTGGCCTTCAGAGCAAATCACTGGGTAGGGGAAGGAAAGATGTAAATCACCTGTTGCTATGCTTGCTTATCTTTGGCTAGGAAGGTTTGCAAAGCTTAATCAACCCACTGTATTGCAAGTTTTCCAATGACACAGATATTATTAGGGACTGGGTTGCCTCATTGCACTCAACAGATCTGTGCTGCCCCTTTGCCAGTTGTGCCAAAGTTGTTGCAGCTGCTCTTTACAGAGCCTTTGGCCTGGACTTCTTCCTTAGCAGCTTTATACTTTGCAAGATATGAGAGGTACTGTATATCAGGTGTGAGAGGGAAGGGTAATAAAGGGTTGGGTAAGAGAAGCTGCATCTGCTCTTTTCTGTCTCTTGCTTAATCAGCCGTTATAACAGGATGGAACAAATAGCCCGGTTGCAATTTGGCAACCTTACATTGCACTGGCTGTTTTACATTTAAAAGGCATTTGTAGATAACACTGTCTGGTGAAGACTGGGGAGATGATCTGTGTGTGATGATTACACTGAAAGACTGCTCTGGAGGTGTTCAAGCCAGTAGAATCCCTTGATAAAATGGAAACATGATGAGAAGCTTTTATCTAAGTAATTGGCTAAGATAACTCACTGTCTCCTAGCAGATCAGTCCTACTGCTTTTATAACATTTAAACTTTGAACCTTTTAGGGACATCATTAAGAGAACTTGCTTATGCATGCTTTACTAAGGGTCTGCTGTAGATCATCTGAAAGCTAAACAGATCCTCAGAGTAGGAGGGTCAGAGCACCTAATGAAAATCAGTTACAGACAAGGGGAGGTTATCAAAAGCATACATGAGCCAAATAGTTCATCAAAAAAATTTGCAGTGCCATATGCAAGGAATAAGGATTATAGAAAAAATGGGGGGGAATACAGTATCTAGAGAGTGTTGAAAGTTTAGCAGAACAGCAAATGTTCCCAGTAAATATTGATCCGTCCAGATTGGTCCTGTTAGGGTTGCCAGCCTCCAGAAAGGGACTAGAGATCTCCCAGAGTTACAACTGATCTACAGATGACAGGGCCCCAGCTCCTGCCAACCTAGCAGTTCGAAAGCAAGAAATTGCAAGTAGATAAATAGGTACCGCTTTGGTGGGAAGGTCACAGCGTTCTGTGTGCTTTGGCATTTAGTCGTGCTGCCCACATGACCACAGAGAAGTCTTCGGACAGCGCTGGCTCTTCGGCTTGGATACGGAGATAAGCACCGTACCCTAGAGTCAGATTCGACTAGCTTTCGAGCAAGGGAAACCTTTACCTTTACAGATGACAGAGATCTATCTCCCTGGAGAAAATGGCTGCTTTGGAGAGTAGACGACATGACATTATACCCTCCCCTCTCCAAACCTCATCCTCCTCAGTCTGTACCCCAAAACTCCAGGATTTCCTCAGCCTGGAGTTAGCAACTGTACTCCTGCTTCATGTTGCTAATACTCTGTTTACTATACAATGTGGACCTCCAGATAGTGCTGTGGAAACTATATACACAACAAAATATTTTTAAAAGAATGGGGCACCTAGTGAAGCAGTTTTGATCTGCAGATATTCATAAAACCAAGACATAATGGCTAACCTCTTTACTAGTAAAGATCACATTTGTAAACAATATATCTCTACTCCCTCTACTACTATAGAGTAAATCCTAGATAAAATGTATGTAAATATAGTTCACTTTCCAATTGGAGCCCAAATCCTTGCTGAAATAGTTCCATGTAAGGAAGTTACCTTCTCTCCACCAATCCTTGCTCTATCAAGTAAGCTGTGGGTGTAGGTTTTTAACTCCCAGAGAGAAGAAACCCTAAAATCTCAGCAGTGACCAACACACTAGTCATAAGTAATCTGTGACTAAGTAGTGAGATACCAATACAAGCTTGGAAGGAACACTGAGATCTGGCTGGAGTGAAAAACAAATAAAATGGGTTACAAGAAATAATACACATGTTCAATTGGAGAAGTAACAACTCTCAAGCTATCCAATAATAGCAAGGACTCAATATGCAATACTAGGCCCCTCGTAAATGACTTCCAGCACCCAAATTTGAAACAAGTTCAAGAAGGGAAGCAAGAAGTCAGAAAAAAGAATGAAAAAATAAGGCAAGAAAAAGATCATAGCTACAAGTCCTGAAATCCTTTGCTATTGAGGCAGGGCCCAAGTGGCTGTTAGCAAGTAATCCAAATATGAAAAAAGAAGCAGAGTTACCTGTCATTTCCCCAGAAAGCATTTTCCCAGGAGCACCTTCTTTGGTGGGCCATAACTTGGAGCCTGTAAATTCAATCCTCACCAAACTTGGAGGGCAGGTAGAAGAGAGCAAGCTGGAGATCCCCTGTGAGTTTATTTATTATTTATTTATTCCTCTAATTTGTACCCCGCCCTCCCCACCAAGACAGGCTCAGGGCGACTTACAGACAATATGTTTAAGCAGTTAAAACACCATATTTAAATAAAATCACAAACAATACAGAATAAAATGTATCATAAAGTGCTAGTATAATTCATAGCTGATGGCGGCACTCACAGCATCCATGTGATCAACTACCACTGTAGTCTGAGTTTTGTCAGGCTATTGATCATATTTTGAGTTGGTGTTGGTATTGGGGCCAGGGCCTGGTTGTTGGAAGAGC
>NW_015167540.1:579026-583883 GCF_001447785.1 Gekko japonicus | reverse complement strand
AGAGCGGCACCCTAATTGAAAGCCTGGTGGAAGAATTCCATTTTACAGACCCTGCGGAATTGTAAAAGGACCTGCAGGGCTCTGATGTCATCCGGGAGCTCATTCCACCAGGCCAGGGCCACCACTGAGAAGGCCCTGGCCCTCGTCATAGCATTTAGACTTCATTTGGGCCTGGAAGGGCCAGACGGTTTTGGGACCCCAATCTTAGTGCCCTCTGGGGGACATGTGGGGAAAGGCAGTCCCTTAGGTCCCTGACCATATAGGGCTTTAAAGGTAAGAACCAGCACCTTGAACCAAACAGGGTCCATTGTATTCACTCCTGAACCTCCTGAACCTGTGCCTGTTAAAATAACTATCATTGACAGGCAGTCATTTTGACAGGCACATGTTCAGGAAGTCCAGGAGTATACAGAATGGATCCTCTGCAAACTAGAGACATCAAAGTTACAGGAGACCTCCCCGGATGCTCCTTTACATGACCTCCAAGTTATGTTGCTTTGAAGTTTGGTAAACATTTAGATTAAGTGGAGACAGTCTATCTGGAAATGTAGCCATTCATGAACCTGCATGAACCTCCACAAACAGCTTGAATGTTTGAGGAAAGTTTGTGCTGGTTGATCTGCCACAAATGTTACTTTGTGAACCATGAACTGGCCAAAATTAATCACAAACTTTAGTTTGTGAGCTGGTTTGTGCCCATCCCTAGTCATTAGAATCATCCCACCAAGTCTCCATAATGTCTATTAAACCATATCCCACTGTCTGAATTAGAAATTCAAGCTACACCTGCTTATTCCCCATACTTTAGGCATTAGTATACAAACACCACAAGCCTTGTGCCCCCGAATCTGACAGCCCCATATCTAATCATTTCGGGTTTTCCATCTGCTTCCCAAATAACTCTCTATTAATAAATTCCCCCTTTAACTCCAAAGCCCCCCAAGCAGACATCTCCATTTCCCTCCATTATCAATTTAAAGCTCTCCAAATGAATCTAGTCAAATTCCAACCAAACACATTCTTGCTCATCTTTGTAAGATGGAGCCCATCACGTGCAAGTAAATCATCTTCAGGGAATCAGAATCCATGACCCCAAAACCCAAACTGCTTCTTCTAAGACCAGCATCTTAACCATCGATTTACCTCCAAAAAATGCCCCCCACTTTCATCTTCCTCTAACAAGGAGGATTGAGGACAATATCACCCAAACTCCAGTATCCTTTAACTGTCTCCCCAAAATATCACAATCCATTTTACTCAATGGAGTTATCAGCCAAATAATTCATTCCCACATGAATCATAACAAGGGGGTGATAATCAGTGGGATTAATAAACCTCATCATCCTGTCTCTAATATTCACTCCAGGCAAGCAACACTGCTGCTGAGTCAAGGGGACCAGCCCAGAAACATAATGTTCCAACCCCCTTAGCAAAGAATCACCAATATGTTAGCCTGATTACTTTGTGTTCTTATCAATATTGGGGATTTATGATTTGTAGAATAGCAATCGGCAATAGGGAGCAATCACCAGTGTATACAGAGGTCCTGCTTTTTCTGGGAGATATCAATAATAGACAGTCAGTTTAAAATGATGTCTTTACTGTATTCTTTTCCACATTCAAACAATTACACAGCTTCAAGGAAAAATAAAGAGAGATGGCTAGCACATTCGCATTAGCAGGATATCGTTGGTGGGCAATACTTTACCTGCCCGAAGAGATGAAGCTTCCAAATGGAAAAATAAGGGAACCAGCAGAAAATGGGGATTTAAGCTAAGGAAATGGGAATCATGTGACTGAACCGGCAGACACACATGGAAAGACTCTGGCTGCAGTCCAAGAGTCTTGGAGTAGGATGAGGGCAGGGTAGCCAAAGATAAGAGTCAGCGAATATAGAGGTCATGGAGGGGGTGTAGAGAGAGAGAGAGCACACCCACATGTCTGGGTGTCCCTTTTAAGAGGGGGACCTGGAGGGTTGGACCAGGCTGACCACATGTCCTAGTCACATGTCTCTTGGGGGTGGCCTAAGCTGGTCACATGTCTTGGCTCACCTCCTAATAGTCCGTCCCAAAAGACACACTATTGGGTACAGGAAACAAGAGGAGGGGAATAAGGGAGTGGTCAATATTGAGAGCTGGTAACTTAGACTGGAGAGTGGCACCCGGATGAAGAGGTATGAGTCACCGGGCTAGGGCTATTGTTTCTTGATGGGCTTAGCCGAGCCTGTTGATGGATGAGATATTAGTTTCCAAGCAACTGTGTGTAGAACCTCTCTTTCTCCTTGTGTCATGGCATGCTATATTTCCAAAAGAGTCAGAGTGTTGGACAAACAAATCCCAGTTCTGCCATGTAGCTCTCTGAGTGACCTTCAACCAGTCACATTCTCTTAGGTTTGATCTATGTCATTGGTTAGTATGCTATTGTGATCATTGATCTCATAGTTGTTGTGATGAGAGCAAGAAAAATATGTTCACTACCTTGAGCTCCTTGAAGTAATCGATGAATTGAAAAACATGATAAGAGACAATACATTACACACCTTGGTTTTAATCCATAGTCTTCTGATAGGTAATGAATTGGTAATTGCCGTTACAGTAATTACAAACCATTGTAGCACTATGGAATAACAGAATAGCAGGAAAGTCTGATTCTAATAGATGGGAAGCATGGCATGGGAATCATGTTAGCTTCCCCCACCCCCTTGGACACCTTTCTGTTAAGTATGGGAAGCCAACCTTTCACATTGAAATGACACCCTCAATCCCCCAAATGAGAGCCATCTGGGCAAGCTTATATAAAGCCAGTACCATGCAGGGTTGGCACTGTAGCTGATGACTGCAAAGACCATGTATATAAAAGGGGACTAGGCCTTTCATTAGTTTGCAGCCATTCTCTATTTTCATCTTGTTTAATAATCCTTCAGAAAACTATTTGGAAACCCTTGATAAAATAATCCAAGCATGCTGAACAAAACATGTGATTGACAGATGGCCCAAGGTCTTGTAATTCAGCAGCCATATGTTTCCAACAGATTTTGTGGATTGCTGTCAACAGAGTAGTGGTTTAAGATCTCATGGATCCTGCCTAGCAAGAAGACGTTTTCCAGATGTTGTAGGAGCATGTGTTGAATATTCATGTAGCTGTTTTTGCCCTGTCTCGCCACAAAACTTTATGAGGGTATCTCATGGAGGGCTGTTTTATTTTTCTTTCATGCCACTTTGAGGAAAAAGGCAACCATGACCAGTAAAAGCTCCCACTGGGACACATTCAACTGGATTAGGTGTTGTTGTTTTTTTCCTTTAATGCAAAGATGGATATTTTAAATATTATTTATATAATTTCAATTCCATTTTTTCTGGGGAGTGATGTTCCAGGTCAGACTTCACAGGATGAGTTTATTTCATAGAGTGGACTTATCATTAAAAAATGAGACCATTAACACATGGGTAGGCAGGTACAGTGGATTTACATAACAAGCACAGGTAGAGCCATTGTCAGCATACCCTTAGATGGGGCAGCTGCCAGGGTACAGGGCTTCTGGCAGGGCCCACTTGCACTGACACCTCACCCACATAATTGCCCTGCCAACTCATCAAGGTCCCCCCATCCACTTATGTGCATGCCATCACCCATGTTCTCAGCTGCATGTGCTGCCCAGTGGCATGGGGGAAGGTTGTGCAGGTAATGCATTGTGATGGTGCTTTTGACATCCAAAGTAGTGGTGCTCCTAGCCATCAGGCTCCATCAGGACAAGGGCAGCTGTGAGTGTGTGCTGTGGAAGGACTTGTGAGTGGGTAGAGGAAGGACACACAGGCAAATGTGGGGAGTGCCGATCGGGAACTGTACTGCATATAAGGGGCTAGTGGTAGACAGAGGAGGATGGAGGCCCCTGGAACTATTTTGCTATTGTAGAAGAGGGGCCAGTGGCTCAGTGGTAGAAGCTCTTCTTGGCATACAGAAGGTCCCAGGTTCAATCCCAGGCTTCACCAGTTTAAAGGATCAGATAACAGGTAATGTAAAAAATGTCAGCCTGAGACCATGGAAAGCTGCTGCCAGTGTGAGTAGACAATACTTACCTTAATGGACCAATGGTCTGATTCAGTCTAAGGCAGTTTCATGTGTCCATAAACCTTTAAATCCGTGAAATATGTCATCGAAGACGGAAATGTTCTTCCACTGGTTTCTGAATATTGCAATCTTTAATGCTAAACATGTATCCTTTTATTCTTTTGTGTAGGGATTGTTCAGTTTGTCCCATGTAGAGAGTAGATGTTACATGGGAAGATTAGTGGATGCACTAAGATAATGTTGCCTAAGTGTATACGGGGGGCAAAGTTAGTACCTAGGTTACTTGCATTACATTTTTCTATATAACTGGACGTTTGCACATTCTGTTTAAAGTTTAGATTATTATTTAATTTAATTATATTTGATTTATATGGTATATATTAATAAAGTATGCAGCATGAAAATAGAGAGCCTTATAATCATTTAATAAAATCTTTTTTTTACTAACTGGAATTTCCCTACATTTCAGTACCTTATTTCTGTAATTTATCTGAATGGTTTCAAAACACTTCTGCTGAAAATTCTTGCTTTGTTATGCAAAGAATATTATTTTTGTTAATGTAAAGGTTAGTCATTTAGCAGAACTTCTGTGAATCTATAATTACATTAAAGGCTACTTAATCCTTGCTACTGTTCCATATAAAAAGACTGTGGGGAAAATGGTTTAAAATCCAGAACATGAAAGAATCTCTCTTTTTAAAATCCATTTTTATAATCATGATTTCATTAGAAACAGACAGCCAACTAAAGCCAAAAGAAAAGTGGGTTTGTAGACTGGGTTTTTCCATC
>NW_015167540.1:566579-579002 GCF_001447785.1 Gekko japonicus | reverse complement strand
GAGGGAGGGAGGGAGGGAGGGGGGAAGGATCATTTTGATATATGCCATAGCAATTTCTGTATGTAGGACAGCCCTTGAAGTATGCCTGGAACCATCAGCTGGCCACACTGAGAACCAAGTGCCAAGAAAACAGAACTGCTGTTATGATGATTCCACTCAGAATTCCTTCATCTTGGCTGGGCAGCCCTCTTTCTTTCTTCTTTCTTTTTCTTTCTTTCCCACCCAGTTGTTTAAATGTGTTAAGATATAAGTTAACCTAGTCTAGGGGTGTAAGCAGGGCCGGCTCACCCACTAAGCAAACTAGGCATTTGCCTAGAGTGCGGTCCAGCCCTTGGGGCGCCAAACAGGACCCGGCCTCACCCGCTAGCCCGTTGGGCAGCCCGCTCGGCTTCACATTTGTTTGCATTAAAAAAAACCCTCCCCCAACACCTCCCTTCGCGCTCGGCCAAGGAGGACTGACAACAGCCACATGTGGCTGCGAGGGGGCCGGGCTGGAGTAGCAGAGCTTCCCAGACACCCACTTTGAGCCGAGCAAGCTGAGAAGGAGCAGCTGCTGTTTCCGAGGGGGCAGATTGGTCCTTGCCAGTGGGCAAGATCACCGAGGACGTGTGCAGTGGCGGCGGGGGAGGAGGAGGTGGTGGCGGAGGGGGGGAGGTCTCCAGGCCCCTCTGGGAGGTTGGCATCTGCACCCTGCCTAGGGTGCAGAAACACCTTGGGCTGGCCCTGGGTGTAAGGGACCAACCAAAATCCTTCTTCTGTCGTTATTTGATAATGGCACACAAGAGACTCATGGTAATTCAAGACTAAAAATTGTTTTATTTAATTTATGAGGAGAAATTGTCAGGCAGGTATGAGGTTTAGCGCTTAGAAGGTGAATGGGCAACAGGAATAAGGTATTACTGTAAACCACTTTGAACTACAAGGAAGGGCAGGACATAGATGCTTTAATAAGTAAATAAAATGATGTGATGATATTGGTACATAATGGGGGAAAAAGGTAAATAACAGGAGAGTCCCCAGAATGCTTTCCTGGGGGTAAGCCTCATTGAGTAGACTTGAGCTCAAAATAAACCTGCTTAAAATTGCTCTGCAAAATCCAACATTACAGTTCCAAACAAAAAAAATTTTCTTCTAGGAAGAGATTAGGGAAGCTATTGCTCTTCCTGTCCTAATTCTTAATTTCCTTGTTCAAGTTTTGTAGATTTCTATAAGGAGCACAAGACACCAGCTTTGAGCTTTTACTTGTCCTGCTGTGTAATGAAAATATGGCCTTGTCAGCCAAGATGAAAGCAGAATTAATTACAATTTGTACTCACCGTGTTATTTTGGGGGAGAGTTAACTTGAGGGCATATACAATATCAATTTATAATTCAATACAGAAGCAAGTGGGTTAATTAGGGTATTGCATATGCAAATGTAATTAAAGAAGGCATATATGCAAATAATGTAAAATTTAATCTTAATAAATATTGCACTAATACTACAATGAGGATAACATTTAGCTGGAAGCCAATGCTCAGTATTATTTTAATTGAATCAGAATTGTTCCAGTCACAAATGTTTTTTTGGGGAGAAATGTTGTGAAACATTCTGTTTAAGAAAATATGAATATAGCACTGACATTTTGTTCAAAGCTCCACACGGCTTTGTAATCTCTGAACCACTGCACTTAATTGCCAAATACTGTTTGGTTTTTGCAGATTGTGTACAACCGTATGGCCACATTTAAGGGTGTATAAGTGACTTCACAGAGGAGACAAATGTTAGGGAAAGGAACACTTCCTGGGTTTTTTTTTAATAGGCTGGTGATTACTCTTGACAGCAGCTTGCATGAGAACATGTGTTTCTGTTACCCATAAGTTCATTTTGGAATGCAATACACCAGCAATACAAAAACAGAAAGTATGCCTTAAGCAGAGGACAAAAACCACTGGTATTATTTTAAAAAAATTGTATCCTGCATTTTTGCCCTTACAAGGTCTGCCAAGGAGGCTAACAATTTAAAAGGCACATGATAAAATTATATTATAAAGCCATTATAATAAAAACATATAAAAACATTTAAAAACTTTTAAAAGAGTTTAAGAAAAGAGTCAAAATACATACAAAGCATAAAAACATTGGTTAGGAAGGAGAAATCATTAAGGGAATGCCAAATGAAACCAAAAAAGTCTTCACCTGCTGGTAGAAAACGGTAACAGAATTGAACTACAATACACTTGAGCTGCACTTCCTGTTTTCGCATGTCTGGTGATGTAACTTTCAGTAACTGGAGATGTTCAGGCTTCAGTTGTACAAGACAAGGTAATGCATCTGAAACTACTGAGCTCTATGCACATGTAGAACACAATGTGTGAATATGATGGATACCCTTGCAAGGTCTTGTTTTAGCTGCTGGGGTTCTGAAAAGCATTATTTAACACATGGACAATTCCTAAGACCCTAAAATTAAAGCTTTCAGAAGAAGAAGAAGAAGAAGAAGAAGAAGAAGAAGAAGAAGAAGAAGAAGAAGAAGAAGAAGAAGAAGAAGAAGAAGAAGAAGACGATGACGATGAAGAAGATGACGATGAAGAAGACGATGAAGAAGAAGATGAAGAAGAAGATGAAGACGATGAAGAAGAAGAAGAAGACGATGAAGAAGAAGAAGAAGACGAAGAAGAAGAAGAAGACGATGATGAAGAAGAAGAAGACGATGAAGAAGACGATGAAGAAGAAGAAGATGACAAAGAAGAAGACGATGAAGAAGAAGACGAAGAAGAAGAAGAAGACGAAGAAGACGAAGATGAAGACATATACACTTATCAGGGACCCACCATTTCCCACTGTCAGGTACAATGCTATTGCAATTGAACTTGCAATTTTGTTCTGCAGTTTCTAATCTAGTCATAGAGGAACAAATCAAAGGTCAGCTGTCAGTAAAATGAGAAAAGGAACACATGTACTTTTTAAAAAATAGTTCTTCGAATAATTTCATCGGGATAACCATTATAGTTTAAGCATGAATTTGGGAAGGTCTATATATTCAACCACATTTAAAGTGTCACTAAATATATATATTGGCTGGAGTTCTAAAACAGTGATTCTCAGAAGCAGATAAAACCTTTATGGCATGCTATGAATTCTGTAGGTGCCACACATTTTAGAGAGAGGTTTGTTCAGACCTTTTAAACTTTTTTTTAAAAAATGATTCTTTATCTTTTATTACCCTCTGCTTGTAGAATTGGATATCATTTAGAAGCACAGTTTTTAGGCTATACAAGACAAACAGGGGGAGAAAAGTCATATCTCTATATGTTATCCACCTAGTGGAATTACATTATTTTAATGCTAAGGTCTGTTCAGATGATTTTGGCTTCAAGTTTTATAACCAATCTGCCTGAGATATGTTTTTCATACAACTCTATCTTCAGTAGTCATATTTCCAGATTCTGCTGGGCTGGAGGGCACTTAGAGCTTCAGGAGAGCAGTAGCGGCTTCTTCCCCTTCTATGGCTGAAATCCAGAATGCTATCTACAGTATGCACAGGGGTTTTTCATTTTGCCTCTCCCATCAGCCACTCTTTGCACTTTGCCAGAAACCCCTCCCCTTATGATCTGGAGCCCAATAATGTGTGAAGCCTTACAACTAGAGGTGAAAACTGGCAACCTACTGTGCAGCTGCAGAAGGGCTTCCTCCATGTGCCCAGCCCCTATTTTTTGCTGGACTTTTTCCTATTTGCTACTCAAATCTTTGGGAACTTGATTTTTTATGGAGCTGCAACTTTGTCCCCCTAACAATTACTGGAAACATGCCATTCATTTCCATGGCCACAATTCCCGCGGTGGTCAAGCCGGTGTGAGTCTTTCATGTTGTAAAGTATACTCTAATTTTGCTGATAATATCCTCTTGTGCAATTTCATTTTGCTGTTTTTTAAAAAAATCATTTTGCTTTGCAATGGATTCCTGAAGAAAAATGTGACATAATTCAAATGTGGGATTAATAAACAGCAGTTTCTCACATAGGACAATGGTATAACTCTGTGGAATTTTCATTGGAATGGTAAATACTGGGAGGAAAAATGGACCATAAATAAGGTGCAGTGAAAACAGCTGCTGAGATTTATTTCAACATTATTTCTTTAATATTATTTCTGCAATAATGAAAATGAAGGTGAACGTTATCTTATTATTCCAATATGCTACAAGCAAATCCCAGTATGCACAACACCAGCACGTATAATACAAAAAAAATAAGAAGGGCACCAAAAACTGGAATTTTTCATCATATTGATGTAGCTGTAAAACAACTCAGAAAACTGGCACTAATCTACACAAATTGGGATTGGAACTTTATATGAATTTCATCTAAAACTGGAAGCAAATACTCAAGGCCTTGCATTTTTGAAGACTACTTAACTATTCAATCATCCTGTTCCTTTACTTCGTTTCAATCATCTGAAGATCTGCAAACAATTTTATACTCCACCGTGACAAACAGAACAAGAGATTCTGTAATACCATAAAAGAAAAGGTAAACAGATGAATTTCAGTATTATACAAGGCAATATGTTATGGCTCATTAAGGTATATTCATTACCAAGTGGAGTGTACAGACAATTTTTTAATGATTTAGCTCTGCACCAGATGTTCAAGGTTTTTCTCTCTCTAAAATGATAGAATGTTAGGGTTAACCCTGGCTTAAACCATTCCTTGGAATGCTAGTAACAAGGGCAGCTGGTCTGGGAAATATGACACAGTTGTTGAAGGGAATCCAAGTCATTATTGACCGGTGTCAAGACATGGAAGCTATGGAAGCTTGGTCAGCACCATGTAGGTATGCTTCTGCTTGCCCTACTGTCCATTTTGTAGACCTAGTCTAAATACTAATGCTTACCATGTTCCTGTTTGGTGACATGATGGCTGAATTCAGACTGGCAGTTTGAAGCGGGAGGGAGTTGTGGCAAAAAAGAGCTGGAACAAACTGTTCCGGGTTTTCCTGGTCACACTGCACCGACTGATAGAGGAGCATACCCGGGAGGAGACGCAAGGGAGCATTCACACTGTTGGCCTGCCCCTGGCGCAGGCAGGGCTGTAAGGTGTGGCTTTCTTTTTGGTAATCTGGAGATATGCGCATAAGCGCACAAGAAAAAACGCAGCTGTCAGCGTTCACACTTTGTTGGTGCGGGATGGACACAGGATAATTGCGCTTTCCAGGGTTTGATACCACTTTCACCTGGTATCTTTTAAACTTGGGAGGGAAGCATTAGGAGACGGGTTGAGTACAGCTGGGGAATGCTGGACAGATGTGCCTGTGTGAATGGCCCCTTTAATTCGTTTGTGAAACGTTTCTGAAACGTGCCTATATCAGACTAAACTGCCAATCTGGACTCAGCCGATGTGTGGCATAAATACTTGCCACACACATGTTGATCACTACAGATGACAATATAAGCGAAGTGGTGTGAAGGATTTTTAAAAAAAATTTCCATTGCGATTTTATGTATTTATTTAAAACATTTATTAGCCACCTTTCTACCTCGTGCTACTTAAGGTGGTTTATGATGTAAATAAAATAAAGATTATAAAAACACCTATAATCTCTCAGAGCTCTGGAGGCTTCATATACCAGTAAGGTTGCCAGCTCTGAGTTGAAAAATTCCTGGAGATTTGTAGCTGAAGCCTGAGGATGGTGGGGTCTGCAGAAGGAAGAGACCCAGGGCTATTTTTGGGCAGGAACGCACAGGACCGGAGTTCCAGCTGGCTTCAGAGTAGGCCACACCCACTACAGCCAAAACCTCTGTGTGTGTGGCTACAGAAAGAAGACCTGGAGAGCAACCCCCCCCCCGGCGACTCCAAGGCGGGTGGGCCAGGGGGGCCCTGGAAGAATTGGGAAGGCATTTAAATGCCAACCCATGCCTTCCCCGGTCTGTTTAAACTGTCTTCCCTTCCCTTCAAGGGGGCACGGGGCACCCAGGCAAGCCAAGGTAAGGCATGGGGTGTGGCCAAATATGCTAATGAGCTGTACTGCCAGGGTGTGGCCTAATATGCTAATGAGGTTCTGCTGTTGTGTATGGCCTATTATGCTAATGAGTTCCTGAAGAGACCTCAATAGGGTCTAACACCATTTAGTCCACCATCCAAAGCAGACATTTTCTCCAGGAGAACTGAATTCTGTAGAGATCTCCAGGTGCCACCTGGAGGTTGTTAACCTTTTATCCCATGAATCAATGCTAACTTTCTATGGAAGTGGTAGAATCCTCATCTGAAGCTCATACTTTGACAGATAACCATGAATGCACAAATGGCTAGATAGCCTCCATTCTTTTGAACAGGTTGGTATCAGAACACAATGACTGGGCATGATATTACTGAAAGCCATGTTATCCTTGATCATAATGCAAATGTTCCAAAAGCTGTGCCAAAAAGATTGCATCATATCATTATGGAATCCTCAGTGTGGCTTCCTAAGGTAACAAACTAAAATCTCAGCATACCAAATATATGCAGTAATTCTTATAAATGAACAAATACATCACATGAAAACAGAACATTCCATATGTTAACTTTAAGGTTTAGACCAAGGCCTCAGACATTCTCTTTAAACGTCCTCTGGTAAAAGCATGGCTTTTTTGGCTGATTCTTCCTACCACCACATTCCCTCATCAGCCCTGGTAACTACTGACCAAACACCCATGGATTTTTGTGACCATTTCATTGCTGATCAATAAACAGGATTATGTTTTAAGGCTAAAAGAGCAATGGACTACGGGATAATGGAGCACATAGCTAACATGCTGTGGCAGCTAATATAGTTTGCCTTGAATCATCAATACTTTAAGGTCACAATGAGTGAGTCCAATTCCTTTTCCATTTGGAGAAAGGTTTCCAAATGGTTTAACTTTATGTTTTGGTTGGGGGGGGGGTTATATCACAAAGGGCTTCATTTGTGGTTTGGATTTTCCTCCTTTGTTATAAACTGATACTGTCAAGAACCGAATTATGATATGCTTCAACAATGTATATAATACTGACACTACTGTTTATAGTGTGGAGAAAACCCCACAGCAATTACACTAATTAAAACCTAAATACCAATTATGAATGAAACAATGAACATTATCTGCTTTTCTTTTGGGTGCTTTTAAACAGCTGTGTGCTTTAGCATGTGGCAATCAGTAGATGTATTCTACCAGTAGCAAGCAACTTTGCAACTCCTCCAGGCACTACCCTTATTGGAAATAGTAACTTATTCTAAAGCCCCCTTTTATTTTATTTATTTTATTTAAAATGATTATTTTCTTTTGTTTAAGGTATCTTTATTGTAACAATCTTTATAACAATAGTTCCATCCACTTAATAATATTCTTCAATTTCGTGTCTAACCAAGATACATCTCTATTTTACAAGTGTTCTGACAATTTTACATGTAAATACAAAGTGTTAACTTTCTTCATGATATCTCTATGTATTGGAGATATCTTTTTTTTTCTAGACCTTTACAAATCCTGTCCTCATGGCAGTAATGATATACAGGTGTCCAACATTTCTTGGGGCAAAAGTCAACTTAATTTAACAAAAATAATTCAGGGGATAGCTCAACTGAGTGTTGGGTACTTCTAGAGATAATGTTTACCATACACCAATAGTTTTGTGCTCTAATACATTTCCACCATATCTTCATGTAATTGGTGCTTCCTTCTCCATAATACCAACAATTATTATATTGTTGTGCATACATTTTTGCAAGTCTTTTATTAAGCTGCCTTTACATGCGACTTAGGGTCCCAAAGACAGCAAACAACAGAACATTAAAACAATATTAAACACAAACATGCATATAGAACAATTAAAACAAAACACATGAATACTAGGAAAAAGGCCCGTTGTGGAAATAAATACAACGGCCTCTAGAAAGAGGCTCTGGGCAGGTGCCCCGGTCTTGGACACTCAGTGTCATTTTGCTGTGGTGACCTCAGCAGGGTATAATGACACTGAGTCCACCATTTTCTCCAGAGGATCTGATCTCTGCAACCTAAGGAACAGTTGTATTTTGAGTGATCTCCAGCCCTCACCTGGAGATTGGCAACTATGGTTCCCCAGAAGGGAATAGTTGGTTTGGAGGGTAGAGTCAATTGCTTTGTACCTGTCCGAGGTCCCACGCCTCCTGAAACCTCACCCTCTCCAGGCTCCATTCCTCACATCTCCAGGAATTTCCCACCTGGAGTTGGCAACCCTATCTCCTTCCCAGCCAATCATCAACCTACCTTTATTTCTCCCTCACTCTTCAGCTTTCCACCCCACACACACCTGCAGCCTCTCCCATCCTCTGAAGCCCTGACTGCTACATCACATTGGCTGTCATACAGGGGCCACCTCAGCATCATATAAGGATACAGAGCCCACCATTTTCTCCAAGAGAACTGATCTCTGCCATCTGAAAAGCAGTTGTATTTCTGAGTGATCTCCAACCCTCACCTGGAGATTGGACACATTTTACCTCAAACTGTTTAGAATGTTAGAGGCAAAAGCCAATCAAGTCGCATATGCAAACGACCTCTGTGTTCCGAGGCAAAGGCCAATGAGGCTGCATGTGCAAATAACCTCTGTGTTCTGACTGGCTATGGGAGGAGAGGAACAGCAAAATGTTTAGAATGAAGGAGGCGAGACTCAAGCAATGCAGCCAGTGGATAGGGACAGATTCTGAGTGACACACCAGGGCGCCAACCAATTCCAGAGAGTGTGGAATGTTCTAGAGAAGTGCCACCACCATTTGGCTTTTATTTATAAGGGAGATGAGGAAGGGACTTTGCTATTACTGGGTCCTTGGGGATGCTTCTTCACTTCAGGAAAGGGCCATGACTCAATGGTACAGCAGAAGGTTCCAGGTTCAATCCCTGGCACCTCCAATTAAAAGAATCAGATAGAAGATGACACGAAAGATCTCCATCTGAGACCCTGGAGGGCTGCTGTCAGTCTGAGTAGACAATATTGACCTTGATGGACCAATGGTCTGATTCAGGATAAGGCAGCTTCATGTATTCATTTGGCTGCAGAAGGAGCATTGCAGGGACCAGAACACAACTTTCCTCATATGTCTTTGAGCTCTGTCTGTGCCAGTGAGGCTAAAAGGAGAAGGAAAGTCACTGCTGTGCTCCTACCCACATTGCTCCCCACTGAGGAAATGGAAGATTGCTGCAGAGCTCCCAGTGATGCTGCAGGTACATCTAGCATCATCTCCCAGTACCTGATGGGAGGGGCACTTGGAGAAATAGACCATGACCCTATCATGCTTTTTTTAGCCCCATTGGTGCAAGAGGGGCTAAAAGGAACAGGTGACTGTCCCTTCAATTAGATTGTCTGTTAGGTCTTTGTGGCATAGCAGGAACATCTAGGGAGACAAGGGCTTTGGAGGGAGTGGACCAACACTATGCTTCATGTTCCTTTGATTCTGGCTGTCACCAAAGGAGCAAAAGGGAAGTGCAAAAAGCATTGCCTTCTACTTTCTCTAGTTGAGCTGCAAAATGGTTCAGGAGGAGCAGGAAGCCACAGAGCAAGGGGAGGGGAGAGAGGCTGCAAAAATAGGAGGATGAAAGCAGAGGAAAGAACCTACATAACTGTGTGGGAGGGGAGGGAGAGAAAAATGGGAGCAAACAAAGACAACAATAGCTGGAGAATAGAGATTAGTGTAGGACAGGCATGTCCAACTTCGAACAGGTAGTGATCTATTTTTTCCGGTAAAAGTGCTGGTGATCTACCACCATGAAAATAAAGTTTCAAAGTAGTTTCAAATTAGATTTTAACCCACTAAAGTTGGGTTCCACCGCCCCCCCCCCATTTATAATGCACCTTCTGTCATTTACTGGTAAGCAAAATAAGCAAAAACAAAACAGAGAGATGAAGATCCAGAAAGAACTGCAAACATTTTTTATTTTTTATTGAGTTATAACAACAACAACAAAAAAAACCCAAACACCTGTCAAGCAAACCAGGAGACCAAGTGGGGCTGGTGATCTACCTCTGACCCCTCCGTGATCTACTGGTAGATCACGATCTACCTGTTGGACATACCTGGTGTAGGAGAAGAAAGCTGTGATAGTGGGGGGGGGGCATGAATAGTCTGGGCCTGAAGGCCTGCTACTATTGACAGACATGAAAGTAGGGTTGCCAGGTCCTCCCTGGCCATTGCCAGGGAATGGGGGTGGGTAGCGTGGCCAGATCCAGATTGGGGATGGAGCCTGGAGAGGACAGGGACCCCAGTGGTGTACAATACCATACAGTCCACTCTCCAAAGCATCCATTATCTCCGGTGGAACTGATCTCTAGTCTGGAGATGAGGTGTAATTCCAGGGAATCTCCAGGGGGGGGGATCTGTAATAAAAGAGCTGGTTGGCAGGCTTGACGGCAATGGATTAAGCCAAAGTCACCAATTTAAGATGGTTCCGTGCTCCGTTCATTGTGGACTGAGAAGGGAGGGACCCCTGAGATTTGTCCACCACATTCCAAGACTTATTTTAACAAAGGATGGCCCTACAGCAGCCTCCCAAATAGCATTAGCCTAGTTACAATATTGATAGTCCTGTGCTTAGGAGGAGACAAAGGTTTGTTGCCATATTTCTGGGCTCCTTTTAGATGTTTTCGTATTGCAGATAGGAGACTGCAAATCACAGTGCAACTGACTTCCGAAGGGTTTTTAGCTAGACAGACAAAATGTGCTCTGTGTTCAATAGTTTATTCACATTCCCTCCCCAGCAGCTCCCATTGAACTGCCACACATGCTTAATGAATCCAATAGGCACACCAACAGTTTTAACATTAGCTTAAATAGCTCATTGAGCCTATCTAAACAAACAATTGATCACTTGGAGCCTATTCTGTTATTCATGGCAGCACTAATGATTTTAGACTTTCCCCAATCTCCACGGAAGAGATTTGTGAAGTGCTCCTGCATATCAATCTTAATAAAAGCACTGGAGCTGATAACCTAGAACCAAAGCTACTGAGGTTAGTTGCCGGAGGGCAGACTGGTTCTGTTTTCTCATTACAGAGGTTTTCTTTTGGAAAGTTGCCTTCATTCCATTACTACATCAAGGCCATCCTACTTTAAAAACCTGTGGAAGTACATTGGAATGAAGTAGTGCATTTGATGCACTCGATAGTGTGTCGATTGTTTCTGAGCTGTACTGAGCATCATTAAAATGTACTTGTTATAGTGTTGGGCTATAACACTGGGAACAACTTTGTTCAAATCCCCAGTGAGATCATTTGGTGGCCTTGGACCACTCATACCTTGACCCAGCTCCATCAGTTCACAGCCATAAAGTGGAGACAGGAGGAACCTAGTCGACTTCTCTGTAAAAAAAACCCAGAAAATATTTTCAAACCATGTAAGGGTCTGATTTAGGGTTGCCAGATCCTACCTGGCAGCCGATTGGGGGGGGGGGGGCTTGGTCCTCTCCAGGATCTCTATGGTTTGTAGCTGATTTTACCATAGAGTTTTGCTGAAAAAATAAAGTGTCACCTCCCTTGACATCAGCAACATGAGGATGTCACTTCTGGATGATGTCAACATGTCGCCTTTCAGGCCAGGTGGAGGCAGAATTTTCCCTGCTGGCCACCTGGCTGGCAGCAGGGAAACACCCCATAAAAGCAGGGGTTCCCCCACCCCCTGGTGGGGGTCTGGCAACCCTAGTCTGATTAGATGAGACATTAAATGTTCATTGGGTTGGGGGAAACCCAATTAACATGTGAAATAGGACTCACTTTAAATATGGTGAGAGAGACCCAAATAATTTTCTGAGCATGGCACAGCAGCAGAAGGGACTCCATTGTTTCCTCCCTTCTACCTCATGTGCTTTTTCCTAGCAAAAAAAAAAAAGTTCTGTAGAGGAGGGCTGTTTATCTCACTGCTAGTTCCATGTGTGCTCAGGAGACACGTTCCATTAAACTGCCGTGACTAATAGCAATGCATTTGTATAATTAATTCTTCATTAAAGCCCCTACAGCTTTAATATCCTAGGGTTGCTAACCTCCAGAATTACAACTGATCTCTGACTGTAGAGATCAGTTCCCCTGAAGAAAATGGCAGATTTGAGAGGGTGGACTTTATAGCATCATGTCTCTGCTGAGCTCCCTCCCCTCCCCAAATGCCGTTCTCCTGAGAAGGTTTGCCAGGGGAGTACGGTAGCCAGATCAAGGTTGGGAAACTCCTGAAGATTTGGGAATGGTGCCTGGTGAGAGCAGGAACCTTAGTGTAGTAAAATGTCATAGAGTCCACCCTCCAAAACATCCCTACTCCCTAGGTGTCATGTCCTGGGGGTTCTGGGGCTGACCTCAGGGAGGTAGGGCCCTCCTGGGCATGAATTCTTGCAAGCTTGCTTAGCTCTAGCCTCAGATAGCACAGGGGGAGGGGGGTTGCATGCACCCTGTTCCCTCTGCCCTGTGAG
>NW_015167540.1:558797-566515 GCF_001447785.1 Gekko japonicus | reverse complement strand
CCCATGCCTGTTGCTTAAGTCCTCCCCCTAGGGGCAGGATGCAACCAGACTCTCCAATCCCCTTTCCCAGGTAGGGCTCATGTAATAGTCATCCCTTGTGCCCTGTGGGGCACCTCCTCTCTGTCCCCCCCCCCACTTCCTTTCTCTTGGGGTGGATGGGGTGCCAGCCAAGCCTCCAGCCTCCCTTCCCTGCTGATACATAAGCAGCTGCCAGTGCTATTGCATGACGCTTCCTCCCTGTCACTGACATTGGCTTCCTTTGTACTCTGCTGTGGCTCAGGGAAGGCTGGGCACTCCTGCCTTGCTCCCACACCAAGTGAGTAATACCCAGTGGTGCTGGAAACTACTTCCCATTTCCTCTTCCAGTGGCCATCTGGTCTCCTTTTCTGCTGGTATGTCTGGGAGTGTGGACACTGCCCTCAGACATACACATCCATTTGCAACGACTTGGGGGAATCTGGAGGCTCAAACAACCGGGACATGCAATCTACATTGTGGTGGTGGTGCCAGGCCTCATAGCACACCATAAACCTAAAGGCAAAAGGGGAGAGATACCAGTGTAAGACATGGTTATTGTGATCCTTCATTCACTCTAGCCATTGAAATAAGGCATGGTCGAGACTTCCAGTGTTGGTGTTCGCCATGGAGAGGAGTCCTCCAGGAGAGGACTGCCAGAGCCCGCGGTAAGGAGGGGGTGCGATTGTCTGCGCCACCCCTGGAGCCTGTGGAGGAGGCTCCTAGCCATGGGTTGCAAGAAGGCTCTTCCTCCGGCTACCCTGATGGAAAAGGGGGGCTTTCTCCATGCCCCAAAGGTCCCACCGTGGAGTGTCCTGAATGGGAATTAGAAGCGCACACCGGAGCAAGTGTTTGGTGGCCGAGCAATTTGCAAAGAAAAACGAATCCAGCATTGAAATGTGAGTTGGAGTTTAAGCAAGAATCACCAAAAATCAAGCAGAAACCCACCCATTAAAAGTGAGGGGGGACCCTCCCCCCAAAAGAAAAAAACTAAGCTAACTTTGCATTTTAGTAAAAAAGGGGGGTGGACCATTGAAGCAAGAGAGACTGAAAATAAAAGCAGTTAAGAACTTACCAAGCTGTGCTGAGAGAACCAGAGACTGTGATAACTTGGACAAAGTGTAAACAATCTCAAACATGGCGCCCACGAGAAAGGATGTGAAAGACAAACAAATAAAACCAAAACTTCTTGCCGGAACTGCTGGTCCAGTGAGTCCTGTTCCTAGACAGGACATGACTACGGAGTTACAAAAGATGCTGATGGAAGCATTGCAACCCCTGTTGGAACAAGTGACAGCACTGCATAGCAAATTCGACGCACAGCAATTGCAATTGACTGAAATAGCCAAAAAAACAGACAAAACTGAACAAGAAGTAAAAGAAGTGGATACCAACACTAAAAAGCTTAAAAAACAACTACAGGTGATGGAAAAAAGAGATTGATGGAGGAGCCTCAACTGCTACAGCTACAAATGGAGAGAGCAAGCTATGTCTTAAGATTTCAAGGAGTTCCTGAAGAAAAACCTGAGAATCTGAAACAGACTATGTGTGATGCATTAGGATCTGTTGCAGATATAAAAATGGACATTTTACAAAGCAAAATAGATATGATCTACAGATCATAGCATGAATTTTTAAGAAAAAATAATCTGCCTGGGGAAGTGATTATAAGATTCTCTAGAAGACAAGTGAGAGATCAAATTCTCAAAGCGACAAATGGCTCTACCTTGAAGATCAAAGACAAAGAAATAAAAGTATTAAAGGACATTCCATTTGAAATAAGAAGTAAGAGGAGGAAGTATAGAGACTTGGTAATATTTTTACAAAAGAAAAACATCGCCTACAGATGGTTAGTACCCGAATGTACAATCTTCAAATTTATGGATGGGAAAGAAAGAATTGACTCTGTTAAAAAGGCACAAGAATTTCTGCATCTACATAGTCATCTATCAGGAGAGGTTGAAGCTGAGAAAGAGGGCAGCACCAAAGGCAGCGAAGAAGAAGGAGAAGCGGTAACTTCAGACGAGGACTCGGATGCTAAATTAGGGGCAGCTGCCCTGAAGACAAGCTATCATTTGCGAAAGCCAAAGTATAAAAAATAAGATATTAAGCTCTTAAAACGTATTGTTATAAATCTTATATTGCTTTTTTTAGAAGTCAGAAGTAGAGGTGTTTAAAGTCCTATTATTAGCATAAACGGATTGTCAGATGACCATATTCAATAAACTTGAATTGTATTATGAGCTATAAGCTAAATTTGTTAAGCAGTTTGTATGACCACCATCTTTTGGGTTTTTAGTGGGTTTTCTTTACTTTCACCCACAGTATGTAGTTCCCTGCCCTGATTTTCATTGTAGTTTTTATAGTTTGTAGTTTATAGAAAACCCACTAATTTCTTTAAATTAGTGCTAATTTCTTTGTAGGCTCAAACCAGAAAAATAAAATTAGCAGCAGGATACAGAGAATGAATAGGGTTGCCAGTGCTGAGTTGGAAATACCTGAAGGTTTTGGTGGTGGAGACTGAGGAGGATGGGGTTTGGGGCACAATGACATAGAGTCCAGCTACCCAAGTGGCCATTGTCTCTAGGTCAACTGATCTCTGTCTCCTGGAGATCAGTTGTAATAGCAGGAGATCTCCAGCCACCATCAGGAGGTTGGCAGCCCTAGGCTGCAGCCCTGCATTTTCTTAAGTTAACACTGCAGATTTTCTCTTTTCTTCGTGTTACTGTGCACCATCTTTTAGGGATATTCTTTGCATTATCTCTGGTTTGGTGACCACAGCTACCCCCTATCTGAAGAGCACTGAAGATCCTTTCTCAACAAATGTTGTTATGTTCATGGTACTTATGATTCTGTTGTACCAATAGTTGTAGAGTTGTTGTGTTTCACATAAACTTATGTTACCTTGAAAATTTTAATACCTTGAATTTTGCTATGTTCACAGTACTTATGATTCTATTGTACCAATGGTTGTAGAGTTGTTGTGTTCCGGATATTCTGTTAACTGGCCAATATTAAAACTGTAGGGCTTCTACTATCATTTTATAGTTGAACTGTGTTTAGAACAACCTAGCAGAATTATCATCATCATTATTCCCAGTTTTGTAGAGGTGCAACCAAGGCCAAGGAAGAGGAGGGAATGAGTATCCAAGGTGAATCCTTAAATGAACTCAATTTTCTCATATCTGAGTTCTTCATCTTATCCTATACATTCTCTCGATATATGAGGGGGGGTTGTTGCATTTTCTTCTCTCTCTTTTGTACATTTTAGTGTATTGTAGAAAGCTCCTATATTGCCATGGCAACAAATGCAATATGTTAGCCTTAGCAGCACTTTGGCACTCAATTAAGAAAGCATTTCTGACTAACTCCCTCTTGCCTGACAAACCTCAATATGGTACATAAATAGTGCCAGTCTATGCAAATTTAACCTGTATGCTTATTGCTCAATAAATGTTTTTATCTTCTGTTTAAAAAAAATGTTCCCTCTTCATTGTAGTGCTAGTAAACACCTTAACTCTTTCAGTACTGAGTGGATTTGTAACATTGCCAAAATGCAACCTCTGTATTCATGTGAAGAACATAATTTCAGCTTCTGTTGGGGATGAAATTAACATCCAAGATCCCTAGCCTTACATCTTGTTTGAACAGTTAAAGAGCAAATTTAGGAGAAGGCCCCAGTAGGTAAGAAACATTATTCAGTAATAAGCTCCTTAACACTTAGATCCTAAACAATCTAAGTGATCTTCAGACATGACCAGAATTAGCCTCCGCCCGTAAACGGCATATGCATTTTCTTTCCAATGATGAGACTAAGCAGCTCATAGATCCTCCTAAATGTTATCATTCCATCACCTCGTTACCCTTGAAAACTTCTCCTCCTCCAAATGGATTTGGCATGCAGTTTCTCCATCCTTGAATAAGCCTTAATTTTTGCAATTTACAAATGGTCAAGGACTTTCAAACTACTGCAGAGAAGAAAGCTCATTTGCATCCCATTGTAAATTTCTGTCAGTTAATATGCCACTTCTTTCTGACCTTCTTGATTCTGGTCTGCCAAGCCATTTGTTCTGAATATCTGAGCAGCATTTTCTCATGTTGCATGTTTCAGAGAGGCAGTTCAATCTGTAAGCCAGGAGCAGCTGCCTATCAGCTCCTCCAAACAAAGAGCAGGTATGTCACAGAAACTGCCTTGCAGAACAGATGACTCATACAAGCAAGCCTTGCCCCATTAATTCATAATCTGAAATACTGCAACTGCAGGTACCCCTTTGTGTGTGTGTGTGGGGGGGGGGAATCCCAAACCCCCATCTCTCAAATATTCACATTGTTATCTGCTGAGTGCTATATCTTATCTATTTTTTCTTATTTATTTCATTTATACAACTCTTCTCTCCCCAATAGGGACCCAAAGTGGTTTACAACATTCTTGTCTCTGATTTATCCTCACAACAAACCTCCCACGTAGGTTAAGTTGAAAGTGTGTGATTGGCCCAAGGTCACTCAACAAGCTTCCCATAGGGGAATGGGGATTTGAACCTGGGTCCCCCAGATATTAGTCCAATACACTTAGCACTACATCACACTGGCTCTCATTTCTGTAACATTTATACCCTGCTATGTGATCAGACAGTCTCTGATGTAGCTTATAACAGATTGAACCCATGCTGTTTGTCCCCATCTCAGTCCTGGAAAACTGACAGTTGGATCAGAATTCTTTCTGACTGGAGGGTGGATGCAAACCCCTTGCATCTGCTTTCTCTGTCAGCAGTCTTATCATTTTAGTGTTCATAATTGGCAATCCAATTACGATTTGAGGGGCACAGAGTTTGCCCTTTACTGATCCCCACATGCTTATGATACAGGTCTGCTTCCACAAGGCGCCGCAAGTAATCACTTCTTAACCCTGGAAATGGTTTCCAGAAGTCTATCTCTATCAATATGTACTAGTTTTCAGGATGATCAAGAAAAAGTTCCCAGAGTGATCAAGAAAAAGGATGTCCTCTACAGATAGGGGGTAGCTGTGGTCACCAAACCAGAGATAATACAAAGAATATCCCTTTACTTGCTTTTTCACTTTTATAGCAAAAATACAGAATAATGCAAAGCAGAGAAGAAAAAATGAAGGCAAACCTTATTTTCAGTCCCTGACAGTGAATGCACAGCCCTTGCTGAAAGGGATCCAATCAAGGTTTGTGCAAAGCTTCATTACATTCTATGCAGAGGGGGTCTTAACCAATGGGCAACAGGGACAGCTGCCCTGGCCCCATGCTGGAGGCCCCTGATTGACGAGGACAGCCTGCTCAGCAGTAACAGCTGCTCATACCCCATCTTGGGCTCAGGCAACTAGTTTGGTGGCAACAGTCACTTGTGCACATCCCACCTGAGGCTTGGGCAGCCAGTCCATGGATTCCTTGCAATACATAAGATCTCTTTCCACACATATCCCAACCCAGCATAACCATTTTGATGATTAATAATAATGAATAAAGAGCGATCTGAGCTTCTAAGGAATATGATCTCCTCACTATTGAGCACCCATAACATATTCTCATGTACCTGAGATTAGTCAAGGAAGTTCCTTTGTTGAGTAATTATGTACTTCCTGCCACTGGGAGTGAGGGGAGAAAGGAGAATTTGACAGAATGGTATTGTTAGGAATGCTTGAAAACCAGCCAGTTCAGTTCATGTTCTGCTTGTCATTCCCAAGCAGGGAGCCAATTTTTTGTGGGGCGATTCAGCTGTTCATGAGCTGCATGAGCCTGTTTGCTGTGCTACTTTCCTGTAGTCAAACAGAAAAGCACAGTGAAATCAGCAGTGTCCCCCCAAAAAACAACGTCTTGGTGCTTTGTGCCACTCCATAGCTAATCAATTAAATAAGGACTGAGCAAACCAGTCAATCAGTCAATTATTATAAATAAATGCTGCTCTTTAAGAAACTTTGGTGTCCATCTAAGTTCATTTTATGGACGTTATTTTGTGCATGGCACAGTTTTGAACAGCCTTTGCTGTTCCTCACTTTCCTCCTCACTTTCCATGCAACCCTAAGTGGACATACTCTTCTAAATCCATTGAAGTCAATGAGTTTAGAAGAGTATGAGTTTGCTTAGGATGGCACTGTTAATTCCCTAACCCAACCATCCATGGCTCTGATTTCACCTACTGTGCAGATGCAGAAATAACTGCAGAAAGAAATAAAACTTCACCAACTCAGCTACTTTGCCTCTGCATTGCTGTTCAAACTTATAGATGGGCTGAACAGCAAATTAACATGTAACATGATGAAGATGTTTTAAGATATGTGAAAACAGAACTAAATAACAAGCTAAGGTTATAAGGCCAACAGTTATAAAGCAATAAATATGTCCAAATAAGTCTGAGATTCTGCATTCACTACTCTTAGGTGTGGAAGTCACTTAACAGCATTTTTCTTTCTTATTTGCTCCCACCTCAAAAAACATAGAATCACAGAATCATAGAATGTTAGAGTTGGAAGGTACCTTGCAGGTCATCCAGTCCAACCCCCTGCACTCTGCAGGAGCCTAGCTGAAAGATAGCCCTACATACCTACAACATACCCAAAAGATGGTTGTCCAGCCTCCGCTTGAAAACGTCCAGTAAAGGAGCATCCACCACCTCCCGAGGCAGACTATTCCACTGCTCAACCACTCTTACAGTTAGGAAGTTTCTCCTGATATTTAGCCGGTAACGACTTTCTTGTAATTTCCACCCATTAGATCTAGTCTTGCAATCCGGAGCAAGAGAGAATAGATCTGCTCCATCTTCTACATGACAGCCCTTCAAATACTTGAAGACTGTAATCATGTCACCTCTAAGCCTTCTCTTTCCCAGGTTAAACATACCCAACTCTTTCAGCCTTTCCTCATAAGACTTGGATTCCAACCCTCTCACCATCCTGGTTGCTCTCTTCTGGATACACTCGAGCTTGTCAACATCCTTCCTAAAATGTGGTGCCCAAAACTGGACACAGTACTCCAGTTGAGGCTTGACCATAGAGCGGAACTACCACCTCCTTTGATCTGGACACAATGCTTCTGTTAATGCATCCTAAGATTGCATTAGCTTTCTTCACTGCCACATCGCACTGCACGCTCATGTTTAGCTTGTGATCAACCAGAACACCAATATCCCTTTCACATGTGCTGCTGTCAAGCCAAGTCCCTTCCATTCTATATCTATGCCTTTGATTTTTTATACCTAAGTGTAGGACTTTGCATTTATCTCTATTGAAATTAATTTTATTTGTCTCAGCCCACTGTTCCAGCCTATCTAGATCATTTTGAATCCTGACTCTGTCTTCTTCAGAATCAGCAATCCCACCTAACTTCGTGTCATCTGCAAATTTGATAAGCATCCCCTCTATGTCTTCCTCCAGGTCATTTATAAAAACATTGAACAACACCAGGCCTAGGACTGAGCCCTGCGGCCCTCCACTCGAGACTTCCCTCCATGTAGACACAGAGCCATTTACGAGCACTCGTTGGGTACGATTTTTCAACCAACCATGAATCCATCCAACGGTTGCACCATCCAGCCCACACTTAACCAGCGTATCCTCAAGGATATCATGAGAAACTTTGTCGAATGCTTTACTAAAATCTAGATACACTATATCCACAGCATTGCCAGAGTCAACCATTTTGGTAACTCTGTCAAAAAAGGAGATAAGGTTGTCTGGCATG
>NW_015167540.1:544574-557935 GCF_001447785.1 Gekko japonicus | reverse complement strand
TCCTACCTAATATTTCTCTGAGTTTTTTGAAATCAGCTTTCCTGAAGTCCAGGATATGAGTCCTTCTCTATGTCATCCTTCTCTATGACAAATTCCAAGCTGACATCGTCACTATTCCCCAAGGATCCCACAACATTCACTTCATCAACCATTTCTTCCCTGTTAGTCAGAATTAAATCTAGGATAGCAGATCCTCTGGTTCCCACCTCCATCTTCTGAGAAATGAAGTTGTCCACAAGACTATTCAAGAATCTGCAGGATGCCCCATGTCTAGCAGAGTTAGATTTCCAGCAAATATCTGGATAGTTGAAATCTCCCATAACCACTACATCCTGTCTCTGTGAAAGTTTAGCAAGCTGTTCTACAAATGCACCATCCAGTTCCTCTGGTTGGTTTGGAGGTCTGTAATATACCCCCACAACAATTTCCCCTTCCCCCCCCCCGCTCTATCCTTACCCACACACTTTCAACAGGGCAACTCTCAAAATCCTGAATTTCAGTGCAAGTGTATTCATTCTTGACATATAGTGCCACCCCGCCTCCTTTTTTTGTTTATTCTGTTCCATTTAAACAAGGTATATCCTTCAATCACTGTGCTCCATATATGAGACTCATCTCACCAAGTCTGTGATACCTATCAGATCATACTTACTTTCCACTATTTGAAGTTCAAGTTCCTCCTGTTTATTTCCCATACTCTGTGCATTAGTATAAAGACATTGCAGATTACAGACATCCTTTCCTACCGTAGGTCCCTTCAATTTTACATGAAAATTACTGAACTCACCTCTCTCCCATTCATTTATTCTCTGGTCACTCCCCTTCTTGAACTTAGTGTTGGGGATGCCGCAGAACATCAGGCTTTTTCTTCCCACCCCCGATGTCTTCAGTTTAAAGCCCTCCTGATCAGGTTCGCAAGTCTTCCAGAAAAGACATTCCTCCCATTTTTTTGTAAGGTGCACCCCATCCGTCGCCAACACTCCTTCATGTCGAAGGTACATACCATGGTCCTGGAAGCCAAATCCCTCTCAAGAGCACCATCTATGTAACCAGCCATTCACCTCCAGTATCCTGTTCTCCCTTCCAGCTCCATGGCCCTCAACAGGTAAAATGGAGGAGAACACCACCTGTGCCCCCAGATCTTTCACCTTCTCGCCCAGAGGCTCGTAGTCTTTGGAGATCCATTCAAGGTTTCTTTGGGCTGTATCATTTGTTCCCACATGAATCAGCAGGAGCAGGTAGCGATCAGAGGTCTTGACCAGTCTTGCTATTCTCTCAGTCACATCTCTGATACACGCTCCAGGAAGACAACAAACCTCCTTGTCCGATCTGCATACACCTTCTTACATGAAAGCTCATACCTTCATACATGAAAGCTCATACCTTGAATAAACCTTTTTTGGTCTTAAAGGTGCCACTGGACTCTCCATTTGTTCTACTGCTTCAGACCTGCACAGCTACCCACCTGAATCTATTTTACAATTATGTTTGTAGAATATAGCTTTTCACTCCAAGTAAATTAAGCTTCATGAACATGACATTAAATATATATTTCAGAATTCAAATGTTGAGGCCACATTCTTATCCTGTTAATAATAGGCCCAAGCCAGCTAAAGATAAGTATTTTAAAGTGGATTTCAGTAGTAAAGATTGAAGCTTATCTTTGACATGTACAGTGAAATGAATAGTTGTGAACTTTGGCTGTATCATGCCTACCAATTTGATTCCATTGCCCCTGATAAGTAAAACTATGATTTCATTCACATTTTTCAATTACACCAGAGTGGTCTAAATTTCCTTAGTTAATGATTAGCTTGAGCACTCAGCCAGTCACAGGTGATGCAAAGAGTTCAAACAGAACTTGTTTAGCTTCGATTACTTATTCTAATTATAAATTGTGCACTTTCAGAAAATGATAAATCTCACTCCTGTTGTTCTGGATTGGTTTATATTTTCAGGAATAATGCTTTTTAAATGTTTGATAGGTTAGAAACTTTTGCATTGCATTAGAAAATGCTGAGGTACTTAGAAGGTGACCTGACAGGATGAGGAAAATTAATAAAAAGATATTGCCTGCTATTATTGCCTCACTTGGAGTTGTTTGCTTTAAAATACATTTCCCAAAGTAGTCTTTGCATGGAGATTCTATGAATGCTCAGACAAAATATGAATTCATATATTTAAGTTCAAATATCTGATCTGCTGTTCTGATTATTATGACTCACAAACTAGTTTATGACCCTTATTTTACTTGGAATGGAAATCTAAATAAGAACTCTAAAATGAACAGCATGGGGATTGTGTGGGAGCTGGCACTTGATTAAAAATAAGGAAACAAGCCAGACAAATTCAGAACTTGGATTTTGTTTGTATTTTGATTTGGGATATCTCCCACCTATCTGATAAGAAACTAACACTCTTCGTTGTTCCATCCTAAGCAGAATTCCCTTCTTCTATTGAACTCAATCTGTTTAAAATTGTTTGGGGGAACTGTGATTGGTTTTTCATGATGTTTCCTTTAATATTAAAAGGGGTTGGGGAGGAGTGATTCGACTCACCAGGGATGACAGTGGCACAGGTAGAAGAAGAAGAGATTAAATTTATACCATGCCTTTCACTACCCAAAGGAGTCTCAGAGCGGTTTACAATCCCTTTCCTTTCCCCTCCCTACAACAGACACCCCATGTGGTAGGTGGGGCTGAGAAAGCTCCCTCGAGAACTGCCCTTGAGTGAACAGCTCTGAAAGAACTTATAGCTGACCCAAGGTCACACCAACAGTTGCATGTGGAGGAGTGGGGAATCAAACCTGGTTCTCCCAGATTAGAGTCCGCATTCCTAACCACTACACAAAACTGGCTAGAGAGTTTTGTAAAGCTATAGTAGGAAAAAAAAACAGATACCATAAGGTATCTGACTCTTTTTTTTCTTACTAATAGCAGTACGGGAAGGGTGTGTTCTATCAAAGATAATGTTGTAGAGAGAATGGCTACTTTCTAATTTAAATAAAACAATAGGAGTTCTGATCATGGATCTCTGATGCAATGTTTGGTTTGGCCTTTATATTAGTAGTGAAAAATAATTCACGTGCTGTAGGTAGGGCTGAAAGAGAACTAGTTTTCCATGGCCACCATATAAATCATCCAATGGAGGGAAGAACTACACATTTAACTAACAAAAACATGTGTGATAAAAAAAAACATTTAGGAAAGTTGTACCAGAACTGAGCTTATGTCAGACTTTGTTAAGGCTTGCAATAATAGTTATAATATCTAACTGGGGAATGGGATTATGCGGAGATTTCCAGACAAGCAATAGCTTTATGGTTGCCATGGACTACAACCAATCTATTATCTATATACCAGGTAGTTTCTTTCTTTGGCAGGTGACATGTCAATGGCTGGGTTGAGCTGGCCTGAGGAAGAAACTCTTCAGGGAAAATTAACCCTCTCTAGGGCTGTTTTAAGGTATTTGTCATGCCAAGCAACATATTTGTCATGCATCCAGAACTTGGCTTAGAGCAGGCCATCAGTTGTTCAGGTCTGGTAGGTATCAGTGGGCAGAAGGTATGCTCGGCAAGTCTTTCTGTGATGCTGATGGTCTGGAACAAGCCAAGCTCCTGCAGTCTGCTGGCAGCCTCCTTATTGTGCTGTCTCAATAGGTGCTTGGTAGAGAATCACATATGATCCTACCAAAGCCCATCACCACCACCACAGCCACACCAAGATGTGTACACTAGAATACCAGTGTGAATTCAGGACATTCATTTTCATATATACAATGATGCTATTGAGTTCATTTGAACTTTATGGACAAACTAGGAATAAGGCTCATTGTGGAAATAAATACAATGAGCTCTAGAAAGAGGCTCTGGGAGAGTGCCAAGGCCTTGGACACTCAGCATCAATGTGCTATGGTGACCTCAACAGGGTATAATGACACAGAGTACACCATTTTCTCCAGAGGAACTGATCTCTGCTACCTGAAGAGCAGGTGTAATTTTGAGTGATCTCCAGCCCTCACCTGGAGATTGGCAAAAATTGTTACTCAGGAGGAAATGGCTGGTTTGGAGGGTGGAGTCTATGGCATTGTACCTGTCTGAGGTCCAACCTCTCCTCAAATCCCAGCCTCTCCAAGCTCCACCCCTCAAATCCCCAGGAATTTCCCAGCCGGGAGTTGGCAACCCCATCTCCTTTCCAGCTAACCATCAACCTACCATTATCTGCCCCCTCTGATGGCAGTTGACTTCTGCCGCCTCAGATCAGTTGTAATTCTTAGTGATCTCCACCCCTCACTTGGAGATTGGCAACAGTGGTTCCCCAGGAGGGAATGGCTGGTTGGGAGGATGGAGTCTATGGCATTGTACCTGTCTGAAATCCCACCCCTCCTCAAACCTCACCCTCTCCAGGTTCCATCCCTCAAATCTCCATGAATTTCCCACTTGAAGTTGGCAACCCTATCTCCTTCAAAGCCGAGCGTCAACCTACCTTTATTTCCCCCTCACTCTTCAGCTTTCCATCTCTCCCACCCACCCACCTGCAGCCTCTACGGTGCTCTGAAACCCTGACTGCCACATCACATTGGCTGTCATGGGGGGGGGGCATCTCAGTAGGGTATAACGACACCGAGTCCACCATGTTCTCCAGAGGAACTGATCTCTGCCATCTGGAGAGCAGTTGTGATTCTGAGTGATCTCCAGCTCTCACCTGGAGATTGGCAACAATGGTTTCCCAGGAGGAAAAATAGTGTTTCTCTGCAATGGGGACCAAAGCAGCTTACATCATTCTCCTCTCTGCCTTTTGATTTGCACAACAACCCTCTGAGGTACATTAGGCTTAAAATTTGTGACTGATCCAAAATCACCCACTCAGCTTCTATAGCAAGAGCCTAGGGTATCCAGGAGGAGCCTGAAAATCACCAGGTACCACAACTGAACTCCAAACAACAGATATCCCCCCCCCCCCCGAGAAACTACAGTTCAATCAAGCCTTCTGGGGGAACATTTTAAACATACAGACTGCAGCCATCTTACAGACACAGGTAACTACCATTTCATTACACCTACCAACAGCTACTGAGGCAAAAAGTTAGTCTCACACAGGAGGCAATTGTCTTCGTCAAGAGAGAAAGCCGTCTGCCAGAAATTCTGACAGGGCACAGTGGCTGAAGGGGGAGTGGGCAGGGAAGAGGAGCAGACACAGCACCCGGCCAATGGCATGCGAGTTCTCTTGAGTGGTGGCTGGGCAGTACTCAGTCAATGCAGCCAATGGCTAGGGACACATTCTGAGTGACAGATCATTGAGCCAACTGATTTTGGCACCGTGTGGAACATTCAGGAGAGTCCATGACCAAAACAGAATTATAGTATAGAGAGATTAATGAATTGTCTGAAAACAAAATAAGATTATGAAAATGACATCGATTTAACATTGGAAAAAAACTCCTTACATAACATTTACTGATGGCATTGGCACCATACCCCCTCAATTGTGCTGGAGTTGCTATATCAGTAGTGGTAGAAGTCAATGTCACATAAAAGATGTTGTTCCTAGCAAGACAGAGGGCACTAGGTGCCCGCATGGAAGTATTTACTATTTTCAGTGTGAGGGAATCACCAACACTACTTGAACTGCAGTAGCTTCTCTGATTCTAAAAAGCTGGTCTACCATACTTCCTTTTAAAATAAAGCTTATATCACTGGAATATCTTGTGGCTCTGTTTAAGTATGGAATTGATGTTGCTGAGTACCAGCCAAGAATCCAGACTTCTAAAGGACCAGGCAAGCAGATGAGTTTTCTTTGCTGTTAAGACATCAATGTATTAGCTATCAGAGAGGAGGGTATTTGAATAGTGGGGTGCCATTAGTCTCCAGCAGCCACAGTTACATGATAATCATGCATGTCGGGTTCAGCACTGGATCTGAAAATTTATTTGCTTCTTTTAAGTACGGGAGGAAGGGGACAGGACATAAGCCACAGGCAGCTAGGTAATGTGAGGTTATTGGTGAAAGAAGATTCTACCCAAGAGTATCATGTTGATACAGCTTTGAAAAAATGTCACACTAACCTTACGTTGTCGGAATATATAGCCTGAGAAAGCACATTTACAATTCCTTCATGCAAAATGAATTTTAGAACAATGCTTCTATAAAGCTTGACAATCTTAAATCTCAAACACATATAAATGCAGGGAGGTGTTTTTTTTTAAGCCAACCTTTTACCCACTGTTTTAAATTGCCCCACTGAGATGTGATGATTCATATTATTGTATATTACTATGCAAAAATATGTTTTACAAAAATTATCTTAAGGAAAGGTTAAAAAAAATCCTTCAATCCTAAAAGAGGGGAGATTACTTCAGTGGGTTTAGAAAGGTGCAACTCTGTTTTGGCTGGTGCTGCAAGTACCACGGTTTACTGGTTTGGATAGTAGCTAGCTTCTAATGTCCAAACAATTTTTGTGGCAATCCAAAAATTCAACATTAATAGTCTAGTGGAAGTTTGATACTTATTGCTGGCAAATTTCAGTTCAATTCCACTGTAAGACTGAGAGCAGCAGAGATCACAGAGATAACTGGATACATGCCCTTTTCATATTCAGTAAATCAACATATATAATTGACATGCATTGTACAAAGAAATATTTTATAAATTGTTTATAAATCTATAAAACATATGTACACTATACAAATGAATCTACAAAAACAACAGCCAAAAGCTGAGAACTGAAATTGCAGCTACAAAAATATTACAAGAAATAGAATCCGGTTGTTTGTTCATCCCAAAAACACACTGAGGATTCTGCCTCAGTGACAGCCTGATCGTCTGCCAGTTTGAACCCCAATGGTTTGTTCTCAATGCGATTCAAAGTAACTAAGTGAGAAAGGTAATGCCTTTATGTGGTAATTGGTTTTTATAGCTTAGCTTGATAACTGTTTTTAAAATAATGAAATGGGTTCAATGAATGAATCGGTGTAGATTGGCAGTCTGTTCCGAGTGGCATGTGTTCATGGGCTTATTATCAGAAATCCATTGAACAAGAGGCAACAGTTGACCTTTTCAGAGCTCCCGTGTACTGGAAATTACTGAATATTGGCTATTTCATGCCATCATCCAAAGGTATGTTGTGATCTTGAGAGTGTGAATATTATGGGTGTGTGTTTTTAAGCATTTACAAAGGTACCTCATATTTCTGAGTGATGCCATACGGAGAAGGGGAGGAAGCCATTGATGTATTCTGACTGAGTTACCAGCTGTGTCCTCTTCTGGATGCCCTCTGTTGTACCACTGACACTCATGCTTTGGTGAGCTCTAGATTATACAACTGTAGTGTGTTTTTGGAAAGCCTGGCACTGAAGATGGTAGAAAAGCTACTGCTGGTGCAAAATCCCAGACTAGTTTTGGGATAAGTTGACACACCAATACTGAAACAGTTGGATTGACTACCATTAAATTCCCTGGTCCAAGGTGCTGGCTTTGACCTACAAATTTTAAATGGTGTGAAGCCTGAATATCTCAGGGAACAGCTACTCCAGTCTAAGTAGGTCTGCTAACTTGAGCTTGGGAAATTTGACATTTTATAAAAAGCAGGTACTAAATTTTATAAATACATACATGGTTGGATGATTGTTGTTGTTCAGTCGCACAGTCGAGTCCGACTCTTCACGACCCCATGGACCAGGTCCCACCAGGCCTTCCTGTCTTCCGCCGTCCTCTGAAGTAGGCTCAATTTCAGTTGAAGTTGGTTGGATGCTTGGCCACCCATTATTCTGTATGGAACCCTTGGGGTTTGTATTATGAAAGTCCTCTTTAATATAAAAAGTACAAAATATAAATATTTGTAGGATAAAATATTACTGAAATTAAGGAAAGGGAGCAACTCTAAAATGCCCATGTAACAGACTGTTATTTTCTTGGTAGTTAATAGCCATTCAAAAGTAGAAACAAAACTTTTAATAGTGAAGTGATGTCAAGGTTGAGTAACTTTTTAGCTGACAAACTATCCATGGCTACAGCTAGATTCAACACTTGCTGCATCTCTAAGGATATCCTCTGTGAACATTTCTCCCACTGAAAGTAAGTTCATCTGACCAGAAGTAACCTCTAAAAAGTGAGGAAAATGTCATAGTTCATGTTGATTTTTATAAACTGGTATTGGATCTGTTTCTTCCACATTCTCTAAAATAATCTCTGGTGTAAAATTTTGATACACAATTTAAACTGAGCTGCAACATGTTGACCCCACATATGTGCCCCCCACACTTCACTTAATCGGGCAAAGGAAATCCAACAAATTGCAAATATTGATCTTTTTTCTTTTTTAAGCTCAAACTTTAAAAACAGATGGTAAACCACACTCTCAGACCTGACATGTTTATATTCCAGTTAGAAATTTGACCATTTGTTTCAAACCCATACATCTTCTTTTTTTGAAACAGGAAGTGACTTCCAAGCAGGGGTCATTTCCTGCGGGAGTGCCCAGGAGCGGAGCTCTGGCAGTAAGGAGCCTAGGGGGTGGGCACATGCAACAAGCCGCACCCCCTGCTCCCAGAACCCCTCAGTTGGGAGCAAGAAGCAGCCAGGTAAGTTGCAGAGCCCCCCGCCCGGCCAGCCTTCAGATACAAGCTCTCCCTCCTCTGTGAGGACAGATTTGCACGTTTCCCCCCCCAATAGCTAGTAATCCAAAACAGTCCAGTGGAGCCTTCTGACACACTTCCGGTGATGTCAAGGGCTGTGGCATATGCAAATAAGTTATGCTAATGAGCTCCTGCACCTCTTTTTCTTCGAAATGATCCCTGCTTCCAAGAAGTCTCTGTCTCTCTCAGTGCTCCTGGGGATTGCTAAGAGCTGGCATCTTACATGAAAGGTTTAATGGGGCTCATGCTCTTATTCTTGTTTTCCTCCCTGTAGAGAAGGTGCAAGCATCCCCTATATCAGTGCTGTCACACAAGAAAAAAAATGGCAGGAGTTTTACACACATGTTTCCAGAGCTACCCATTTCATACTCATATAAGAGCAAAACACACTTGTACAATACATATAGGTATAAAACCATGATTTCAAAATGCCTCTCAAAATTTCTAAAAAATTACAATGTGAGGGATAACTTTCCCTATCTCGTTTCATGCAAATAGTTGGGGGGGGGGGAATTAAAATGGTCTGTCTGATTTTTTTTTCTTGCCAGTTGGCACTATTCCATTATGTGACAATTGTTAACTAACACTGAACAATACTAAGAAATACCTAGATCATTCTCTAGTTTGGGTCAGCTTTACAAAAAAAGACAAGGTGACTGAACTTTCCATTGACAAAAGTATATCTGTAATGCCAAATTTTGTTCTGTTAATCACAAGTGGGAATTAAGATTGCTGGGGAAAAGATCAATAACCTCAGATATGCAGACGATGCCACTCTAATGGCAGAAAGTGAAAAGGACCTAAAGAGCCTCTTGATCAGGATAAAAGAGGGGAGCGCAAAAGTGGGCTTGAAGCTCAACATCAAAAAAACTAAGATCATGGAATCCGGCCCCATCACTCCTTGGCAAATAGAAGGGGATGTCGTGGAAGTAGTGACAGACTTCATGTTCCTGGGATCCCAGATCACCGCAGACTGTGACAGCAGCCATGAAATTAAAAAACACCTGCTCCTTGGGAGGAAAGCGATGGCCAACCTAAACAGCATGATAAAAAGTAGAGACATCATCCTGCCAACAAAAGTCCACATGGTCAAAGCAATGGTATTCCCAGTAGTTATGTATTGCTGCGAGAGTTGGACTATAAGGAAGGCCGAGCACCGAAGAATAGATTCTTTTGAACTATGGTGCTGGAGAAGACTCTTGAGAGTCCCTTGGACTGCAAGAAGATCAAATCAGTCAATCCTAAAAGAAATCAACCCTGACTGTTCTCTGGAAGGCCAGATAATGAAACTGAAGCTCAAATACTTTGGCCACCAAATGAGAAGGGAGCACTCACTGGAGAAGACCCTGATGCTGAGAAAGATTGAAGGTCAAAGAAGATGGGGACGGCGAAGGATGAGATGGTTAGACAGTGTCATAGATGCAATGAACATGAAATTGAGCAAACTTCAGAGGACGGTGGAAGGCCTGGCGTGATCTGGTCCATGGGGTTGCGAAGAGTCGGACATGACTGTGCGACTGAACAACAAAAATCTTTCTAGCGGTTCTCAATTTACAGAGCTGCCTTATAGTGCTTATGATAAAGCTCCTTTGCGGGGCCAAAATGTTATGCAGACTGTCCCTATTCTTCAATTCCTGCCCAAGAGTTTCCTCAGATGATTCAGACAGAGAGTCATATTGTGCTAGGCTGTGGAAACATGTGGTCAGTTAACTCACACATTACATTACATCCAGTGTTCCATATTGGAACATTTCCCTTGGGAGACTTCCGCTCCCCTTTGCTTTGCTTTCAACTCTGCTTCCCTTAATTACTCATCTCCCTAGCCTCCATTTTGTGGCTAGCTGTTCTTACAAACTCCACAGAGCATAGGTTTAAAGCACCAATTGACTTTGATTTAAGAGTACAGTATTTCCATTTCAAAGCAGCCACAGTTACCATCTACAGTTCGTGTAGTGCCAAGTCATAGGAGAAATGGCTTGTACAGCCTGCAGAAAGAAGCCATCATGGAGAAATAGTGCTGGAAAAGAAGAAATATACAAGCCAGCTTTTGCACATTTATAATAGAAATTGAACTAGAAGAACATCCCTGCCTAATGTGATATCTTCACCAGATCTGTGTTTAATTAGGGTCAATGTTAGGTCAGACATAACTGGGTGAAACAAATAACTCGCCATGGTATATTATCATTTTGAAACCAAGCAGAGACAAAAACTAGTATTTATTTTACGTGAACTTAAAAAACTGGGCTAGAGTCCAGCATAGAATTAAACATGTATAAGGCATGTGAACTGATGAAATTAAACATATTTAACTCTGTGTTAGTATAAGCTGCTGGAGTGTGAAAAAAGAGACTTAAAGTTGCCATGATTTATGTAAAAGCATGTACAACAGCAGCTCTGAAGAGACAATGCAATGTAACTTAATAATATTCTATTACTAAGCATTTCTGGCCTTAAGATTAATAAACAGATAGATTTTGTCATCCTATAAACATGGACTGTTTCAGTTTCAAAAACCGCCTACCCAGCGGTTCGAAAGCGACTTAATTGCAAGTAGATAAATGGGTACCCACCCTTAGTAAGGTGGGGGGCACCCTGCCTAGTGTGGTGGTTGGAACAGCGGCGGCGGCCGCGGCAACGGCGGAGGCGGAAGCAAGACATCGACTCCAGTATGGCGAGGCGGCAGCAACGGAGACGGCAGACGAGCAGGCAAAATGCGACCAGAGGGGCGATCCCTGGTGGCCAAGAGGTGAACACCGAGCGACTGCCGAGCAACACCGAGTGACTGCCGTCAAGAAAAAAGGCGCGTGATGACGTCGAATGCTGGCGCAGCGGAGCCGTAAGGATGTTGCTGGGCCGGAGGAAGGTGTGAGCCGCGCGCCTCAAGGAAAAATGAGATCTGCCATCTGAGTGCTGAGCCGACCCCCCCCCCTAAATAAATAAATAAATAAATAAATAAATAAATAAATAAATAAATAAATAAATAAATAAATAAATAAATAAATAAATAAATAAATAAATAAATAAATAAATAAATAAATAAATAAATAAATAAATAAATAAATAAATACTGTAAGTTATCTCTGGCTCTTATTGCCATTCAGTAAGGCTGCCCTCCACCTCTTGGATTGTTTGCTGGCTTTTATTTATTTATGCTATTTATAGTCCTCCTTTCTCACAGGAACTCAAGGTGGATTATGCAAAGTGAGTCAATACAGTCAAAATGGAACATCCAATAAACAATACATTAGTATTATAGAAGTCTGGAACCAACCAGAAACCAAAAAGATAGAACTGTAGCACAGCATAAGTATTACCATGATACATTAAGTGGTAAAAAATTACACAATGGGATCTAATTTACAGTAAGCTATACACAGCAGTATAGACCAAAGTCCCCAAGCATTTATCCAAATACGTTTGTGAACCATTTTGTACAGTGGAACCTTATTACCTGTGCAGAAAAGCCCTCTTCAATAATGCAATTTTGCATGGTTTGCAAAGAACTGGGAGAATGACATCCTTGGGCAGGCCATTCAATAAGGGGCTACTTTATCAAACAGACAAAAGGGCAGTTGCCCAAGGCCCACCACTGTCAGGGGTGGAAATGGCCATGAGCCAGAAAAATGTAGTTCAGTTCAATTAATCGTTTGTGGCATGTCTGGTTCATGAATCATGAATTGTCATGAACTTTTAGCTGCCAAATGAACTAGTTCAGTTTATGTTGTTCATGATGCAGTAGAACCCCCCCACACACACACACAGCATGCTAGAGACACCAAACTTGCAAGGGATCGCCTACTGCCTCTCCTCTATCAACCCTCCAAGTTTAGTCAGGATTGGATTTATGGGGTCTACGTTGCAGCACTCCAAAGAAGGTGCACCCAGGAAAGTGCTTTCTGGGGAAATGACAGGCAGCCATTTTGACAGGTGCAGGTTCAGTAATGTTATAGAATGAATGCTGTGCAAGCTAGAGAGGTGCCCCCAGGAAAGTGCTTTCTGGGGAAATGACAGGTGGTCATTTTGAAAGGTGCAGGTTCAACTGGCACAAACCACCATGAACTGCTTGAAAGTTCATGGAAAGTTCATGCCAGTTGACCTGCCATGAACCTAAGTTTGTGAACCATGAACTGTCCAAAATTCATCATGAACTTTAGTTCATTAGCCAGTTCGTACCCAACCCTACTCAGGGAAGCACTATGAAGCCTGTAATAATGTCCTCTGGTAAGGACGACCTCTATCACTTGGATTGCTTTCAGGGCTGATTTATCAAACAAGCAAGAGGGACAGTTGCCCAAGGCCCACCATGGCCAGAAGGACACCCATAGTAATGCCCCTCTGATGCCCCTGGGAGCCTCACTCCATTTTTTGTTGTTGTTCAGTCACACAGTCAAGTCTGACTCTTTGTGACCCCATGGACCAGATCACGCCAGGTCTCACTCCATGGGGACCCTCATTTTTTTAATGTTTGATCTCCACTTGTATACATGTAGATCTCACGGGCTTAGAAATGATGGGTGGAGTCTGTATAAAACTAATATTGATTGGCAGTGAGTCATGCTGAGGGCATAAGGAATGTAAGACAGCTCCCCCATCAATCATGGAAAGCCATCCTTTTTTTTTTTTTTTTGGTAAACAAATTTTTATTTTCTCAGGAATACATCATATAAAATTAAATCATTTCATTCTATCAATTGTCTACCCCGTTCCCAATTCCTCCCCTCCCTCCG
>NW_015167540.1:543993-544241 GCF_001447785.1 Gekko japonicus | reverse complement strand
TTTTGAAATTTTTCCTTCTTTTGCTTCACATTTTGAGAGATGAGAATCCCTCTCATCACTGCTTTATACGCATCCCACACCACCTGAATTGGGGTCTCTTTATTCAGATTTTGTTGGAAAAATTGCTTTGTTTCTTCCTTTAACATTTCAGTTACATCTTTTTTATCCAACAAATCTTCATTAATTCTCCAAAGAAAGGATTTGTTCCTTTCTATAGAAGTCCACAAAACAGGGTTGTGGTCAGAGTT
>NW_015167540.1:476995-542556 GCF_001447785.1 Gekko japonicus | reverse complement strand
AGGTGCCCTTCTGGTCTCCATTTTGGCGATTTCGCTGCGGTGCGCAAATTCACAAAACAAATGGTCTCTTCTAGAAGATAAACTTTCGGCTGTCCAGATGCATCTATTTGCGCTTTCAAAAGTCTTCTAAAAGGTGTTTAAAGATCAATTTAAGTTAAAGTCCTCCTCAAAATGTCGGGCGCAACTTCTCTATGGTAATTAGGGATAGAGTAGGTCAGTTTGCCTTTCTGCAGGTCCCGTCTGTTCGCTTACACTCACATCCGGTCCTGCAGTTTGAAGAGTCCGAGTTTCTTCCTGTTGGTTGTTAACCTTCTAGGATGTCGTCTTCCTGTTTGACCCACTCGGAACACTTTGCTGGTTACACCAACCTATATCTTCCCGTGATACTGATCGTCAGTTTCGGTTTTTCTGCTGCGCGCACATCTCCTTCCTCACCGCAGGAATGTTAAACAATATGCTTTTTTGCTATTTTATAGCCTTCAATCAACTATTTCTTTACCGGAATCAGAGTTCTGGGAATATTAATTCTTTATCCGCTCAACCGCTTAATTCAATTTGTTTTTATCACAGTTCAGGTAAGCGGCACGTTTATTGTTATCTACACGATCAAAACGGGTTTCGCATTGCTTCTTTTCACTCACTGTTGTTGCCCATCTTCAAGAGGTCGGCTGATGGAGAATTTAAACCGGTACACCGGCTCGAACGGCTGCTGAAGAGTTGCTCGGCACTTGCCTTCTTCGCGGGAGGAGATCAAAGCCTGTTTCCACTTCTTCCGAAGCGGAATCATGCCAATCTCACACTCCCTCTTGGGCGCTGCTGCCTGCTTGTCCCCCCCCCTCGCTGGGGAGCGATGCGTTGGGCTAATAACTGCCCAAACTGTCGAAAGCAGCCGTCGCCCACTTCGCACAAAAGTGAAAGTGCGTCAGTCCTCCATCTTAGCTCGACCGGAAGCCCCAATCATGGAAAGCCATCCTAAGAAGGAGTCAATCAGAGGGCCATTTCCCCCAAGGACCTCAAGCCTCCTCCTGGATAATTTGATATTAACAAATGACCCAGATCTCTTCTATAATTCCAGTACTATTCCTGCAATTTCCCCTGCATCTTAACAACCAGACGTTTCTGCTCTTCTGTAATCATGTCAAATGCCCACCCCAGACACTTACGTATCTAAATTCCAGATCTCCGTAAGGGAAGATTTGTGATACTTTCAGTGCAAAAAGGGAATACTCTCCTCCACAAACAATGACTTTCTTTCCAAACTAGCTCATTTCTGGATAGATTGAATTTTCATTAGTCTCACATTTCAGTGCCAATACCCTATCCCCTACTGAATCTTGGCAAAAGAGTATAAAGCCTCTCAGCCCTGATTTTTGTAGCCAGTTTGTACTCTTCCATTTACTCTAACTTCACAGTTTGCTTTCTGCTCCTTCTCTCTCTCCATGGATCCACCTTGCAGCACTTTCTTTCTGCCTGACCAATTTCAAGTCTCCAAAGCCACTTCATTGCTGGCATGGAATTAGCCCCCTCTTTTCTCCTTGACCAGGTGTGTATGTTTTGGATGTTTTGATTTTTTCCTTTCAGTTTTCCCCATGTAGGCAGGTAGCTTATTAGGGAAAGGTTTTGACTGTTTTTCTAATATATTTTTACTTTCTGTAGATCCTCATTTTAACTTGAAAACCCCTTTGAGAGTCAGCTTGGTGTAGTGGTTAGGAACGTGGACTCTAATCTGGGAGAACCAAGTTTGATTCCCAACTCCCTCATATGCGACTCTTGGTGTGACCTGTGCGAACAAGGGAACTCCTTTGCAAATCATGGGATCTCTACATATACAGCAGTTTGGGTAACCGTTTCGTGGTGGAGAATGTGAGCAACTCTGTGTTTTCTGGATTGCTAGTGAGTAGCTAACATTAGCATGTCAGAACCATGAAAGTAGAGGAAAGGATTCAACAATTCTCAGTACTTGGCTTCTCTCTCTCTCTCTTACTCTCGCTGCTTTAAACAGGTGATAATCCCTCTTGTAGAAATGTAGCCGGATAGGAATCCAGGTTAGGAATCCCACATTAGTTGGAATGGGAGGCATTGTGTGCAGGTACAGGGGAGGCATGGACACCAAGCTCTCTTAGCTAATGTCCTCACTGACCATTGGGATGCAAGATAGACTGAAAACATGGCATATCCTCTTCCTTACTGACTTCACTATTCAGCTCTCTGTTTGCTGCAAAGCCAATTGGCTGCTGGTACAGTCAAGGCAATGAGTGTACCTGATGAGACAGAAGGTATGGCTCGGTGCACAAGATTCATAGCTGGTGTTGTAGAGCTTCCCTTTTCTGGCCAGAATAGGAGATTCATGCTTTGAGAAGTATAAACCTCTGTTGGGATAGGAGGTACTTGTAACTGGAAGTTGGGGGAACAGCAAAGACATCACGATGCAGTGAAGTAGTGAGTCTGGCCACCACCTGCCTTCTCTAAGCCTGTGTTAAAGAGACAGATACAGAGAAAAAGGATATACCAGTAAAAAAGCTCCAGTATTCTTATGTTTGATCCTAGGGTAGTCCTTCTTCCATCACGGTCTTCACTCTTTTGAAAGGACAGAAGGGATGGGATTTCCAATTTCTAAACCTTTACTGTAATCAACATATGCATATCAAATAATCTGAAGAAGTTTGATTTATTGGCTAGAATGCTGAGCTGTGTAGGGATTCAGGTTGGTATTCCATCTCATGCTACTTTTAATTTTATAGATCTTAACTATACACTCCCAGGTACTGGCATACAGGGGCTGCTTTCACCCATGTTGGATAATGCACTTTCAATGCACTTTAGAGATCATTTGCAAGTTGCAAACGATCAGTGAAGATCACTGAAATGCATCCAAAGTGCTTTATCCAATGTGTGTGAAAGCAGCCATGCTATGTATATTTTATATCAGCACAGTATCTGTCTTAGTACCAACTATTATATATTGGATCAGAGTTCCTGTAGAACTGGGCTTTGGTGATTGTGGGAATACATGTACTGTATAACTGGCTTGCTCATTGGAACAATGAGGGCTTTTTAAAGTATTTGGTGTCATGATTCTGCTAAATTTGTCATAACATCGAGGTCAATCTGTAGCAGACGAGTGGTGAAGATTCTTTTGCAACATAGGTAATGTTTCTAACTGCTTCTACTTAAGAAAGGGTAAGCAAGTGGGGGCATTGGTTTATGTTTCAGTCTGGACCCACAGCACCTTAGGGCAGTCCTGGTGCCTGTCTCCTTTGTCAGCCACTGCTGCCCAGAGCTTTAAGGCATAACACTAATACCTTGATGAACCCAGAAACCAAAGGGGGGCTTTTGAATCTTTTGTAAATCAGAGCCAATCAAGAGAACAGCATGTTCTGCTGTGTTTTCTAGTTACTCCTGGCATCTCTGAAGCCTTTTGGGGTGATCTCCAAAGATAATATGAAATAAGCATGCTGGTGGAACATCCTTCACTGCTTAGGTTCCAATACAAGTGAAAATCGAAGTAATGTGAGACAACTGTACATGGCTCCTTCCAGTGTAGCCTCAGTTGGGGGAGGGGATCTACTATGGAGAGTCTCATATACTTTAGGGTCCTACAGGTAGCCCCTCTACATATGTGTGTGTTCAATTGTATATGTTCAGGATAAATGCAGAACTTCAAATTCACACACATAAGCCTGTGGCAGGAACTATTACCACGATTCTTCTCCCTTCCCCCAGCTGATTGGCAATGAACTAGTGGACTTTGTTTTTATGGAGTGAATCTCTATTCAGAACAGTTCCACAGTCCTAAAAATCGATGTCAGTCTTCACCTTGAATTTCTGTACCAGCATAGTGCAGATTGAAGAATGTTTGTGGAGCAGGCCTTGGATTAGACGGTGTGAAAATAATAACTATCAGATATCAAGCCAAGAAAATTATCTGTTCTGATTCTATTGTATTTGAAACCCCAAATAGCACTAACTGACCTGCGTTTCAATGAGTTGGTAAGTCTCTGTTCATTTTCCGCCATAAATAATAGGTTTCATGTTTCTTAGAGAGAGTTTATCATCAGAGACTATATGGAGCAAAGTAAGTTTTGCTATAACAAGCAAGTGGTTTGCAAAATCAATAGTCTCATCCACAAAAAAATGAACTCTTTTTTCCTCCCTAGAGTATTTCAATCTTAAAAGATTATTGATGAACAAAGGTCATCTTTTTGTTATCTATGTCTTGCTTACCATTTTCCCCTGCAGATGCTAACCGAAAGCATGAGCAACTGATTCAGAAACTTATACAAGCAAGGATCTTTGGTAAAGAGTATTTTAAGATTGAACCAGACAAAAATAACTTCAACAGATGCCAGTTTAGGTGTACAGAGACATGTACAAATCCATGCCCAGCAATGTGTCAATTAGTGAAGCAAAAAGTGTATCACGGCTGTGTGGGAAAAGAGCATAAATGTCACGGTCTAAGACAATGACAGGATAATATGTTTATTTTCTATGTGAGGCCAAACAGCATCTCTGAGTACAATGGCATGTTCTTTCTCTTCCTCTCTTGAAAACTCAAAAGAAAAAAATGCAGCATTTAGATTGATGCAGTTCTGATTATTAAATGAGTGCTCAATCATTCTTGATTCCAGGTTAAGGCAAAGCTCTGGCAATGAAGATTGACACTGACTGATGCAAATGCCAAAATGGCACAGACTACATTTTTGACTACATTTTTGGATGTAAGAATTTATATTAGAGCATCAAGGTGAGAGCAAATCAAAACTGAGACCCAAGTAACAGTGATTTTGTAGTATTTATAGTGGATCCAGCCAGTTCTCACCGGGATTCTAAAATATCTTGAACAGGTGTAGAATACTTCATCATTACAAAACTTATACTGGATACTGCTTGTGAGAGGTTGATGGGTTAAACCCCACAGCAGTACAGTGGGGAAGCTCACCTGGTTGACATAGGCAGTCATTAACTCTTTCCTCTCAATCCTGAGGCTAGCTAAGTTTCACCTGCAGGTTCTTTCTTGCCTCAGAACAGGGGGAAGGAGGATTCACGTCACCTCTAACCTTCCCTCATCCTCTGAGGTCTCCTCAGGTGGTTCTATACACAATCCTCCAGTAGTTCATCCTTCATTTTAGAATTCTGGCATTTTAAAAGCCCAACTAGGTCCATTCCAAGTCCTCCCACCAGGTGTGCCCAATGTCAAAGCCCATTCTCTTTTTTTTAAATTAAATTTTTATTGGTATTTTAATTATACAGTTAATCCACAGAGTACTATATTACATCATACACCTCTTTAAACACGGCTGCTTACAGTTACTCACTGCAATAACAAAAGCCAAGTTTGATTACTTTTGCAGTTTGCGGTGAACGTTGTTCTAGGAACGCGCCTGCTCCTATTAGTGTGTCCTAACCTATCGTAGGCCTATATGTGTAGCCACTCATGACAAGTTGTGTCGCTTGGGAGTATTCCTTCCTTCGACATATACTGTAGTATCGATGACCATGATCTAACGTATCTCTTATGTACGGTTGAGTCTGATTGGTGCGTTCTTTGTGTTGAATCCGTAATTTTGGCCATGATGAATTGTTGCCAAAGCTTATCCTGCCACCTTGTCACAGAGGGAGGGGATGGAGATTTCCACCCTTCTGCTATCGTCAATTTGGCGGTCGCTAGGAGTATTGAGATAACCTCCCTGGTGTTGTCTGCCATCGACCCATCCCATTTTTGTAAGAGTATAACTTCTGGTTTGTGTACGATTTCTTGTGCCATTATCTTTTTGATTGTTGCCGCTACTTCTTTCCAGAACGGTTTGATTTGTGGGCAGTCCCACCAGCAATGTAGGTATGTGCCCTCGTGTCCACACTTCTTCCAACAGCTGGGGTCATTATTTGCATTTATTTTGTGTAGTTGTTTTGGAGTTAGGTACCACCTGGACACCAATTTAAAGGTTTGTATCTGTATGTTGTGTACCGGCGAATTGTTTGCCGGAGACGACCAAACACACTCCCAGTCCAAATCATGCCATTGTACGTTCAGCTCTTCTTCCCAGCGAAGTTGGTGTTTTATGATAACTGTGATACTCCGTCTGGTAGGAGTTTCTTTTCCCGGTCCCATATCTGGATCGCAGTCTTTAGTAGGGCATTAGCGTTTATGGTTTTTGGTCTTTGATTAGGAACTATCCAAAAGATCTCGTGTAACCCGAAGGGCTTGGTATACATTTCCTCTATTTGCATCCACGATGCTTGGTGGTCCATCTGTAGCATCCGTACTATCTGTGATAGAATTGTTGCTTTGTGGTATGCTTGCAGCAGGGGCAGGTCTAAGCCTCCTCGGTTGGCAGGCCGGTGTAGTATGTTTTGGTTGATTCTAGATCTCTTCCCTTCCCAGAGGAATCTTACCAGTGTGTTTTGCCATGTCCGTAGATCTTTGTTTGTGATGTGGATTGGTAGAGTTCGAAAGAGAAACAGGAATTGTGGTAAAGCAAAGCTCTTTATTAGGTGTAGTCTGTCTGCCAGAGTTAGTTGCAGAGTGTTCCATTTGGCCATTTCTGTTTTAATTTTGTTGTGTATCCTAGAATAGTTGTTTCAAAAGGTCTTTCGAATTTACGGGTATGTTCACCCCTAGGTGTCTCCAACTTTCCTTAACCCACTTGTAAGTGAAGGAATCTTTGATCTTTGCCTCTGATTCTTTCTTGAGTTTGATCGGGTATATTTCAGACTTGGAATGATTGACCTGAAGACCCGAGACAGTTGCAAAGGAGGTCAGTATACGGTGGATCTCCTGGATGGAGTGCAAAGGCTCAATAATGTACAGGGTGAGATCATCCGCATATAAGTCCACCTTGTGGTCTCGACCTCCTATCTTAAAACCCCTGAGTGTCTCATTCTTCCTCAATTCTTCGGCTAGCGGTTCTATAGCTAAAGCAAATATTAGTGGGGAAAGGGGGCAGCCCTGTCTAGTTCCCCTCAAAAGGGTTACGCTGTTTGAGTTGTATCCATTCACCCTTACTTTGGCTTTGTTTTTGGCATATAACGTCCGTATTGCTGTAAGAAAGTTGTTACCGCACCCCATTTTCCTGATAAGTGTTAAAATATACAGGATTTCAACCGAGTCGAAGGCCTTCTCAAAATCCAATGCTAGTATCAGAGAGTCTATCCGTAAGGCCAAAGCCCATTCTCCAACCATCCTTGCACCTGCCCAGTTGGGTTGTAAGGGCTGGAGGAGGATGCCACGTGCTCCAGGGTTCAATCATCCCTGCTTGGCCCTGTGAGGCCACTGTCCCTCTGTGGGGATGGGGCTGTAACTGCCTTGTTTGTGGTGCCCTTGCTGGTACTGTGGGAAACCTCACTAGCATTTGTGTTAGTCAGAAGTAGCTGGGTCTCTTGAGGTTTGCCCACTGGCTTGCCAGTACTACATCCTGTTGTCCTACAATCGAGATTGCCAGTGAGGGTGAATATGGAGGCATGGCTCATGCCCATTGCCTCTGGCACTACATCATGATTTTTGAACAGGTCATAATTGGAAGGTGAATGTATGAACTGTCCTGTTAAAGGTAAAGCTACCCTTGCTTGAAAGCCAGTCGAATCTGACTCTAGGGTTGCGGTGCTCATCTCCGTTTCAAAGACGAAGAGCCAGCGCTGTCTGAAGACATTTCCGTAGTCATGTGGCCAGCATAACTAAACACCAAGGCACACGGAATGCTGTTACCTTCCCACTGAAGTGGTACCTATTTATCTACTTGCAATTTCTTGCTTTCAAACTGCTAGGTTGGCAGGAGCTGGAACTAGAGACGGGAGCTCACTCCGTCATGCGGCACACTTGCGTCTCAAACTGCTGAACTACCAACCTTCCACAGCCTGCAGTTCAGCGTCTTAACCACTTGAGCCACCGCAGCTCCATAAAAAAACTGTCCTGTTAGTAGTGATTAATTTATTATGGCCCATTCAAACAAGGTAAACCTTAGACTTAGTCATTAAAGCTCATTTCATACATTATAAGAAAAAGAAGAAGAGATTGGATTTATACCTTGCCCTTCACTTGGAGTCTCAAAGCAGCTTACAAACTCTTTTCCCTCTCTCTCCCCTCCCCACAACAGACACCCTGTGGGGTAGGTGGGGCTGAGAGAGCCCTGACAGAAACTGCTCTTTTTCAAGAACATCTCTAACAGAACTATGGCTTGCCCAAGGTCATCCAGCAGCTGCAAGTGGAAGAGTGGGGAATCAAACCTGGTTCTCCCAGATTAGAGTCCACACACTTAACCACTACACCAGTACATACCCCAGGAGCCCACTAAATGGGGTGCATGCTAGTCACAGTGACCCCAATATGCATGGTTGCCATTTTGAATGAAGAGTACAACATTCTATGCAAATACAGTTTTGGTACCAAAGATGTGCATGCACAAAAAAATCCACCATTCTCATAAAATGGTAATTACACCTGTTGAGGCATACTGGGAGCATTATGGTTAGCATGTGTTTCGTTTAGTGGGCTCCCAGTATGCATGTTTGTAATGTCTAAAAAGACCTAGTGTCATGATCTGATGTATGCATGAATGAAACCATAGAGCAGGGGTGACAAACATACAGCCTACAAGCCAGATCTGGCCCCTGCAGGGCTCCTATCTGGTTCATAAGCAAGTGGCTCTCTGCTGCTTCCTGTTCCTGCTTCCTATTTCCTTCATTGCAGCTATTTTTGTCCAGTCTCTCGTATTCCCCACTTTGCAGAGGAGAGAAAGAAATCCAAGCCTCCCATCCCTTGATTGGCTGAGGGCTCCTCCCCCTCCTCCTCTGGGGAGGGAGGGGGAAGGAAAGAGCCAGAGAGAGGGGGAAGGGGGTATCACAGGAGCTCGATGATGACCCCTCACTGTCTTCGTCGCTCGAGCTCCCAATAACGTCCAACTCAGCCACGGTGCCCCCCCGCCTCCTTTTACCTTAAGGAGTAAGTAGGCCTCAGACACCTGGACGGGGGAAGGAGGTTACATCACTCTTCCCTCTATACCCGTCCCTGCTGGATCGTGCTCTCTCTCTCTCTACGTTGCCTCTCTGATCCAGGAGTCAGCCCTGGCCTCTCCTTTCCCTCCCTTATATTCCCGCCTCCCGGTGCCCGGCGGTCCCTGCTCTCCCCCGTGCCATCTTCCTCCCTGGGCCCTGCCCCCATACAAAATGGGAGACACGCACCTCTGGGCGTGGTCCCCCCACTTCCGATCTCCTCCACTCCGGGACGCCTTGGTCTGCTGCGGGGGCGGGCTCTGTTCAGCCCTGTTCTCGTCCTGCTGCTCTGGGCCCCCTGCCTGCCCTGGAGTCGGGCAAAGTCCGGGGGCCGCCGAGCTGTCGCCCGTGTTGTTGGCCATGTCTCTCCCCAGTCGGGGGCTGTCGGCGTCATTGCCACCGCCCCTCTGCCTGGCTGCTTCTCCACCGGCCAGCCGCTGCTCCAAGGACAGCGCTTCCACCCGCCACTCCACCCTCGCCCACCCTCGTCCCCGCCAGCCAACCGGGTGAGTAGGGAGGGAGTCATGTTCGACTGTCCCGGCTCCCTGGGGGGTCTGGGCTTTTCCCGCCTGGGGGGGGGGTTGAAGTCCTGTCCTCGGGACAGGGGGGGGAGAGAGTGAGAGAGAGAGAGTGAGAGTGAGAGAGAGAGAGAGAGAGAGATGAAGACATCACCCTTGCATTCTTTATTACTGGAAGGGAGCAAGAGTTCAGTAGCATCTTATGGATTAATAAAATTTGTGACAGGGCATGAGCTTTTATGAGTGACTGCTCACTTCATCAGATACAGCTAGAATGGAAGTACATCTGTCCTTATATCTTGGAGACTGAAGTGATTTCAGACAGCAAATGACAATAGCAGACATTGGTAATGAGAATTACTTTTTTAAAGTTTGCCTGAGTGGGAGGACACATCCTCTTTTGTCTTTGGAAAAGGCGCAAAAGAAAACAGATCAGGGAGAGAGCATCAACCCAAAGAGAAAAAGGCAGAAATGGGGAGGGGAGGGCAGTGGGCAATACTCACAGAAAGATTTCTACTTTAGAAAGGATTAGTGATTTGAAAGCGGATGAGAACAAAAGAAGTTTTGCAAAAGGAGTTTTGGTAGCTGCAGGACAACAGTGTGCTGGTCCGAACGCACATTCCTGTAAAATAAATGCAGAAACAAGAGAAAGCCCCAAAACAAAGTGAAAATGACAGCAGGAAGGAATTCAGAATGGAAGAATATGATGTGCTCTGAGACAGGCAAAATACGGGTGCAGAAAGGGCCATAGATAGCATGAAATGGCTGGAAGAAACTATAAATCTCAAGTATTAAAATGTTCATTCTACACATCTGGACGAGACTTTAGTAGTATTGCAATTGTTTCTTTTCTATTTTCAAAAATGCGTACCCTGAGTTTTCATATAAAATGAGCAAATCTGCTAACGATTAAAAAACCCAGAAATACAAAACATTGAAATCATCAAACAAAATCAATAAAATTATAGCTCACAAGCAGAACAGTTACCAATACCACCCAGTCCTGAAGAGCTTCCAGAATAAAAAGGCCTTTAAACTCTTCCAGAAGATCTACAAGAAAGGGGAGATAATTCCACAATCAACAGACAGCTGCTGAGAAGATAATACTTTAAGACCCTGGTAACTAAAATTCTGACACGGCCTATCTCTTCTCCCCACAGCATCAGCCTCCAGTCAACAGTGTGGGAGCTGTGTGCTGGGAACTTGATTTCCAGGCATGTGGGGGCTCAGTTCAGATGGAGACCATGGCATGCAGGGGGAGAGGCTTAAGCCTTCCTGTGCTGTCTTCCCAACCTGAAGCATCCCCAGAAAGTCACTATTTGCCATACTGGGAAAACTTTGTGTACTGAGTGCTACCTATGCATTTTGACAACAGGGAACAGTGTTTTTCTTGGGCTATTTCAGTTTGTGAAAATGGCATGGAGGAGAAAGCTTGTTCCCACTCTCCTTCCTCTGCTGTGGTCTCTATTATTTGTTTTTTTTAAAAAAATTACTTCATTTATACCCACCCTTTCTATCCTATGGGGACCCAAAGCAGTTTATATCAATATCCTCTCCTCAAGACAGCCCTGTAAAGTAGATTATTCTGAGAGTGTATGATTGGCCCAAGGTTACCCACCAGTTTTCCCACAGTGGGATTTGAATGTAGGTCTATTATGTGTGCCTGGGAATTAAACTTCCAGAGTGGAATTCCCAAAGTATATCTAGTTGATAACTACATGAGCACCTTGTGGGAGGAGACCAGTGTGATCTAGCCTTGAAGTATATAACTCTTACCTCCATTTGGGCTCTTCAGTCTAAGCCAGTTTGGTGTAGTGGTTAAGTCCGCGGACTCTAATCTGGGAGAACTGGGTTTGATTCCCCACTCCTCCACTTGAACCTGATGGATGACCTTGGGCAAGCCATAGTTCTGTCAGAGTTGTTCTTGAAAAAGAACAGTTTCTGTCAGAGCTCTCTCAGCCCCACCTAACAGGGTGTCTGTTGTGGGGAGGGGAAGGGAAAGGAGTTTGTAAGCTGCTCTGAGACTCCTTTGGGTATAAACCCAATCTCTTCTTCTTTTTCTAAGCCTCTTGTGTGAATACTGTGCTATATGTACCACTCGGCTACCAAGCCCTGTTGGATTTTGCTGTTGCCCATTACCTTTACCTTGGACTGTCCTATAGATTATCACTCCTTGCTGGAATCCAGCCACAACTGCTAAACCTTGGACTGCCTCCTCCATGTATCTCAGCATCTGACTTGACCTTATTATTGTTTCTGTAGTGCACTGATCATCAGGCTACTTGTCCTCTGACCTGCTCTTCACTATCTGACCCACTTTGGCATCTGACATATTACTGCAAGTAGTGCGTCCCCTTTCAAGGCACAGCTGGAGTATTAGTAAAGCCACACTGCATATCAATCAATTTATTTAAAATATTTATGAACCACCTCTCTCTGAGACAACTGGGACACAAGATGGGGTACAATAAAATAAAAAATACAAAAAAGAGAGCAATTCTGAAAACCATTGAAAGCAAAACCGTCATCAGCACAAGCAACTGTGATAACCACTCTTGCCAAGCAATACAGACGATTGCTCATAATCAACACCCCCCCTCCACCTTTATATCTAGGAGACACCAAAAATGCTCTTTTAAAGCTCAGTTTTAAAATTTCTATGAACTGCCATTAGGGTAGTCTTGTCTTTGTTCTGAATGCTGTCCCAGAGGCAGGGGTCGTTTTGTAGAAAAAGAGCTAGGGAAACTCATTAGCATAACCCATTAGCATATGTCACACCCCCGACATCATAAGGCCCGGCAGTGGACCTGCAAGGCTGGCAGGAGTGCAAGGAAGCTCCGCCAAGGCCCTCCCTGGCCCTAGGCAGGCAGGGGTGGGGAGAGGTGGGGAGGAAGCAACTTACCCTCCCTCTTCTCCTGCCTCCTCCTTGCTGAATGAGGGCCGGAAGCGGGGCGGCCGGAAGCAGGGAGTGGGGCTTCGTCGTGTGCCCCGCCCCCCGCACCTCACCCGGGGGAACTGCGATCCTTCGCGATCCCCCCCGAATTGACCTCTGCCCAGAGGGCTGGGGCAACTACTGAAAACATCAGTGACCGAACAGCAGCAAATCATATCATGGTGAGGAACTGAACAGCATCATGGTTGTACTCCAGGCTGTGAACCATCAGCTATAGTTCACATTCAGTCACCTGGAAGTGGCAGGCAAACTCCTCAGAATTAAGCTCCTCATTGTGGTCTGTGTCACACACATGTAGGATCTCTTGTTCACTGTTGGAGGTGATGTTCATGCCCAGCGAGAGCAGCTTCTTGTGGATATCCACAGGCCCGTCCTTATTGGTGCCCATCTGCTTTAAGAGGCCAGCTCAGTGATGGCGGCACTTGGGATTATGGGGGCTCTGCAGGATGAGTACTGGTCAGGAGGCTGACATCATACAGCACTCGCTATCAGGTTCCTGGAGGACATTTTTTAAAAAGACTTTGAGCAATGATTGGCATATTAGTAGATTTGACTGAAAAGGCAATTATTATTTTTTTAATTCTTCCTCTTTCCTGCTATTATATAACCTTGATACTAGGTCGTATCAACCATTTACTTGAAAATAAATAGCCTTTTTGAAAGAAGATAGCAAATGCTGCTAGCTGAGGGGACCATTAGATAACCTTTTCCGAGGATGCAGACCATTATGCCAAGGTGCGTCCCCTTTCAAGGCAAATTATGCTTTCTTGACAGTCTAAGGCTTGCTGACAGGCACTTAATCATATGACCAAGGAGAATTCATCCACTTGGGTTCAAGGCCACAAGAAGGTAAACACGAAGAAGCTTAAGTCTAAATTCAGAAATAATAAGCTGAGGCAATGACTACAGAGGCAGTCCGTATAATTAGATCTTCCTAACATTTAGAAATTTTTTAGCAACAGTTTTTTCTGGCACAAGCACATCCTGTCTAATTTTTAGATCTTAGAATAGAGAAGGAATCTGTGAGCTTCTAATACAATGGTAAAGCATATCCATTATTGACAAACAAAATATTACCGTATTTTGCAATATCGAGGTGTTCAGGTGTTTCAGCTGATATGTATCAATATGAGAGTGAAATTCAGACTGACAGCAAGGTCTGATTAATTTTGCAGTCTCTGGAGCGGGGAGACCTTTTAACAAACCTGTTGTGCATTGTATTCCTGAAGATTTAGGGATGGAATTGCAGTGTAACTTTACCTGATCCCCTACACATTTTCAATAAAAAGCATTTACAGGGGGAGACAGCCTTGAATAGAAGTCCTTTTCCCTTGAAGTTATTTTTTGTTTTGATTGTCTAGTCTCTTGCAACGTCTTGTCACCTGAAGAACATCAGAAGTTGGAATATATGAATATGTCCTTTTCCCCTTTCATATATTGCTGGCAACATTGTTGTGAATGTGGACAAGATCCTTGGAGAGGTCATTCCTACCACCTGCCCTCTCAACCCTTGACTTCCTTGATGATAAAAGTTGCCAGATGGGAGCTGGCTGAGTGGGTAAGGGGAGCAATAAATGCTTCCTTGAGGGTGTGGGTTGTACCACCCATTCTCAAGGAGCAATTGATTTGACCTGTTTTGGAGGGGGGAAATTCCTTAAGTAATACCATGTTGGAGAATTTCTGGCCAGTCTTTGCTTTTTGCGCAAAGTGCTTGAGTGGGTGGTTGCTTCTCAACTCTAGGGGCTCCTGGAAGAGGCTGATTTTCTGGACACATTTCAATCTGGTTTCAAGGTAGGATTTGGATCAGAGACTAATTTGGTAGCCTTATTTGATGACCTCTACCAAGAACTAGATGGGGAGATGTGATTCCCCCCCTAGTTCTGTTGTATGTCTCAGCTAGGTTTGATACTATCAACTATATATCATAGCCCAGTTGGTCTCACAGACTCCAAGTCCCAGTCCAGGTCATGCAGGTGGGAGCACGTCAAAGGAATGTTCGCAGCGTAATCCAAACAGTCCAAGGTCAGTTGTTACAGTCAGAGAGAGTCCAAAAGCAGAGTCAAGCTGGTCCAAGAATTACAGGATTAGAGCTGAGTCAGGGGTTGTGGTCACAGGATTCACTATGAGGTGACGTGTTGCTTCCGCAAGTTGGCAACAGCTCACACCCAACTTTATGTAGCTTTCCCTTAATTAGTCTTAGCTGCAGCTGGCAAGTTAGCAGGGCTTCTGTAATGACTCATCTTGTAGTTGTTGATGGGCCATTAATCTTTTACTCTTTCTGTGTTCTTGCAATTGCCTTCTGATCTTAGCCCTTTCTATGAGGGGGGGTCTGGGGGAGTCGTGAGTGCCTCCAGAGGTACTTGCTCCCTGACTTCAGCTGGCTCAGTATTATCTGACTGGAATTCCTGAGTGTCTTCTGCTCTGAAGTCATCTTTCACCACGCTGGACTCAGGCTCGACTTCTGAGGAGTCCTTACTCACACTGGGCTCCAGTTGCCAATCAGACTGGTCAGGCTGCAACTTAGACTGGTCCTCACCCAGGTTGGGCTCAGGCAGCAAGTCAGAGTCTGGCTGCACCTCAGACTGAGGCTGGTCCACGACACTATAGTATCCTCCTGATACGCCTCTTGGCACTGGGAATAGAGGGCACTGTGTTACAGTGGTTCGAGCCCTATGGGGGGGGGGGCTCAGAGGGTGGTTATGGGGGCTTCCTGCTCTGTCCCATTGTGGTTTATCTGCAGGTTTTGATCTTATCCCCCATACTATTTAATATCTATGTGAAGCCACTGGGGGAGGTTTAGGTTGTGATGTCACCAATATGCAGATGATACTCAGCTCTACCTTTCTTTCACACCTAATTCCACGAATGTAGTTGATGTTCTGAACCAGTGCTTAAAATCAGTAATGGGCTGGATGAGGCTGAACAAGCTGAAACTCAGTCCTGTCAAGACAGATGTTCTTTCAGTTAGTAAAAAATAGACTTGGGACTTGAGATCTCTCCTTAAAAAGCCAGGTGTGTAGCTTGAAAGTGCTACTCAATACAGCAGTCACCTATGAAAACCAGGGGACTGTGGTGATTTGGAGTGTTTTTCCCAGCTTCAGCTAGTGCATCAACTGCATCCATTCCTGGGTCAGTCAGATCTAGCCACAGTGACCCATAGCTATATCTAGATTCGCCTATTACTATGAATTATACTTAGTGCTGCTTGGAGAAGGGCATGTTACCCTGATAGTGCAGCACTTACACAGTCTACCAATCCACATGCAAGCCCAATGCAATGGTGTTGGTTCTAAAGACCTACATGGCTTGGGAGCAGAATATCTAAAGGATTAAATTCTCCCATATGCTCCTGACCAAGAATTAAGATATATTATGGTCTTCAGTTTTCAAGGACACAGAATGATAGCCACCTTGGTCTACCCAGGCAGGGTATCCATAATTTATTTTTAGATCCAGCCCTTATGTTTTTATTGTTTAACATCAGGGCACCACTGAAATAGCTGTGTTGTAGTTTGTTCACCATTGCCTAAGGTTTAATTTTATGGTTTTATCTGATTTTATTTTTTTATCCTAATGATGCAACCTGCCCTGAGCCCGCTTGCAGGAAGGGCAGGATAGAAATGGAATCAACTAATTAATTAATTAACAGGGAGAGGCCCTCCTGAGTGTCCCATCAACCAAAGAAGCTCATTTGGTGGGTACAGCTGCAACTGCTGCTACACCTGACAGACAACTGCCTGTCAGGTGTAGGAGGGGGGGCATGTTTGAAGCCATAGGGAGGCTGGGCCAGCAGCTTTGCTTCACCTCACATGCGGTTGGCCACTCCTGATTTCCTCAACTTTCATTAGCTCTCTGTAGTCCCCTGTAACAGGGTTTTTTTCCACCTCAGAACACTGAGTTCTGCAGCTGACCAATCAGAGAGTGGGGGGTGCAAGGAGGAAGCCACTTGGAAGCCACATCAATGAGGGGAGCACATTTTACCCCTTTTGAGCCCCTTAGGGGTCGAATTTGTAAAAATTGCTTCTTAGTGAGCATCTAAGCAATGGTAGGAGTGCTCTCCCCGAATTTTGTGTTTCTAGGTCCAGCGATTTGGCCTGGACGTTGATTTTATGGTGAGGGGTGACTTTCTTTAATATAGATAGATGTACATGTTTTTAATTGATTTTTTCTTTTAAAAAGATTGCACACAAAATAGTGGGGAAGGGGAATTACTTTTGAAGAAAGACCCTTTTGTGATTTTATTTCTAGGTACAAAACATGGGCTGTTGGATACCTTTTTTCCCAAACTGTAGTTGGGTAGAAATTGTTCCTTAATCACATCCATCTCACTTCTACTTCTGATGTTTGTTTCGGTTTCTTTGCAGGGTTTTAAAAAAAAATCAGGAAGAAGAAAACAACAGACCTTCACGTTACTGCATTTTTAATGGCTGGGTAGTGAGTCTTACCCTTTATTTTTAAACTGATGTAGAAAGAACAGCACAGATAGAATAATCCAGCAATCCACTAGTATTCTAGATACTCCTCTTTATCTAACATACTACAGATTCACTCAAGAATTTAAGTCCCCCACCATAAGATTTGGATTAATCTTTAAATTTATTGGAAGTGACTGCATTGCGCATCAGGTGTAGGAGTATGACCAGGGTACTTTAATCCATCAGGGATGCCACCCCAGCAGGATCACCTTAGTGATGCTGCTGGCCCAGCCTCTCTGATGGCTTCCAACACACTCCCCCCACCACCTACACCTAACAGGTGGTTGTCTGTCAGCTGCAGCAGCAGTTGCAGGGTGCTTAAAGCCATGAGGGAGCCCGCCTCAGCAGTCTACAGAGAGGTCCTTCAGTAGAGAGAGAGAAAGTATGTGTGTCTCACTTCATTTCTTACACTACAATCTACTCTATTAGAATTCCTACAACTAATGTTACATTTCAAACTTTACATCATCAGTATTATAACTGGATTTACGGAAGTTAAATACCATACTGAAGCACAGGTGTCAGGCTAGTTATGCAATAAGGAAATGGAAAATGGCAGAATAATAACAGATTGAGTCATTTGCAATGGCTTTTAAATCTATGAGTAAACATAACTGAAATAAGGCCCTTTTATCTTATATATGTTACCTCTGCAGAATGTTTACTAAACTTCCACTCTTTGATTATCGGTCTTGGAAAACAGTTTCTAACTTAATTATCTCAGTAAGGTAATCCCCTCACATACATGGAATCTAGCACTAGAGTCCTTGAAAGTGCTGGAATGCTGTAAGAACTGCCTGTGAGTAACTTTTCTCCCCTTGAGAACGATGCAATGAAGTGGTTTGCAAATGTTGGTGTCTATAATTATATCCATAATATACTTGTAAAAAAAATTGAACTGATTATGCAAAGGGGAAAGATCTAGCAATAAAGAAGGCCAATGCTATGCTTGGGATTATTAGGAAGGGTATTGAAAACAGATCAGCCAATATCATAATGCCCCTATATAAATCAATGGTGCGACCTCATTTGGAATACTGTGTGCAGTTCTGGTCACCAAACCTTAAAAAGGATATTATAGCTTTGGAAAAAGTGCAGAAAAGGGCAACTCGAATGATAAAAGGGTTGGAACACTTTCCCTATGAGGAAAGGTTAAAGCACTTAGGGCTCTTTAGCTTGGAGAAACGACGACTGAGGGGTGACATGATTGAGGTTTACAAGATTATGCATGGGATAGAGCAGGTAGAGAAAGAGGTACTTTTCTCCCGTTCTCACAATACAAGAACTCGTGGGCACTCCATGAAACTGCTGAGCGGTTGGGTTAGAACGGATAAAAGGAAGTACTTCTTCACCCAAAGAGTGATTAACACATGGAATTCACTGCCACAGGAAGTGGTGGCGGCTACAAGCATGGACAGCTTCAAAAGGGAATTAGATAAGCATATGGAGCAGAGGTCCATCAGTGGCTATTAGCCACAAGGTATAAATAGGGGCTCTGGGGCAAGTGATGCTCTGTCTTCTTGGTGCTTGGGGGGGGTCAACAGTGGGAGGGCTTCTAATGTCCTGGCCCTACTGGTGTACCTCCTGATGGCACTGGTATTTCTGGCCACTGTGTGACACAGTGTTGGACGGGATGGGTCTTTGGCCTGATCCAACATTGGCGTCTCTTATGTTCTTATGTTCTTATGATTTGATGATGCACCAGGACATTGTTTCCCATCTAGGTCTTAAAGCCAATAGGCTGTTTGATCAGAAAAAGGCAGCAGTATAACAAAAAAAATGTTATTGCTGTTCAATATGCATTAAAACCAAATTATGTTTAATTGCAGCAGCTGTATATTTGCACACATCTAATGTTATATTAAAATCCAGGTCCACTAACAGAGTCATTAAATTATAGTTAAAAGAATGAACAGGCTTCTTATTCGGATGAGGATCCAGAAATTTTCTTCTCAGTTCCAATTTACACAGAAAAAGAAGAGATGCTCAGTAGTTTCTGCTGAAGACCTATCACAGATACAAAGTCTAGATCACCTTTAAAGGTAAAGGTTCCCTTGCTCGAAAGCCAGTCAAATCCGACTCTAGGGTTGCGGTGCTCATCTCCGTTTCAAAGCCAAAGAGCCAGCGCTGTCCGAAGACGTTTCCATGGTCATGTGGCTGGCATGACTAAACACCAAGGCTCACGGAACGCTGTTACCTTCCCATCGAAGTGGTACCTATTTATCTACTTGCAATTTCTTGCTTTCGAACTGCTAGGTTGGCAGGAGCTGGAACTAGAGACGGGAGCTCACTCCGTCATGCAGCAACTCGGTCTCGAACTGCTGAACTACCAACCTTCCATAACCCGCAGTTCAGTGTCTTAACCACTTGAGCCACCGCAATAAAGATCACCTTTATTGGCCTGTAAATCATGCATGTAAACAGCAAATGGAAGTGAATTCATTCTTGCAATAAAAAAATCTCAGATAGCATGGTACCATAATACAATGGAAATAATATGGTAACTGGGTTTTGATTAAAGCATCAATATCCAAAGTACACTGGTGATCACTTCCCTTCCTGAAGAATGCACCATTCTTCCACCACAAGGTGGCTACTAACCAAACTATAAGTACCAGTCTTCCCTAAGGCCAGAAGAGAGTCACAATCCAAACCAAGTGAGTTCAATCCAAACCTAGTGATTCCTTATTCTCTAGATTAATTACTAACCAATATTTAACAACCATTAACCAGTCTATAAGAGACAGATCAAGATGGGTAGCCACTTTAGTCTTTCTGTAGCACTAGAAAAGAGTAAGAGTCCAGTAGCACCTTAAAGACTAACAAAATTTGTGGTAGGGTACGGGATTTTGTGGATCTGAAGAAGTAAGCTACCACAAAGTTTATTAGTCTTTAAGGTGCTACTAGGTTTTAAGAGAAATTGTCTTCTGCCCTGTTTCCATTAACAGGGAGGATGAAGTGATACACCTAGGACATGCTAAAATCAATCTAAGGAAATTTGTCGGGATTATATCTGGGCACGTACCGAGGCTACCAATCCACACCAGAATAGTATACATAAACAGTGAGGTTATTTTTGCCCAAGATGCATCCAAAACTTGCAGGGACAAATTGAGTACCTGAGGTGGAAAAAAAATCCTCAAAATTGCACCTGTACTCTTTGCTTTTACAGATATCTCTTTGGTGTGCAAAGTGCAAGAGAATGAACGTTGGAATGCAACTCCCAGATAGTTATAAAATTGCACTTCTTCTATGACATGACCTGAGATTATCCAGTGTAATACTTTTGGCCTGCAAGATATAGCAAAAACTAAAACCTTTGATTTTTTTTTTTGAAATTCATTACCAGGTGTTCATCACTACAATATTGAACAAAAATCTCAATTGATTGACACAGTCCCACTCTGGTTATTGATACCACAGCCATGTCATCTGTATATAGCATGACCAGAATCAGATGAGTCCCTAGCCGCGGGGGATGCAAAGGCAGCATATTCATTCTAGAGGCTAAATTGTTAATGTAAAGATTAAATAAGGTAGGAGCAAGGACACAAACTGCTCCTCTGTGAAAGCAGATAAGCAGCCATTTACACTATAATGGACTCTAAACTGTGTATTAGAATAAAGACAACTAGACAAAAAAGTAACCTAACTGGTACACTTGCCAGGACAGTGTGTGCAGGTCATGTATAATTTAAAATCAGCTACATTTCAAGATTACATGCTGCTTTTGCACATGTGCATTTGGTAGCATTCATCAGTAACTGGCATTCATAATGCTGGCACTCAGGGCTGGCATCAGCATACCTGGTGTAGGGCAATGACCAAGGCCCAGGGTTCCCAGATGCCTCTGCTACCAACTTGCTTCTCCTCTGCCCACCTGCTTGCTTGTGATCCCTCCCACCACCTATGCTTCTGGCCTCACATATACTATATCAGTGGTGCTCCTGGCCTCACATACTGCCCAGCACCACTGGGGAAGAGAGGGCAAGTGCAGGGAGGGCTGGTAAATGGGTGAGCAGAGGATGGATGCATGGGTGGGCGAAGGTGTGAGTGGTGGGTATGGTGGCAGGAAAAAGAGGAGGGCCCTGGGCACTGTTTGCCTGAAGCCCATGAAAACCTGTTACTGGCCTAGCTCAGACTGACTGGATTGAACTATCAGAACAAGGTTTGGATCCAGGGGCACCTATAAGACCAACAAAGTTTTATTCAAAGTTTCATGTGCACACACACTTCTTCAGGTACAATGAAATGGAAGTTACCAGTCCATACATATAGGTAGAGGGTGAGCAGTAAATTAGCATACAGCACCATGGAGATGTTTAACAGATTCAAGAGCCAAACAGGAATAACAAGATAGTTTATATGGTTACCATTTGTTTAGTTTTGATTCCTGAGTGAAAACATCGTGAAGGAAATAAATATGTCAAAATTGGAGATGGATGGACAGCTGTATCCATAATTGTGGAATGCTGAGTGTAATTAACTAAGACCCTTCCATTACACTCCATCTCTCTTCTCTCAAGCATGGAGGCAACCTTACAGCAGCTGCTTCTTCTTGGCTGTGTAGAGTTATCTTCTCTGTCTCCTGACCAGAGAAATACATTCCAATCTACCATTCCAAAGTACATTACATTACATTACAATCTACTTTCCTAATCTACAATTCCAAATAAGAAATAAAATAAAATAAAGAGGTTGTATGGCTTTTCTGGGGGATTGGTGAGAATACAGATGAAAGGTTTGTCCTAGCACAATGCCATGCAGAGTTAATCTAAATTCATGAAAATCAATGGAGTAAATCTATAAGATTACACTGAAAGTTCTGTTAAATACAAGGTTAGCCAGCAATCCTGTAATACAGTTTTCTTGATGCTGATAGGAAGGTTGTTGTAATAGGACCCAGACTAATAGTAGAAAGAAATGCAAATACAACTTGCGCTCAGGTGGATTAGGACTCAAATACAAGCAAAATTGCCCCATTTCAAAGAAGATACTGTAAGAAGATACACTCTATTTAGAGGGACATATTGAGAGACATATTGACATAAGAACATAAGAGAAGCCAATGTTGGATCAGGCTAATGGCACATCCAGTCCAAAACTCTGTATCACACAGTGGCCAGAAATACCGGTGCCATCAGGAGGTCCAGCAGTGGGGCCAGGACAATAGGAGCCCTCCCACTATTGACCCCCCCCCCAAGCACCAAGAAGACAGATCATCACTTGCCCCAGAGTCCATATCTATACTTTGTGGCTAATAGCCACCGATGGACCTCTGCTCCATATGCTTATCTAATTCCCTCTTGAAGCTGTCCATGCTTGTAGCTGCCACCACCTCCTGTGGCAGTGACCAAATGGATGACACTGAACCATACATACATATACTAGCAGAGATAGACACATATACTAGCAGGCTTGGAAAAACCAAGGGCAGCACTACTTTCATATTTTTGTCCTGTGGGGTGGATTGGATGAACAACAAATGGATATGGGTAGGAGAGGGTTAAGATGCTGAACTGCAGACCAGAAGGTTGGTAGCTCAGCAGTTTGAGACCCAAGTGCTGCATGACAGAGTGAGCTCCCATCTCTGGTCCCAGCTCCTGCCAACTTAGCAGTTCAAAAGCAAGAAATTGCAGATAGATAAATAGGTACCGCTTTGGTGGGAAGGTAACAGTGTTCCGTGTACCTCGGTGTCTAGTCATGCCGGCCAACGGAGAGCCAATCTGGGGAAGGAAGAAGAGTTGGTTTTTATACCCTGCTCTTCACTACCTGAAGGAGACTCAGAGCAGTTTACAATCACCTTCCCTGTTCACCTGGCCACAAAATGGCCCCACTAAGGATTCGACTGGCTTTCGAGCAAACCTTTACCTTTACCTAAAAAACCTTTACCTTTACAAAAAAAAAAAAAAAACCTGAAAAGTACTGTAAGCGGAGGCTCAGCATTGTGAATCAACGCAAGATTTATTGATTACATTAGGAACTGGAAGATAAACTGGCCAGCCACAGGTCGGCTTATATGCATGAACACACCACACCAAAACCACACCCAGCACACACCCCAAGCCCAGTGATAGGTTCTCTTTACATGCAACAGACCTGGTTGGTCTACTTTCGGATCCGGCCGAACCCATTGGTGCACCCTAGAATCTGAAGTGGCTATTGTTCATATGGGTGAAGATCCGGGTCTGTTTTAGACCGCATGGCTGGGCCCACATGGCCGCGGCCATTTTTACTTAATACATTACACCCCCAACCCCACTAGGGTTGCCAGCAGTGTTCCCTCTAAGCTGAGTTAGTGTGAGCTAGCTCACAGTTTTTTAGCCTCTAGCTCACACATTTTTGTCTTCGCTCAGGGAGGACGGCTCCAGAGCAAACTAATTTATGCAGCAGCCAAATTGCTCGCTCACAAATTTAATGCCAGTGGCTCACAAAGTAGAATTTTTGCTCACAAGACTCCACAGCTTAGAGGGAACATTGGTTGCCAGACCCCCCGGTTTGGTGGGGGTTGCCTGATTTGGAGGGGCTCCTTCCCACCTGCCGGCAACCTGGGGGGTGAGGAGAAGGCCCACCCCCAAGAGTGACCCCCCTGGCCCCCACCTCTCCCCAGAAGTGTTTAAAGGAAAGCTTTAAACACTGCTGGAGAGAGGCAGGACTGTGTGCCTGCACTCTGAGGCCCAAATTCGAGGCTCACAGTGCAGGCACACTCAGCCTCCCCTCCCCTCTCCCCATCAGTGATGTTTTTAAATGCTGCTATGGAGAGGTGGGGGCAAAACCACTGCTTGCAGGGCTGACATGGGAGGGGGGCACCAGCTCTTGCCTTGCAAGAGGGGAGTTGCCCACAAGTTCCCCTCTTGCAAGGCAGGAACACCCGGCACCCGCACTTCCCGAGTGGGGGCAGCTGGCTCCTGCCTTGCAAGAGTGATGTCATCATGCCAGGGATGGCACACCCCTCCTGGAATGCCCCCTAACCCCCCCCCACTGGGAAAGTTGTCCTCTTTGGTGATGGGACAGCGGATGGCAGGGAGACCATCTTGGAGGTGGGGGAACTTCACAGTCTGCTTGGTGCCCCTCCATGACTATTGTCTAGGGCTGTAAAGTGGACAGGATGCCCCCAATACTAAGTGATGCCGCAGGTTTCTGCTCTAATCCCACAGTTATGGCCCAGGTAACTGTCCCCATGAATGCTTTTGGAAGGCTGTTTTTCAAACATTTCTTTTTGAGATGCCTTCAGTGAAACATATGTTTTATATTATTTCCCCTTGCTATGCCTTGATTTTTCAGATATGTTTGGTTATTCCATGTTATTTAAATGTGTATTTTTGCATCTCGATATTTTATATATATCTCATGACCTGCTGTAGATTTGATAATACCGAGGTAAAAGCAAGGAAGAACAAAGCAGTACCGTCACTACCCGCCCAACACTTTGTAACTTCATTTCTTGTTTTCCCTAATCACTTCTCCTTAGTCTCTGAAAGCTCAACTCAAAAGGTGGCTGCTTATCAACAACGTGGCCAACTTCGCTGTAGCCAAGAGTACAGCAGTAGCTTTGCTTCTGTATTTCTAGGGCAGAAGCAATGCCACTTATCAGCCACACTGGGGAAAACTGCATGCCTCTTTCCATAAATCCACAGGTAATCTCTTGTTTAGGCAGCAACAACCACACTAGTGCTGCCTTTATGTTGCTTGCAATTTTAAAATTATTATTATTGTGTATCTAGGTAAAGATCAAGGGGATAAGAAAGCTGGTGCCTTTTCATTGAAGACAGCCTATATTTCAGATGGTTCTCACAGAAGTGCCCCTGCTGGTGTAGAAACCCTGACATACCCACCCTCCCCCCAAAATACTCCATCATTGTGGCTTGGGGTTTCAGAAGTAATTCACTCTCTTTGTATGACTGTTCCCTGAAGCTTTTGTTGACCCTGACCACAGAGGCATGTTCTCCAATAAACTAAGATAGCTTTCTAATAGGGCCTGCATTCCAGTGGGAATTGTGCTGTGACCACCAACTTATTTTGTTGAAGCATTCAGGACAGAACTGACAGGCTGTGAAAGGCAAACCCTTTCTTCATTTCAGCTCCATTGTGCTACTTTCTAACGATGAGATGTCAATTACAGCGGCACAAAAGGTAATTCCAATTCAAATGCCATGAAATGTGTTAAATTGTCTGAATTAAGTTTTTTAAAATCATTCTACAGAATAGAAAAGAAGAAAATGGACCACCATTTATCTTCCAGAATATTACCTACAAGAAAAGTAATCACACGGGAACATTAAGGTAATCAATATAGCCCATATATATATCAGAGAAAAGAAAAGTGACAGACTTATAAATATTACTGTCACTGTACTGTTAATATATCAATGGCAACAGGAGGGGGAGGGAGGGAAATATTGATTGATAGATTGATTGACTGATTGGCAGGTATTTCTGGCAGCTGTAGCCATTGAAGCATGAAATACATTAGCATTGTCTTCTAACATCTTCAGTAATTGTCAAGTTGGTGTCGGTCTGATCAAGGCATATTATTTAGTCACCAAAAATGCACTGGACATAAAAATTAAAACATGAACAAAATTAAGGACCTCTGCTTCTGTGGTGGGTTTTAGTAAAGCACAATGGACTAAACAACTTTCCATGTCAGCTTTTTTTACAAAGTCTAAATTCATGTCTGCTAGCTTTACCCTTTGCTGCTTATTCAATGTAAAGCACCTCTAGTTTAATTTCTGACATTGCTACACCTTCTACTGGTCTTAAGGCCTATGAAAAATCACCCTAGCCTGTAAAGGTATCTTGTGGCAAGACAATTTGCCAACTACATTTACAACATGCCATTAGTAGGCTTTATTTCTTGGTTTTCCTGAGAAAAATCATAAACTTCTGCAATTAATGATCATCCTGAATCAATGCAGGGATCAAGCAAACATGTCCATGAGGACACCGATGCTATTGCTACATTTATCATGACAAAAGGCAAATGCACCATAATGGCCAGACATGCTTTCGTACGTGATGTGCTGGCCCACCTCCCAATACTGAGCTTGCACGCCTTTTATATTTTCAAAAATCTTTCTTGAACAGTTGCCAAGTCTCTTTGACATGTGAGCAAGATCTGAGCACAAATATTATCTTTTCCATGGGAGAGCTGCAGTAAAATATTGTGATGGGACCAGTTATAAAATGTTGACTGTACCGAGTGTTTATGTTCTGTAGTGTAACAAAATGATCCCCCTGTTAAGTCTAAATCAGTCTTTGAACGAGTCTTGGTGCTTCTTCATTTGCAGCCTTGCTCAAAGGAAAATGTCATTTGTGAGGCTTGCAATGGCATTTCTGCAGTGATGAATGCTGAGGCTGATGGGTGAAATTCTATACAGGCACAGTTTGCTGGGTTTGGCACAAATGAAGTACACACACAAACGCACACATTATGGTTTTTGTATTAGATTAAAAAAAGAGAAAGGGAACAAATCCAAAACTGTGAGCTTCAATTTGATTAATATGCAGTGTCACCCACACCCTGCAGTTACACCAGCCGCATGCTGTTATCTCGTCACATTTCTAAACATAACAGTGCCAAGACTTGTCAGAATGTTTCAGGGAGACTGCCTAGAAACACCTACATGGAGTAGGTGTAGGGGGATAATGATTGTGTAGATCTATTTATCTCTCTGTATCAGAATTTGAAGCAATAGCACAACAAGGGGTAACAGGCAGGTCTGATACTGGGGACAGCATTCTTAAAGTGAGATGTAAAACTCAGTCTTTAAAATGTCAAGAGACTAATTTTTGATTTTTGCTACAACCGAGTAGCATGAGTACCACTAACACAGCCATAGGGCAGATATCCAAAAGCCAGTGGGAGGGATTCTAGGAAGAGCATCATCTCCAGAAGAAGACCAGGCTGACCCCTGCCATCAGCCAAGCAAGGAATAGCTGCAAAGAACTTGTTTTCCTCTCCCTGCCAGAAAGAACATTTTGTTCAACTGCCAATTGTCTGGGCCAGAAGAGATAACAGAACAGTACTCTGGCCTAAGTCAATAGCTAGGGACCTAGAACTGCTGAGGAGCTGCTGAGGTTTAAATTATTGTGTCCTTTTAATTGGATGTTTGTAAGTTGTCTTGAAATTAATTTAATCAAAAGGTGATGTATAAATCTTTGTCAGGAATTGGGAGTGAGGTTCTTCCCTCTCCTCTGCCTAACATATTGCCCTCATGCCTTTCTCTGGTCTCTGAATTGAGATGGGAGGGAATTTGCAATAACACCCTCCTCCACCTCGTCTCTCTGACCTTCCTCCTTCTGCCTTCAGGAAGGAAGGTTCAGCATGTTATCCATGTCTGTTCCTGTACAGGGTTAGTCCACCCAGGCCAGTCCAGGAATGGGAGGGAACCCTGTACTTTTACAGTACATTAAACAACAAACCATGAGATGATCTATATCTTCTCTGGTTTCAGAACAATGTGCCACCAGAACCTCTTTTCAATAGTCCCTGCTTTTCCTAAGGGAGAGATTCCAAACCCTTAGTTAGCATCTGGAACAGAACACATTAGCAACTCTATCCAGAGATGCACACTTTTTACCAAGGTAGCATATGGGGTGAGCGTTTAGGCCACAGGATTTAGCCATGGAATTCAGGTACAACATCAAAGACAATTTTAACAATCAGAGGAATCTTTATTTAGTACAGAGCTTAGCAACAGACTACCAGAAATTACAAAAATAACAAAGGCTAGGGCAATTTGCCTTAACTACACATTAAAGATTCATAGTTACCAAGATCAGGATAGCATCCAAGAGTTCAAGATTGTCCATGATGATAATCCAGGTAGCACCAAGGGATTTTGAGTAAGAATCCCATCTCTGCACACCATGTGCTCCAAGTCACAAAGCAACTCTTTGTCTCTCAAGAGGCAGCATTTTCAGGGGCCATAAAACAGACAACAACAAGAAGAGGAAGAGAGAGCTAAGAGAGCAAGAGCTAAGAGAATCACTCCCATAGTGATCAATGGAATTATACCCCAATCTAATCGCAATCAGCTGTGGCCATTCAGCCAATCATGAGCAGCAGGGGTGTGTGGCCAATTGTTGGTTGCCATAGCTGCGTGTGGGGATAGGCTAGAAGTTTGGAGGCCCCTCCTGCAGTCAGGTGACCCAGCTTCCAGCTTCTCCATGGTGTACATGACATGCTGCATGTGGGCCAGAAAGTGTAGTCATGAGGTCTGGCATTTGGCATGAAAGTGTGAAAGAATGTGGGTTTATGGCATGGCTATTGAGGCCATGTGGCCCCCACCATTTGGCTTGCAACAGGAAACAAGACACAGCATGTTATCAAAAGACATCACAGGAGAAGGCATGTGAATATAGAAAGCAGGAAGCAATTTCTATACAGTTCCTTCTTCTCTTTAAATGACTGTGTTCAAGCAAGGCAAGTCTCAGTCCCTCATGTGGCTTTACCTCCTATCCTCCCAGGTTAGCCAGTCTGGTCCAAGATCATCCCGCAACAGTGCCAGTCTGCTTCTGGCCCACTACCCAGCTGAGAAGCAGGGTAGAAGTTCCTAGGACCAGGTGCTATGGTGCAGCCTATACTACGACTCAATGCCGGGTGGTTGCTGGAGCCATCTTAGTAAGCGCCTGCCTTCCCCTTGGACCTGCATGTGCTGCTGTAGACCCCACAGAGTCTGCCCCACATTCTGGGAGACCAGGACATAGGGCAAAGCTACTAGAGGTGCACAGCTGCTGCCATTCAGGGGGATCCTGTTCATGGGCTCTGACACATAGCACCAAAACACAACAATGTGTTGTGTTCAGTGTTTCCTGTGCAACATGAAGCTGTACCACATATTTCATGGTAAGCCTTAGTTTACCTCTAAATGTACACCCAACAGGGAGCCCAAGCCAGACTTTAATTCAAGATGAACCTACCTTTATGTATGGATGCTAAGAACTTTGTGATGAATATTATCAACAGGTGACCATACCATTTTAACCAGTAGCAATCATTTGTGAGCCAGGCCTTGGATCAATTTGGACAACATTCAAACACCTTTGCATCCTTGCTGCTTTGCAGCAGCTGTGGTAATAGAGTTCCGTTTCGTTCTGCTTTGTGTCCAGTTGTGCAGTAGATGAAACCTATTTTATGCTAGGGTCATGGATGGTTGGGCCAGGTAATTAAATGATGTTGGGATTCCTATGGGACATGTGACTCCTATGATTCCTATGGGGTACATGAGGAAAAAACTCCTATGACTTTTATGGCACATGTGTGAGAGAAAACCCACACGTGCACTGCTTCAGATACAGACAGTATCAATCAGACTTATCAGAACACTGATCAGTCAGACACAGACTATACAAAGAGGTAAAATTTTAACTGGCAAGTTATCAAGCATTATGACATGCCTGTTTGTAAACAGAACAAACCAACCAAACCTTAACAAAGAGAAATCAGCTTAAACAAAACAAATGAAGACCAATGGAATACAGATAACTGAATGACCTAAGCAAAGCAGTCGGCAGACCCTCTTAAAAAATGACAGGAAGGGGGGGATTCCATACCTCCCATAGAAGGCCATTTCAGAACATTGGGTCCATCACAGGGGGGAAAAGGCTTTGGAATTTGGACCACATATCCATCCTTGAACAAAGGAACTGCAAGACAATATGGTAACCAGTGATTTCTGCTCACTTATATAAAAAATACCCAAGACTATACCATATCCACTACCAACCATCTACATGTGAAAATAAAATGACTCTTTTAAATATTAATGCTGATTTACCAAGAGGTATTGAAATGCTAAATGCTGTGTCGACAAACCAATTTTTGTACTTGTTATTAATTTTAAGACATTTTATAGCATTGAGTTGAAACTGGCAGAGTATTTTTTTCCTTGCTCAATAGTACGGTAATTAAGCAATTTATCACAAATACAAGAGAAAAGCCCTAGAGTCTTCAAAAGTCACAAAACTAGCAGCCTGATTGTGGGCAGAGATGTATGTCCTAAACCCACTGATTTCAATGGGTGTAGGTATGCTTAATTCTGCAGAGGACTGAATTGTAAAAACAACGATTTGGGACATTTATATTCAGAGAATATAACTACAAAGAATAGATATTTCGATTTATACTTTATACTTTTCCCCTTACACTTTTAATACAGCTGGGGGGGGGGGAAGATCCAGTCATCGGTTCCACAATTAATTATAAAAATAGCTATTGTTTACCAAAACTCTTAAGCCATCAAGCTCTGATTCACCCATTATTTGCAGCAGAACATGAACAAGTTCAAGGATTGTTATAACACAATAATTGTTCAGAGGCACAGAGCCAGAGTTGCACTTGACATTTGTAGATTTACCTTAGATTCAATTTCCCTACCCCACCCCCAGTATTAGAAGAGGGGGAAAGTGGCCCACCCTTGAGCAGGAAGTTGCTTGCTTTCACTTCATTAAAGCAAAACTGTGTGCTTTTAGTCTTGGCAGCCACGAGATGTCTGGCCTCCTCTCTGTCAATTCAGAGTCCCAAAGGAAGACCCATAAAACAGCACCTTGAAGAGTTATGACAAACAAGCAGAAACCATGAGAAGTTTTTTTAAAAAAAATAAATAAATGAAAATCTTCATGCTTCAGATGCTTCCACACTGTAAGCTCTTCAGAGTAGAGGAAAAAGACACCTGGAAGAGATGCCCAGTGTTAGAACATAAGAACATAAGAACATAAGAGACGCCAATGTTGGATCAGGCCAAAGGCCCATCCAGTCCAACTCTCTGTGTCACACAGTGGCCAGAAATACCAGTGCCATCAGGAGGTCCAGCAGTGAGGCCAGGACATTAGAAGCCCTCCCACTGTTGACCCCCCCAAGCACCAAGAAGACAGAGCATCACTTGTTCCCAAAAATACATATGATAGTGCTATTCAGATGCTAACTATAAACAATAATAATATAGTGCATATATGTGCAAGTGAAAATGCTAAAAGCATTTCACACACATTGTATTGGATCCAGTGCTCTCTTCGTGGAAAGTGCTGACAGTTGTGAACCTTCCCCTCTGCCTTGCAGCCATTTCTGACCTCTGGAAAATGGTTGTGGGTCGTACATGGAGTCAAGGCACTAGAGAGCCAGTTTGGTGTAGTGGGTAGTGTACAGACTCTAATCTGGGAGAACCAGGTTTGATTCCCCACTCCTCCACCTGCAGCTGCTGAATGACCTTGGGCAAGCCATAGTTCTGTCAGAGCTGTTCTTCAAAGAGCAGTTCTCGAAAGAGCTCTCTCAGCTCCACCTACCTCACAGGGTGTCTGTTGTGGGGAGGGGAAGGGAAAGGAGTTTGTAAGCCACTCTGAGACTCCAAGTGGGGTATAAATCCAATCTCTTCTTCTTGGTATCATCTTCTATTAATATTGCCTGGGGGGATATGGGGGAGCCATCAGCACAACAGTGTTACATCGCTTGGAACTTGGAAGTGACATCATGCCTCTCAAGGAATTGCCCAAAAAATTATTTGCGGTAAAACCCTACAGTTTCTGGTGATTCCTAGAGAGGCATGCTGTGTCACTTCCAGGTTTCTTCCAGAAGTGACATAACACTGTCATATCAATGACAGTTTTTTTCCTTCAGTTTTTCCTGCTGGCCACTACAGCAGCAGCAGACAGTGGGGTCCCCCACCATAGATGGAGACCTGATAACCCTATCTTTTACTCTTCTGTATGAACAAGTCTGTATTTTTGAGCCTTCTCATCTTTTGTCTTCTTTCCATCATCTGTGGGAATTTATCTGTGGCTAAGATGGTGCCTGTTTCTCACCACAGGGTTGTAGTGTTGTATTTGATTAATATTTGATTCTGTTATTTGTAAGGCCATTGATTTAAAATAAGAATTGAATATTTTGTGCTCTTTTGAAATCCACTAATTCAGCATTGTATCCAACATATTTGAATCTGGAATTTGTGCTGGAGTCTGAAACCAACCAAATATCTCTACATTTGAAAAAAGGGGTAAGGGTTTGCCCCACCTGAGCATCAGTTTTCATATTCCTTTAACATGAGTACTGCTGACTATAATCAATTTCATAATCAACATTTGTCAAAAGTATTGATGATGGGTTGGTCTCTTGCTGTCTTGTTCTCATTAGGATGAGCTTCATCTGTCATATTGAAGGTCCTTTTTCAAATGCAGACTCATCAATTATGAACTACAGTGCAGCTCAGAGACTGTTGCTGCACCTATGACCTTCACAGCCCTGATATTAGATTGATAGAACAGTACAGCATTTTTGAAGAGGAAACAATTTAAACTTTCATAGGCCACTGATATGGCTGGCAGCCTCCAGTTGGGGCCTGGAGATTGTACAGAATTACAATTGATCACCAGATGACAGAGATAAGATCCCCTGGAGAAAATGGCTGCTTTGGAGGATGGACTGTATGGCACTATATATCAATTAGGTCCCTCCCCTCCCCAAACCCCATCATCTCCAGGCTCTACCCCCAGAATCTCCAGGTATTTCCCAATCCAGAGTTGGCAATCCTAGCCACTATTATCTTTTTAAGATTTTAAGATATGGCTGTATATGTATTCTAACATATGGCTTGTTAACTACAGCAGAATTGTACCAGTACAGCCAAACAAGCACATGAGGCACCAGCATGCATGTTAACCTGCTTATTAATGGATGTCTAGCTCTTCAGATTCAACTAGCTTTCAAGCAAGGGAAACCTTTACCTTTAGTCTACATCAATTAAGGATTCCTGAATTAGCATGAGTTACTGCTAACAAGCAGCCTACCACTGCTACCAATGTTTGGGGCAAAACCAGCCTGGCTCCAAACTTAACTAGTGCTTTATTTACCTCCACCTGCACACCAAACAGTGCCAATAAGTATTAAGTGTTGCCCTGTAACGCTCCTATGGCACTCTTATGAACTCATAAGTGATAAAAACCTGAACTTTGCTAGTTGTGTGCAAAAGGGACTGAACTGTAAGGTGACTCCAAGTGATGCCGGTATAGACACACGCCCAGAAGAAGGAAGCCTTCCAGTGAGATGATGTGCCTATGGTTCATGTATGTTACCAACCCTCTTACCTGCAGTAAGATGGACCAGTTCCCTAGCCATGTATAGCACTGAAAAGCCAGGCAGTTGCCGTGCCAGGGAAGAAGACAGGGGATTCAAATTCCTCTTCCTTGCATGTAGGCAACATTCCCTTCTCCCACCTAATACATCACCTAGTCGAAACTAAAGCCATAAGACAACCAGGGAACATAATCCCATCAGGTGCCACTGTCCAGACTAGTTTTTCATTAGGTCCAACATTGTCCACCCCCTTAGACCTTTGACCCCAGTGCCAGTCAGCATGTTTTCGGGGATGGACCGGGAGGAGGTGTGCCAAGAGAGGTGGCCAAGCCTAGCACACCCCTCAAGCTCCTTATAAAAGAGGACACCCAGCACCACCTCACTCTCTTGCATTCTCTCTCTTGACTCCCTCCTACCCTCACCCTAAGCTTCCGACTCCTGGTTGCACAGCCAGAGTCTCCTCGTGCCTCTGCCGGTTCAGGACATGATCCCCCCCCCAACACCCCATAGTCCCCCTCCTTTTTCTGAGGTTTGCTCCTTCTGACTGTGGACAGGTAAAGTATTGCCCATTCACGGAACACCCTGCTAATGCGAATGTGCTATTCTCTTCTATCTATATTTCCTAGATGCTGTATAATTGTGTGTGTGCTTGTGTTGTTGTATGTTTGAAATACCTTCAGTAAACAAAGCCATCTTGTACTGACGTCAGTCTCAATGTTTATTTTTGGTGTGTTTGGAAGAAGCGGGACCCCTGTATACATCGTTGCTTTCTCCCTTATTCACCTGTTGCCTTGTGTAAGATCATAATTCCCCATAATTTGCAGCAATTTGGCTAACATAAGCATCTTCTGTATTCCCCCATGTGCCACTGGGGCAACTAAGGGCTCAACTGATATTGCTCAGTCACCAAGTCCATTCCCTTCCCAGTCCACCAGGACTTCTGAGAAATCGATAGTTTGAGAATAGCCCCCATCCTTTGATGGCTTACTCTTCTCGCCAATTAGTCACACCAATATTATAGCAACTCACACTGCTCCTGCTAAAACTAATTATAGCTTAACCAATCAAAACCAGGCCTAATTAGGATCACCACCATCCCTCAGGGCAAAATGAAGCATGTAAAACAAGGTCCCTTTCCTGACCAATTTGAAAGTGGTGCAAAAATTCCTGTTTGGCCCCTTTAAAGGCGATCAGCTACTCCCACATCATTCACAGTGAGGGACAGTGGGCCCACTCACAGCAAAATCCTGCTGCAGAGAGCAGTGCAGAGCACAATACCTTATCCACCACCTTCCAATTGGCTGCTCCACACAAGGCAGCAACTGGCTCATCAACAGCCAATAGTACTCTCAAGTCTTATTTAAAATTGGATAGTAGCACAGCCCTATAGTCACCACAACTGGTGTTTCACATTCCTCCAATCTGAAACCAGGTGCGCATAGGATTGCATTACCAGCTCAGTTTTTTATGTATGCTGTCTGTCTTTGGGAATTCCTTCGTTATCTCAGCCAAAAGGATGCTTATCAGCAGAACCTGTTCATGTATTTTTGGTTTAGCCATCTGCTGTCCTGTTGGCTTAGATCATCACCACCACTGATCTTTGATCATGACATTGAAAAAAAACCCTAAACATCTGATCTTAGAGTCACAATATTCCACCTGGCTGGGTCAGAAAGAAAGGAAGGACAATGTGGCCCCCTTCATGGGCCTGGGAGAGATTTACTGTTATCTGGCACCTTCTTCTGTTTCCCTAACTGGCTGTTCTATTTCAGTTGCATTAAAAGAAAAGATGACAGTAGGTCCCTCTTATTCTTGGAACTCCCTCCCCGCTTGAGTATCTATGAGTTAGTACTGTTTTCTTCTTTCGTTCCATTTTTTTCCCTTCTAGACTGTACACTCTGCAACTGTTGCTAGTTAACCAGCATGATATGCTCTCATGTTCTCAAAGAAATTTTCTTAACACTGTGAGTGGCCTTCTGATAATAAAATATCAGAAGGCCTCAAATGTAAGCCTTATCAAGATGCAGGGAAATGAATGAGGGGTATTGCCAATTAGCTATGTAGGGGATACAGTCTCATGCTCAGAAAATATGCAGGATGTTTGGAAATAATGGACAGAAGCAATGACTACAAATAATTATGTCAAGTCTGTAGAGAGAAATTGGCATGTCGTGGGTGTATATGTAAGAAGCAAAGTGATACTTGTTCTTGACTAGAAAAATCTCTGTTTCATATTTTCTTCTACATAAAAGAATGCAGTATTTGTGATTTCTCAGCATAAGAAATATTTAACTATTCAGAACATTAAAAACATTGATGGCTCAGTTCTCACCTAAAAGTTCCATGGATGGCAGGCAGAGGAGGTTGGTTTTCAGTGATTCCCCCCTCCTGTGACAGAGCTGTAAGTCTCCCCTCAAGCTATTCCTGAGGGGGTCCCCATCTCCCTGGAACAGCATGGGGGAGGCATTTGAGGCTGCAGCTGGAGAGGCAACAGGGGAAATGTGTGCTCTGTGGATGGAAATCCACCTCTGGAAATGTAGGCAGGATCCAAGCCAATCTTTCATATAGATGCATGGAGCTCCCCTGAAATAATTTCACTGATCATTACTGTTTTGGTTTCCCCCAAAGGTTCTTAGATGTTTGGGGAACCTTTAGCCAGCATTTTGGTGGCATCATTGTTTCTGCTGTTTTAAGAAACATAACAGACTGGCCTGACCTGGATGGCCCACACCAGCCTGAACTCATCAGAAGCTAAGCAGGGTCAGCCCTATTTAGTATTTGGATGGCAGACCACCAAGGAAGTCCAGGGTTGCTATGCAGAGGTAGGCAATGGCAAACCATCTCTGTTTGTCTCTTGTCTTGAAAACCCTACAGGGTCACCATCAGTCAGCTGCAACTTAATGGCACTTTCCACTACCACCAACACTGAATAATATCAGTGTCATCCCCGCATCAGCAGTAGAAAGCTATGATTGATTTGCGCCATCTCCCTACTTGGGAAGTAGCATTTTATTTCTTTGTTTGTGTTTTTTATAATCTGCCATTCTTGCTGAGACTCAAAGGGAATTACAGGATATAAACAGTGCAAATCAGACAGTGTAAGACAACCAATTAGCAATGCAATAGGACTATGCTTACAGAATCAGAGAACAATGCGGAAAAAACACCTATCTAAGGCAAAGTATGTTATAAACAATGCAGAAAGTAGATTACAGGGTAAAGATAATGTGGTAAAAGCCGTGATACCTGCAATAAAATTGCAGTGCACTACTACAATCCTTTTCTGTTATAAAGGTACTCTCCTGGGCTGCTCATTCTAATACAGCTTTATTCTCTTTTTTAAAATGCCCCATGAACATTACTATTTTGCACATTCTGCAGAATGACTGAAATGTCGGAGCCTTCCTGACCTCCTCAGGCATGCTATTCAGCAAGGTGGGAGCCACCACTGAGAATGCATGTGAACAGGCAGCTGCCAATTGTACCCCTTTGCAGGGTGGTACCTTTAGAAGGCTTTGCTCAGATGAGTGAAACTCTCACAGCAAAGCATTGTGGGAGAAGAGGTCCTGCAGGTATAGGGGCCCAAGGTCCTTCAGGGCTCTGGAGGTAATAACCATAACCTTGAATTGAGCTTAGTAACTGATTGGTAATCAATGGATTACCTGCAGAATCAGTGTGGTATATGCATTCAGCCTGGTGCTCAAAAGTAACTGAGCTGTGGTGTTCTACACTAACTGAAGTTTCTGAGTTGTCTTTAAGGGCAGACCCAGGCATTACATTAGTTTAGCCTTAAGGTTACCATAGTATGGATCCACCTGGCCAGATCTGAGAAGTGAAGGTAGGAGGTATATTCCAGGCTAAAAGTAACTGGTAGAATGTTTTTTCTCTCTGCTGCATTAACTTGCTTCTACCATAACAGTGGTGTTCTTAACTGAGTCAGCAAGCACCATCTGGACCCATCAATGGTGGGGAGCATAATGTCCCTCAAGAGTTCAACCCAGGGGTCGTTTCATAGAAAAAGAGCTAGGGGAACTCATTAGCATAAGTCATTAGCATATGCCACACCCCCTGACATCACCGGAAGTGTGTCATAAGGCCACACACACCGCCCCCAACGGTCCCGGGCGCTGCCGCCGGCCTTGCAGCTCCACTGCCGAGCCTCATGAGGGGCCCGGTGGTGGACCTGCAAGGCCGGCAGGAGTGCAAGGAAGCCCCGCGAAGGCCCTCCCTGGCCCCAGGCAGGCAGGGCTGGGGAGAGGCAGGGAGGAAGCAACTTACCCTCCCTCTTCTCCTGCCTCCTTCTGGCTGAATGAGGGCCCGAAGCAGGGCGGCCGGAAGCAGGGGGCGGGGCTTCATCATGTACCTCACCCGGGGGAACCGCGATCCCCCCTGAAATGACCTCTGGTTCAACCTTCCTTCAAGAGTTCAACCTTCCCAACCAGCATTACTTCTGTCTTGTCAGTATTCATTCTCAACTTGTTCATCCTTAAACATTTAACCACAGCAATAAGATGCTGATTCAGGATTTCTATACCATTGGATAACATGGATCAAGAAATACTAGGGTCCAGAAATACACATGTGGAGACTTTTCAGCATTGCTGTTTTGGCAACAGCCTTGCCATAATCCTCAAAATGCCCTCCAAAGGCTGGAGACCCTCCAGAGTAGCACCCCTGTGCCACTTGACAATGACACTGAGGGACCCCTCCTGTGTGTATGTATGTGCTCTTCTCTGGATCCAAGCCAAAGTATACAGCTTTCTTGCCCTTTAGTTATAGACTAGCTATTTTTTTTAAAAAAAAGGTTTGTCTTTCTCAAAAGTTGTTCTTTTGAAATGAAACCTATTAGTTTTTCTCTGCCAGCAACAGGCTTGCCATTTTTGAAGGAGCAGCTCACTCGGTAGTTATTGTCAACTCTTATCCATGCAATTTTCTCTGTTGTCCCAGGACCGTGGTTGCTTCTTTCTGTTCAAAAGTTATTTATAGCAGTATCTATCTTGTTCACAAAGAAGAATCCCTGTGAGACTAAACCACAGCCTACTGTAGTCCATTGATGATAACCTCTACTATTTGTCAGGTATGTAATATCCTTCAATTATTATACTCTATACTGCAGAAATGATGTGTAGTTCTGAAACAAATGCATGGTTTCCAAATTATTTCCATTTCTTCTGCCTAGAGTTTGGACTAAGCTGGGGACCTTTTAATCTTATACCAGCTACACATTGGTCCCAGTCACACATGCCGGGAAATGCGGAGGGGGGCGTGGCTTTTTGCACTGGCACAGTGTGTTCCACTGCAAACGCGATCAGATGCGACAGCAGTTTCCTTCCTCGGCGCACGTTCCCAGCACGCTTCAACGACGCAAGAGGAGCGCGCTGGAGCGATCACACGAAGAGAGTCCGTCAGCAGCCCGTCGCAAGCCATTTGCTAGTGGACTTTATGAGGTACCTTTTTACTCTGCATCTTCGGCCGGCTGTGATGGGTGCGCTACGCTGGCCAGATGTTGCTGTGTGATTGCACCCTTATAATCTGCCTGGCATTCATGCCGCTCTCACAGCAACTTCTGCGTCTGATCGGGGCCATTGTTGATCTTTGTTGAATGATTTGACTCTCATCAGTTTTCTAAATCTGCCCAGCTTTCAATTTGTGAACTCAACATAACTACAAATAAATACCTGCATAAACACTGCTAAACTTTAGCAATAATTCAGTAACTGGAAATAGATTTGAATTTGATTTGCTGGGGTGGAATTGGCTAAACCACAGTTAAGAATTTTACTTTATTTTTTTCAAATTAAGCAGCATCTGTGCTCCTGTAAATCCAAAAGGAACCAGTGAATAGTATTGCAGAATTACAGAACTAGAACATTTTGGAAGTGTAGCCATATCATTTTGTACCAGTGAATGATAAATGCCATGTTCCAGAGGAAGGTCAATCTGCACATGGAAGTATGCCTCTGCACATGGATCCTGCTGCAGTCAATTCTCGCACTAACCTAGGGTTACATATGCAATCATGGGCAAAGGGTAGTTCTGAAAAGATGCTCAGCTCATGTCACCTATGACAGTGTTAATTACCACTTTGGAAGTGAAGAGAACAATTCAGCTGCTCTTCTAGTCTTATTCAGAATCAACTCTGAATTTACAATTTCGTTTAGAGAATTTTTGATCAAGTCTTGTGTTTTTGAAAGAGTTTTCTGAAGACTTGTAATTTTGTCTGCTGTTTATAAAATTGCGATTTAATCGTATCTCATTTTTTGTCCAGTTCATGGACACTAATTAACAGCTCACACAGACCCAAAGGGTAATTTTAAAGGCTAGTAGTCTGATCCATATTGCTTTCTCCCCTGGTTTTTTGGCCTCTGCTCTCCAGGTCTAAAAGTGAGGTTTGGGGAGGTCCCTTTTTCTATTTTCTTGGGCAGCTTGAGACCCTAGATGATACTGGCATAACATTGGGGACCACCTGGTGAGCCCAGGAAATTCCTGCTTAAGTTGTAGTTCCAAGACTTGGAGACAAGCAGACGTAAACTAGAAGCAGATATTTTGCTAATGTTCTGCAAAACAATACAATGCTATTTTGTAGATGCATGCTCAGAATCAAGCTTTAGCGTTCAAAATGTAGAAGAGCTTGTGATTCATAACACAGCTGAACATTGTGAGTACAACGAATTGATATTCCAAACATGTAATAACCAATTTCACTGGCATCAACTGTATAGATTAGGACTGCTACTCTGTAAAAGAAACCTGAATGGATTAATCATACTCATTTTAGTTAATTATACAATCAAATCTGCATATGTGAAAAAACAATGCACAATAGAAGTGTAATTTCTTTGTTTTTAAATGTATGTATGCATTGCTGCAACAGGCATCACCTTAGGTGAAGCATTTTTCCTCCTTACTTGCACTAAAGAAGTGCACATCTGTATATTTTGATATGGGCTCATAAAAATGATCATAAAATGATTAAAACCTGAAATTGGGGTTAATTGGGGACACTCTTTTAGTTGATCAGAATCATTTCTAATCAGTTAAATAATTGATTTATCAACTAAACACTGAAACTCTATTAAGATTCTTATGTGAAATATCATGCATACAGGATAGAGCCATATTCAGAATTTCTAGGCTTGGGTCTACAGAATACTGTGATGTCTTAGGAAACAAATACTTTATTATAGGGTCATTCAAAGAAATTTTGTGTCATATTTGGACCATTTTAATGTGTTTTTATTATGGTTATCTGGTTGGATAATATATTCTGTTTGTGTCCATTTCTATTGTTTTTCACCTGTACAATTGCCACAGATTGTCTTAGTCGTTCAAGGAATCCTTTCAGATATCTGTCAGATATGATACAGTGTCCCCATGTTATAGAAATGGGCAAGCATAAATTGGTGTGTGAAGAAGGGTTTGTTTGTTTTTAGCCCTCATCCCTTTCCCAAGTTCCTGAAGTGGGAGGTTAAAGGGTTCTGTTTTTTTAATGGAGAGTTTGGATGGGGGGGGGGAGGTAAATCCTGCCCCTCCTTCCTGGCTGTATTTGATTTCAGCCTTGTTCTTCCAGCTCGGCTAGTATCAGAGCATAGTCAGGACAAAAATACTTCTAACATCATAGTAAGAGGTGTCAGGAGACAGGCATTAGATCCTTTCATTCATGCACTCAGGTTTTGTATATATATAAAATAGATGCCCCACACAACTCCCACTGTCTTTACAGGGGGTTGCCTGCCTTTTTTCCATACCAGGTCTAATAGCATCCAGAGGACACAGTTTGTATCAGGGAAGATGCATGGCTCCTTAGTGCTTTCCTATGAAATTATTCACAAAGTCTTTATCTGATTAGATTTTTCTCTTTTATTTCCCTTATATATAATATAGGCTGCACTTTTATGGTCCATCCATCCAGCATTACAGTGGAGTTTTGTGGGTTTTTAAAAATCCTTTTTGTTTCATATTATTATTCCCGTCATTAATTTTTTCCCCTATTTCTGTGGGACACATCTTTGCTATAACTTTGTTATTGGACCTGAGTGAATCAGGGAAAGTCTCTCTCTCTAAAGGGAAGTTCCCCACCAGTGTTCAGGCAGATAAGAGGAATATGGTCTAGATTGCTTTGCATTTTTAGATGTAGTAGACATAACTCCTTGGTTTTCCATTTGATCAGGATGAAATTCTCAGGATATATGTGCTTCACCAAGGAGATCCTTCCTGGCACTTTTCAGACACAGGGGGGAAAGTCCAAGTTTTATATTTAATTATAATTCTTGTTTGCAGAACAAGTACAGGCATCTAAGAAGGCAGGCAAAGTTACCGAGCAGGCAGTAGATTACTCCTAGCAGACTGCTAGAGTTGCAGAGACAAGCATTTACTGCCTCAAAAAAAAACCCTTCATAGTATGACAATATGGACAGAAATATTTGCTTTTGGGGTCCTCTCTGGATAGCCACTGTTTTTGCAGTCAAGATGCTCAGCTGTCAGAGACAGTGGGTTGCCAAAGGAAAATTCTGTCACAGTGGAAGGAAAATGCAAGGACATTAGGCACAGTAGGCATGCAGGCATTTGTCAATCCATGCTTCACTTCACATAGTTTGCCATAGATGCTGGGGGGAGGGGAATTCCTTAGGTGGGGAGAGTGAGTGTGGGATGTGTGAGTGCTCTATCTTAGATGGTGGAACCTTTTCCTCAAGATACACCTATCTCTGGTTCACAGGGAGACATCCTTGAAGCTCTCAGTGCCAGCTTGTGTAGTAGATAATGGAACTGTATATTCCCATGGGAAGGGGGGTAGAGACGTGGGAGCCTGGCTGCATGATGTGACCTCTTAGGAGGGGTTATAGTTTGAACTTTCATCTATCTATGCATGTACCCACCAAAATGCTTTAGAACTAACACAGTACTGTTCATGCCTGGAACTTGTTTAACTTAATGAAGCTTTTCACTGCCAAAGACAGTGTGCTTGAGAGTGACTTGACCAGGGCATCTGACAAAGTGCCAGTTCTCCACACTCTTCAACCGCTGCCCCACACTCGTGACACTAGCATGGGAACTGGCTCTGAGCCCGAGATCCCGCTCCCCTTGCCTGACAAGAAAGATGACAAGCAAGGTGAACCCAAACTCCCCCCAAAACCACACTATGCGGGAAAGGAGGGGCCCGGACTAAGAAGATGGAGAAGAACAGAAGAAGAAGAAGAAGAAGAACAGAAGAAGAAGAAGAAGAAGAACAGAAGAAAGGAGGAGGAGGAGGAGGAGGAGGAGGAGGAGGAGATAGGATTTATATCCTGCCCTTCACTACCCAAAGGTGTCTCAGAGTGGCTTACAAACTCCTTTCCCTTTCCCTCCCCACAACAGACACCCTGTGAGGTAGGTGGGGCTGAAAGAGCTCTTTCCAGAGCTGTCCTTGAGAGAACAGCTCTTGTCAGAACTATGGCTTGCCCAAGGTCAACCAGCCAGGTGCAAGTGGAGGAGTGGGGAATCAAACCCGGTTCTCCCAGATTAGAGTCCGTGCACTTAACCACTACACCAAACTGGCTCTCAGATGGGATGAACCAGCCTGGCTTCTGAGCACCCCTGGGTTTCAGGGTCTGAAAGCCCAGTCAGAGAGAGAGGAAAGGTGAACATCTCAAGTCTTGCAAGATGGCCTGAAATGCCTTCTGGTTGCCGACACCATAGGTGAATCTGCGCGCACCAATTGGGCACTTGCTGAGCTAAAGGGCAAGATGAAGTTCCTTGTAGAGAACCTCCCTTGTGTAGTCAAAGAACTGATAAAAGAGGGAGAGATCTCCAAGGAGGAGGAAGAAGAAGAGACCACTAAACAGAAGCCCCCAGATTGCCCTGCTGCCCCACCACCTGGGCCAAGACTGGAGTGGGAGAGACCCCGTGATGCCCTGGAAGCCACATTTGATGGCAGCCCCAAGAAGCTGGTGTTCTTTGCAATCCAGGTGCAAAAGTTTCTGAGAGAGTGGGGCCACACCTTTGCTTCCGATGAAAATCAGGTCGACTATATGGGGTCATGACTTCGGGAGTGGGAGGTCAACTGGATTGTGGGGCTATATAACATTGGGGCACCCGAGCTCTGTAACATAGATGCCTTCATGCAAGCCCTCCGGTGACAGTAAGAAGACCCCCTAGAGCTAGAGTAAGCTCGGACCCTCCTCAGAGGGTTGTGGCAGGGGAGTCAGTTAGTGCAAGACTACTTGGACGAGTTCAAGTCCTATGCAGCGAAGCTACATGGTTGGCTGGAGGAAGTCCTCATTGAATTCTATTGAGCCGGCCTCAACACTATGATCCTCAAGAAAGCGCTAGCCCAGGACAACCCTGTGACGCTGAGCAGTTGGATCTAGGTGGCCTGCAAAGCCAAGAACAGGTGGAACCTACCAGCACAACACCCCCAGGAAGCTGGCCAGAGCCCAGAAGGTGTCCAGAGGGCAAGGCCCTATAACCGGGGGAGACCATGAACACCACATGTGCTTGGGGCTATGCCTGAGATGCGGAGTACCCAGGCACTTCACTGCAAACTGCCTGGGCAGCTGGAGCCCAGAGAGGGAGTGCCAGGAAGAAGGAAAGAAAAGGAGACCAAATTAATTTCACAGCCCAAAGGAAGAAAGTAGCATGGTAGAATGAACAGGTAGAGGGTTGTGATTGGCAGCAGGACATTGAGGTTGGCATTTTGCCACCCAGGACAGGTAGCATAGAGTTGGGAGAACTGTCATTTGTGTGCCACATCAAAGATGGGCCAAGAGCAACAGAGATCACAAAGATGGCATGGGGTGCTGCAAGAAATGCAAGCATGCAGGTACAACACCAGGGCTGGCATCTGGTTGTCTCCAAACAGGCAGGCCATAGCAGTAAAAAATCACACACTCCCTCTTCCTTGGCCTTAGGCATTACTCCCCATCAGTTGCTCATTGCTGACACATGGAGTGTGAGTGCTTAATGTGAGGCAAACAGTGGTTAGTAGAAATCACTTTAACTGTGCATACAATTCATAGACAGACTGACTAACTATTAATGTGAATGCACTCTGTGTGTATGAGAATATCAAACCCCCCCCCAAAAAAAACACCCTTCAATATGTTTGTGCTTGTTGCTAACAATAGACACAATGACCCTTTGCAGAGGGTCATGCGTGCATGTTGACTCACCACACACAGTGGGAGAACAGGCAGAGTGGGAGAACAGGGAGTGCTGGCCCTGTCCTCCTCCTCTGGACAATTGTTTAGTTATCTGCATGATGTGAACACATGCAAGAAGTGCCTGTATTTATACACCCTCCCCATGGTCAGCAACACTGCTTTCCAAATGTTGCTGATCATGGTAGGGATGCCAACCTCCAGGTGGGGCCTGGGGATCCTCAGTGTAGGCAGGGGTCCCCCGCCACCAGGCCCTACTGCCCCACTGCCAATCAGCTGGCCAGTGGAGGGGACTTGCTCAGAAAAAGAGGAGGCCCATCCAATGTTGTGGTGACTTGTCTACATCACTTCTGATGTGACCCAGAAGTGACATCATCATGTAGGTGACATTTGGGCGACGTTCTGGTATTTGGGCAAAAATTCTAGGGTAGAAGCCAAATTTACCATAGAGTTCCCCCCCCCCCAAATAACAGCGTGTCGCCCCAATGTCTCTGCATGATGATGTCACTGCAACATCACCTGGGCCTCCCTCCCACTCTCAGTATGTTCCCCCATCTCCTGCTGGTTGCCAGGAGGTACCTGACAATCCTAGCATCCCCCAAAATTACAGCTTATCTCCAGACTACACAGATCAGTTCTCCTGGAGAAAATGGGTGCTTCAGAGGCTCAACTGTGTATCATTGTACCCCACTGAGGTCCCTGTCCTCCCCAGGCTCCACCACAAATCTCCAGGAGCTTCCCAACCCTGGAACTGGCAACCCTACCTCCCTGTCTCCCACCAGTGGCCAGTGGGGATCTGGCAACCCTAGATCATGGGGAGAGGGTGTACATGCAGGCATTTCCTCCACAACTTGGCAATTGCACCAAGGTTGGGGACAGGTCAAGCATACTTGTTTCCACTCTCCCTCCCCAAACAGTGAGACAGTGCACAGGGCAACTGACACAGATTTACAGAATAACTTTACTAATAAATTTGCAGAACCTGTTGATAATAGGAAATTAACCACACCTTCTTATGCACATAACAAAGAGTGCAAAAAAATGGGTGCTCAGTTGGCAAAGCACCAGAAAGAACCTGAAAATGCTTGGTCTTAAAAAGTAACAGAACTAGTTCATCAAGCTCACCCCAATATTGCTGGAAACACTATGATAAGAAAAACCTATACAGAAAACTCTCCTTTATTGTAAGATTGGTTTTACTAAACTAATTGGAAACACTCCCCATCATTCTCTTCTAATGTCCAGTGCCTTCTCTGAGTCATAACTCTACTCGAAATATTTAAATCAGAAATCCAGATACCAGAATAATTGATTTTAACGAATAACTAATATTATTTTGGCTGTTCATTTCAATTATAATAAGGACAATAATGAATGCAATATTTTCATTTCATTTTCCCATCAGTTCATGTTAACTGAAATGAAAAGAGTAGATGATGATGTTAGACTGTTAAAGTGAATGATGTAAACTGCATTTTATGCTTTATATGAGTTGACCGAAATATTGGATTTTGAATTTGAATCAAGTATACAAATTGCAAAGAAAAGATGCAAAATTTAGAGTGACCTACATTCCAACACAAAATAGTGAAATGTCCAAGAATGAAAATGCAACATAATATTTCATAGCAGTCTGATAATCGTGTGTACCTTCGTTGCAGAATTATAAAGAAGTGGCATTTCCATTTGCCATTTGATACCCTGCAATTCAAAAAATGAAACTGAGGTTGCTACCTCAAATGACATTGCAGAGCAAAAAAAAATCTTTGATTTTGTTGCATACTGAAAACATAAATATTTACTTTGCAATATCAGGAAAGAGCTATCTCTATCGATCTCTATGCTTTTCTTTTTCACAATATAAATATCCCTTTTCTGACAAAGCTTTTTATATCACTGAAGTTCCTGAAATTTCAATAACAGCTATCACCTCACTGTCCCTTTATTTCTTGCATAATGCTCTTTTTGCAGGAGAAAATAGTTTGTGTACTTACAGGAAGAAATTTAAATGCTGAATTTTCAATTCTTACTAAAAAAATAGGTCCAGGGGGTGCATCTTAAAATTTAAAACACAAGATTTCAAGAAACTATAAAAAGTGTGTAAACATGATTCAGCTTCTCCAACAATGTTTTTACTATCTTGAATTTTAATTTAGACTGGTGATTCTTAACTGACTTATACTAACTGTTTTCAATTCTAAGAAGCTGGATCTAGCAATGCAGGTTTTGTTGTACAAGCAATGGGGCACGAATGATTCTTTATAGCCTAGGTAATCAAAATTTCCCTGCTACAGAACTCATTAGGGCCTGCTTTTCCTTTCTTCCAACGCATCATTTTGAAAATTTGAATGATATTGCACCTGGTGAGATTGTCTTATGGATGGCATTGACAACAAACCAACCAGATGCATTTAGATATGTCTGAAAGGAAAGGGGGGGGGGGAACCTTTGCAGCAATTGGTTTGTCATAGTTTATAAAAGCTTGACTGGAGCTTTATGTATTTTCTCTTTCACTTTTACAAGTTTCTATAAACCTGCCAGAGCTATAGGTCAAAAAAGAACAGCTAGTATAAACCTACAAAGGCAAGGTAGAGATACTGAAAGATTTACAGGCTTTTTTTTTAATGCTAGCTGGCAAGTCTACGTAGGAAGAGCATAGCAATTTTCTAAAACTGTTTTGAATGAGAAGTGACATATCTCTGAAGAAAGAGAAACTCTGGGCTAAAGCGGTGGTGACTTAAAATAGGTGTGATGTCTTCAGATAGATCATACCTCATGGAGAAAGAAATTTGCAAAGTGATCGTCTTAAGTGGAATTCATTCATGAAAGGATTGTTTTTTAATAAAATGAAGTTTAGAGTTTATATAACTAACCAACAGGGCAGATCCAACCTTACTCCAAGTAGTTTTCCTCCAGCCTAAGGAGCCTTCCTCCGGTTTAAGTGGCTCTTCCTCAGAATATTAGGGCTAAAATGGTGGTGACTTAAAATAGGTGTGATGTCTTCAAATAGATACCTCACGGAGAAAGAAATTTGCAAAGTGATCGTCCTAAGTGGAATTCATTTATGAAAGGATTGGGTTTTTTTTAATAAAATGAAGTTTAGAGTTTATATAACTAACCAACAGGGCAGATCCAACCTTACTCCAAGTAGTTTTCCTCCAGCCTAAGGAGCCTTCCTCCAGTTTAAGTGGCTCTTCCTCAGAATAATAGGGATGCCAGCCTCCAGGTGGGACCTGGGGATCACCCTGAAGAATATGGATGTGTTGGAGGGTGGACTCTGTTATATTGTACCCCACTGAGGTCCCTGTCCTCCCCAGGCTCCATCTCCAAATCTCTAGCAGCTTTCCAACCTGGATCTGGCAACCCTCCCCCTCCCCATTCCCTGCCAGTGGCCTGGGGGAACCTGGCAACCCTACCAAGGAAGGAATCTGAGCCAAAAGGAAAGGTGGAATATAAATATTTTAATTAATAAAGAAATAAAATTTTCTCAGTGGAGTCTTGGATATGGATAGGATCTACCCCAACATTTTGGAAACAAAGGCAAACATTTTTAAAGATAATACCTGTTAATATCCAAATGTATACACAGATTTAGATTCAATCTTGATGTATACCTTTTAGCCTAAAGTGACCAATTAAAAAATTGTGTTTTATTTATTAATTTATTTATTCATTCAATTTATACCCCGCCCACCCTACATTGCATTGAGATATTTTAGGGAAGCATCATCTAAAATTCTGAAAGGGAGATTAAATTGGTACTACATGGTATCATGATGCTATTATACTAAGATATGGATGATTTTGAGGGCAGAAGCACATTACAGAATTACAATGTCCCCCAAGAGTTTTAGTTTTTTAATGATATAGCTCTGATTTAAGTTTTAAAATTAATTGAAAAACTCATTATCAAATTCTACGTGCTCTCTAGCAGCTCAGGTTGGCTTATAAAAGTACTAACATAAGATATTTAAAAATAATAATTCCAGCAAAAACAGTCCACACAAAAGGAGTGGAAAGAAGCAGTTTTCTGATAAAAGTACAAAAGGTACAGAAGTCACCAAGAGACAGTATCATCCTACAAGGCTGCCTCAAAAAAGAACTGTTTTTCAGGTCTTCCAAAGGCTGCAAGGGATGAGCCCTTCTTCATAACATCAGGGAGCCCATGCCACAATGCAGAAAGGTCTTTAGTGAGCAGTTGTGGAAAAACTCAGCCCAGTGACTCACTAACAGAAGAAATTGGTTGGTTCATCAAAGCTGCTGCACGAGCTTGCAATTCATCCTCTGCAGCTCTCCAAAGGGAATTTGGGTTCAGCTTTACAGCTCTTGTTAAATCCCATGGATGGAGGCAACAGCTAAATTCTCAGCACTGACTGATTCACCCACTTTGTTAAATCTATTTTATTGTTCTATGGAGTATGGCAAAAAGAAGGCCTGTTACAGAGGGAACTTGCTGTAAAATGAAGCCACATAGGACTCAAATCCAAGCTATGCATGTCTCTTCAAAGACCAGATTGTGATAACTGCAACTAAAGCCAGGTGATGGATTAAGGGTCTAATTCTAAACCAACAAGGAAACACATAGCACAGATGCAGTCATAAGAACATAAGAGAAGCCAATGTTGGATCAGGCCAATGGCCCATCCAGTCCAACACTCTGTCACACAGTGGCCAAAAATACCAGGTGCCATCAAGGAGGTCCATTATTATTGACAATAATCATTAATAAGATATTTATCCAGCATGTTTCAAGTGCTTCATGTATATAAACAGAATGGGGAAAGATACAGTATTCTACTGTGACCATCACTTAGTGCAATCATAAACATTTTTTAAAAAAAATATTTTGTCTTGGTCAATTGTTGTTGTTCAGTCACACAGTCGAGTCCGACTCTTCGCGACCCCATGGATCATCTCCTGCCAGGCCCTCCTCTTGGTCAATAAAATAATGTTATTTGATTCATTACTTGCCAGCAATGTTCTCTCTAAGCTGTGGAGCCTTGTGAACAAAAAGTCTACTTTGTGAGCTACTGGAATTAAAGTTGTGAGTGAGCGATTTGCCTACGGCATAAATCAGTTTGCTCTGGACTGTCCTTCCTGAGCTAAGACAAAAATTTGTGAGCCAGAGGCTAAAAAACTGTGAGCTCGCTCACACTAACTCAGCTTAGAAGGAACACTGCTTGCCAGTAGCAGGATGGTATCAATCATTTCCATGACACAGAAAAACCAAAGCATGATTTTGTGACCTACTTGAGAAATGACAATTCTTACACTCTACTGAATGTCAGTGAACTAGATATTTTAATGAAAACCATACAATCCAATTAAAGTGTCTTGGGTTTCCTGAGAGACAGTTTCAAGGCGCTCATTACGAAATGCTTCTGTGCAGCTTTCATTGATATGGCCACAAACCCTCATTATAGCTAGTTAAAAGATAAAATCATCCAGTCTCGTGTCATTGAAAGAGGCTCAGTAACATTTAAAAGGGCATCCTGCCATTTAAATACTCCCTACCATGCTCATCTTTTTTCCCTCATGATAAATGCTCATCAGTTTCATTCTCTATCCTTGCACTTCACAGCCTTTGGTAGTTTGTGCCCTTCTTTGCAATTTGAACCACGGACACTACAGATAGGAAACAATGCCTCCTGTTCTGAAAAAGTCATCAGTTAAAAATGGACCTATCTCTTCTGCACAATGCTAAATTGTATATACTCTTAACTCAGCACGGAGTCTCTGCGGCCGTTGAATCTCACCCTAGACATAAACACACTAGGTGGCCTTAGAAAGCCTCAGTTCTCTCCACTTCAGCAGTCAGCACTACTCATCGTTTGCAACATCTCAATGGCCTTACTGGGCAATTGTAAGAATCACTTGGATCAGGTCTGTTTTATGTATTTACTTGTGTAAGGATTTTGTATTTTAAGAGATTGCAGAATTGGAAATGTACAATATAAATACATTAGTGGTCTGATTTCCAGAACTGAAAAACCATAAAGAATATGCTTTGACCAGTATGCACATGGCTGATAACCATCATAGTTCATTGGTATTGATATTTTTTTCCCTATACAGCTACCACTTACATAAGTATTGTTTCATAATGGTAACTGAGGAGGTAGTGTAGAGTGGTGTTCAAATTATGGGGGTAGGTCATGTGACTCTTAAGGATATCTATAAGCCCAGCACTTGATTTTTAGTAGCACGCACCCACTGATCTTCACAAGCCAAGCCCTCAGATCTGTTCCTACAGGGTGCTGCCTAATTCGTTCATATAGAATACATGCCATTATGTAAGAATAGGGTGATTTTTACCTGCACCAATAATAGTCTTCCGTTTTGTACCTCAGACAGGTACAATGCCATAGACTCCACACTCCAAACCGGTCATTTCTTACTGGGTAACCATTGTTGCCACTCTCCAGGTGAGGGCTGGAGATCACTGAAAATTACAACTGTTCTTCAGGTAGCAGAGATTAGTTCCTCTGGAGAAAATGGTGGACTCTGTGTCATTATACCCTGCTGAAGTCGCCACAGCACATTGACGCTGAGTGCCCAAGGCCTTGGCACTCTCCCAGAGCCTCTTTCTAGAGCTCGTTGTATTTAGTCCCACAACGGGCCTTATTCCTAGTGCTAGATAAAAGGGCCAGATTGCTCTGGGTCCCAACAAAATTGTTAGATCACAAGCACTTTTATCAGCATTAAGGTAAATTTAATCAAACGGTAGGGCTGCCGACTCCTGGTTGAGAAATTCCTGGAGATTTGAGGGTGGGGTTTGGGGAGGAGAGGGATCTCCACAGGATATAATGCCATACAGTCCAAACCAGCCATTTTGTCCAGGTGAGCTGATCTCTATAATACAGAAGCTCTTCAGGCCTTACTAAAACTCATGGATCTGATGAGTGTTACTATGGGATATGAACAGAGTGTTTGTCAAATGGATTAATATTATATAGGTATTTCAATGCTACCCATTTTGATAAAGTTGTATGAAACAAGATGCATGGCTCGTTGGAGTGGATGGGGTTTGAATTGCTTCCAGTAAAGTGAATACTGGAAAAAGAAATGTCTAGTCCTTGGAGACTTTTTTGGCATAACACATCACGGTTGTTTGCTTCTTCTCAACTCTCCTGGATGTTGGCAACCCTTACTAAAACCAATCATCCAATCCAGTCACTACCAATTTATTATACTCAATTAAACTTCCTAAAACTATTTTCAGGTATTTTCCAGCCAATGTACTTAGTCAACAGCCATTTATCTATTTATACTAGCGATCTGAATTCATGTAGAGACTAATAAAAACAAAAGAAAAAAGATCCAATTTGTAACATACCTTAGAGTAACAAAAATGAACAAATGCCGCTTCCGGTTTGGCTTCCGCGAATGGCGGACGCAACCTCGGGGCGCTCCCGAGGGCGTCTTCACCCGCCCGTGGCCGAGGGGGGAATCTGTGCAAGTGGAGACCCGGACGAGCCCCAGAGGGGCTCCGACTCGGGGCGCGTGAGGGGAAAAGCCTCTTTCTCGACCGGAAGGTCGGAAATCGAGGCTCCCCTCATGCCCCAATGAACCTCGCCGCGTTCGTGGCCCCGCATTGGGCTTAGCGGAGCCCCCAGTCGCCACCTGAGTGATGAAGCGAAAATGCGAATGAAATGAAAAGAAACGGCTGAAATTGTAAGTTGTCGATCGGTACAATGAACTGATGTAAAGCGTGTTTCTACCCCCTCCCCTAAGCGAAAGAGGAGGAGGGATTCCCGAACTCCCGTTTAAAAAGAGACTTTAAATGAGAAAAGGGGGGGAGAGAATGAAAGCCGAGGAGAGTGGTGTCACCTGTTGATGGAAAGTCATGAAGATTTGTTTTTGTCAATCGCTAAGATGAAAAGAAGCTAAGCGTGTGTCTCCCCCCCCTCCCAGTGAAAGAGGAGGAGGGATTCCCTGTGCTCCCGTTTAAAAAGAGATTTTAAAGGAGAAAAGAGGGGGAGAAGGAAAGCTGAAAAGAATGGTGTCACTTGGAGATGGACTGTTTGAAAAGAAGTTATGAAGTTTTATCTTCTAATTGCGCTTTGCGAACTTTGTTTAATGTAAACAAAATAAGTAAGATGTCGGAGCTGGAAAAAGAACTGCGCAACAAGAAGGGAGGAGCTTCCAGTTTGAATGATAGCCTCTTCTGGGAAACCTGTTGAAAGGCTTTGACCTGGGATGAATGAGAAAATTGCCATTAAAGCGGAGGTGTGGATAAGGGATCCAGTTACAAGAACGACAGCATTTATTTTAAAGTCGAAAGATATAAAAAGAGAAAAAATCGTTCTAAGAGCTTGGGACTTTATCGGAAAGGCGTGTTGAAAAGCGGCAGTTGCAGGCTGTGTGCGGCAAACGAAGACCCGAAGAGAAGTTAAAAAGTTGGAGAAGAGAAGGAGGAGGAGGACCCTTCCTGTTTTTTTTTTTTATCGGAGGAGAAACCAGCCCGAGGATAGAAGAATCAGTTCGCAAGGCGATTGAAAAGTTTTCTTTCTTACTAACAGCAATATAGTGGGACACTACTAACTTTTACTAATAACTGTTTATAACTGAGAAGATGAAAGACAATTGACAACACAATGAAGCCAAAGAAGTTTTTTTTTTTACTATTACTAACAGTTTAATATACTAATGAAAGCATCACTCGACCTTTTCTTTATCCCTCTATATACCCTCCCTCCTTTCTGATATGAAAAGCAATAAAATTCTCTCCTTTTTAGGAGAGTTTATATACCAAAAAAAAAGAACAAATGCCATTCATTTCAATCCCCTGTGCGTTGCCTTTAATTGCCATGCATTTCCATTTGTCAGGAATTTGGCAGGAAGGATTTCTTGGACAAAGGGTAAAATTCCTTTAAAAATGCATCCAAATTGGATGGAAAGAAAGGAAGTAACAGCTGGAAACATATAAAGAAGATTCAAACAGGGGGGCAATTGTAGAGATACTCAGAATTAGAAAAGTGTTTGCTTTAAAAACAGGTGCTGCAGATCTGAGTAAAAAGATTTCTATGGTGACTGACAGCTCAGCCAAGTCCCTTATTGCTCCATCCCAAGCCTCTTGTGTTGGATAGCTTTCATTAAACTCAGGAGAGCCAATAAATTAAACATGTAAGAGGACCTCAGGAGGCAATGAAACATGGTAAAAGTGTGCAGCCAAATAATGGCAGCAGTTTTGTTCCTCTCCGCTTTCAGTTGTGCACCACAAATTAGACACATTTTTGTCTTTCTGTTTTGTCAAGAGCATGAACTAAACCATAGTTAAGGAATAAGGAAGCTGCCGGTTATCCATCATATGAAAAGCTCATGTTTTATGACTTTAATTGGTTTTTCCCCTTCATGCAGTCTTGGGAGGATAAAACCTTTTAAAATCTTTTTGTATGTTTTAAGTCTAGACATCATAAAAACATTAGATCTTGGAGTTAAAGCACAATGTGCAGAACAGCAAGACAGGTGAGATCCCAAGATATGTCAAAGGTAAGAAACAAGCATAATCACTACTTACTCCTGACAGCTGTGATTTATTTGACAACTGAGACTGTTCAGCCCCAGTCCCTTTTCACTCTCCAGAGCATCTGTGAATATACCATTACCTCCATCATCTTCTAGGTGCAGAACTTTGTCATCAGTGATCCCAAGGCTGGAATGAGTTTCTGTGTTTATCTTCCTGGAATCTTCTCCCATGATCCTTGTAACACAGCCAAGTAAAGCTAATTCTAGCCCTGCTTCTCTGTTACTTCTCCTGATATTACCTAGTGGGGGTATAATCAGCACTAGGAAACCAATGCATCACAGGGTTTTTTAGATCTGTGGTGATTCTTACCTGTGTAATTTATTTATATTTTTATATATGTTTTAAATGTTTTATATATGTTTTAAATCGTAATGCTTATGCTCTTAAAAACTGTTGTAACTGAAACGTGCTGGTTATGTACCAAATTAAATAAGCTTAACTGAACCAATGAACTAAATGTACCAATATCTGCCCTGACCTGGAGAGCCCAGGCGCGTCAGATCTCAGAAGCTAAGCAGGGCCAACCCTGGCAAGTACGTGGAAAGGCCGCCTCCAAGGAATACCAGGCTTTGGGACACAGAGGCAGGTCATATAAGCCACCTCTCTGAAGCATCCTACCCCCCCTAGGGGTTGCCAGAAGTCACCATGACTTCCAGGCTCGCAAGCACGCTTACACACATACACAGGTACTCACAATGTACCAATATCCCCCATCACATTTATGTTTAAATAATCAAGGCTCCCTTGCACATCTCCCTGCTCACACTGAAGTCCCAGCAGAAAAGTCAGGTTGAACTCTCTGCTTATTAACAGCCAATGTGCACATTCCCCATTTAGCATGGGTTACTCTTTCTTCTGGGCTGCCTTGAAACTCTGAGTGTCATATCCGTCATCTATCACTCTTCCTTTCCTGCATACCTAATGATGATATCAAGAGAGAAGCTGATACTTACTTCACTACCATCTCTCCATGCTGGACAGTGCTAAGGTTCAAATGTGGTCTAAGCATGAAGAAAGCCCCTTCCTCGAAATCCCTCTAGATCTGGTCAATCAAGTAAAGGCTGATTTGGAAACCTTCCCCAGTGCTATATGCCACATGTTACTTGACTGTATTACAGGTATCCTGCAAATTCATCCCACATCCTGCAAGCCTTTGAGGCCCAAGATTAGGAGGAATAGTGCACCCCTGGTAGCTTATAAGCAGGAACATGACACACTATTTCTCAGCAGGAGTGGGATGTCTGCTTTGCCAAGCATGGCAATAACAGCCCCCTATATAGCCCTTCAGATGAGATCTACTCTCTGCTGGTTCAACACACTGTCAAACTAGCTCAGGCACCAGCCTGAACAACTCCCAGCTGACAGGCTTTCAAGATATGCATCTTGACTGCTATTAACTGGTGACCTAACTGACCAGATGAACAAAGGGATTTCTTCCTTTAACTCCTCCTTCACCTCAGGCTCCCAAATCAAGGAGCCCTGAGCTCAGTTTAGCAGACTCTCATGGAGAAATAGCAACTCTCTATATGGATAATGCTGCTTGTAAGAAATGTACTGTGCCTGGGTTTAGAGCACAGTCTACATGTACATGAGATTACACTAGGACATGACTGCCTTCCTATTAATTCTCACTACAGTCAATGTCCTAGCTTTCTGGTTTCTAAACCTTCTATAGGTTTCTAAACCACAGGTTTCTAAACCTTCCCATCAATTTCCCACAGAAGTCAATGCCATAGGTTTCTTGTTTAGATTTATTTGGCTCCAAGGGTGCACTATGTAAAGAGAAGACATGTCTGTTTGCAGGAAGAGAGGAGATACAACTTCCACATCTTCCCCATTCATGCTGCATCCCTTGCTGTTCCTGACGTTCCCCTGACTTTCAGGAGAATCTTTTTTAGATTCTGTGGAGGTACAGTACACAAGGGTAAGTAGGAAAATTTCATTGCATGAACAGTGCATCGTTTCTGGTTCTTTGGATCTACCCCAAAGTATGTGGGTTTTTAAAATATATATTTAAAGGTTATGCAACATTGTACAACTATTGCAGAGAAAAATTGAGATAAAGACATGTTCAAATAAGTAAAGGTCATTTGCTTTTTGATGGGTCTAAATAACATGTGCTGAGTCTAATAGGCTAGAATTCAAAATATGATTCTTTCCTCAAAGTGGATCAGTTTATACCACCACTGTAATGGAAGTCATAAGGCTTTCCATGGACTGTACTACTTCAGACTGCAACTTTATCTCTTGACAGTGCTGATGGTATAAATTGGTCAAGCCCTCATATAGTAAAGAAACCTGAAGGGGATTATATTTAGATATTGTATAACCAGCAATACTTATCCCGAAAGAACAAAATGTGTGTCACATATAGAGATTATGGAAACATTCCAGTCTTTGAGCCTGACATTCTACCCACAAGAAATAATTCAGGAACAAAAATGAGTGTCTTGGCATTTTATGAGGCAACAGTTACTTTTGCTAATAGTCATTTAAAATATGTTTCACTTCATCTCGTAACTCCCTTGACTTCAGCCTTTTCATCAGTTTCAATAATGAAATGGATTTCATTCTCATATGCAGTAAAAGGTGGCACCTCTAATATCAGCAACAATCTGTCAATATTTTTTTTCCAGAAGAAAAGAGAACTGGTAACAAGGTGGAAAAGAAGGAGCTTTGTCAGCTCTTTGTTGTTCTTTCCTGCCTGATTCAGCAATATTTACTTTCTTTTTTTCTTTAGTATTTCTAACCAAACCCCTCCCAAGAAATACATATTCCAAATGTCTGGGCTTTCAGCTATTTGGAAAGCTATTGGAAACAAAAGAGTGATAGGCTGGGGAAATGGTGGGTTGGCTGCCACTTCTCCGTTTCCATTTGTCTCTCTCAAAGTGATTTTTCTTTTCTTTTTTAAATGTCCTTTGGTTTGTTTATATTTTGTGCAACATGTAGTTAGGACTTTAAACCCATCTTCCATGTTTTGAAAAGGATATTCCTGATACAAGAGAGAGTGATTGTTTTGGCTCTTTAAAAACCTTCATTTTCAGACCAAAATTGCAAACTCAAATGGACAAGGTTAGTATCCAGCACTCCACGCCATTAACATCTGCATCAATGATATAGAACTGGACTTCAGATCTTGTCCAACTTTGGAAACTGTTGTTTCCACATCTCTCTAGTTGCTTATCCATCTTTTGGGCTACAATATAGGGGTGTGTGCACACACATGCACAAACGCACATGTGCATGCACACACACACAAGAGGACCCATAGCCAAAGGTTGGGGGGGGGGGTTCTGTGAGAATAAAGAATGACTACATAGTGAGAACTGTCTTGGTTTTACAGCTATCCTTGTGCAAACTTAAAACTACCTGTTCTCTCATCTTAAGGCACCATCAGGGCTACAAAAGTGGGGCTGATGGGGCAGTCCTAGAGACCATCCAGTCACCCATATTCTAGCCATTCTTGGGCCTCTGAGGGCCAAACTTAACATTAGGAATTTTGGTGAGTCAGGCCTGCGAAATAAAACCCAAATTGCTTTTCCTGCAATCAAACAACAGCATCAGGGAATGGAATTTTTAAAGGTCACAGAAGTTCAATTTGGCTCAGGATGGTGGTCAAGGGGAAGAAGGGGGCCCCCATGTCTCCCTTGATTTGTTTTCCAGAACTGAAATGGCCCTGGGGGAGAGTAAACTGTCCCATTTAGGAGCAGCATGTACGCAGAATATTGTCCTGCCAAAATTTTGTAAGAACCTTTTGTCCCAGTGAGCACGCCTAGTGGGATTACATGATTTTCCCTCTACCACTGTGAACATGGTTTCCCCCTAACACTGTGAAATCTTGTATGGATTATCTGTTGGGTAGGGAGTACTATCTATTCAGATTTTTTTTTCTGGGTGTTTTCTACTAGTTTTATTGATTGGGGAAATGACTGTCTGTATAGTGGTAGAAATGGTTTCAGTGATGCAAGTGTGCCACCAAGGTGTGTTGCATTTCGTTTTTGAAAAGAACTGTGTACTTCTAATATTTGGATGTTTTCCTTCTCTCATGTTATTGAATGCAGAGTGAAGTACACAATATAGTAAGTAGTGTATTTGGTCATTATAACTAAATGTTTATTAAACGTGTATGTAGCACTTGAGAGTCCATCCTGCAATGAAGACTGGTGCAGGGGGAGGCCAAGGCAATAGATAGCCATATAGAGCATAACTGTGTTTAAAAAAAGAATGCGTTGTGCTAGACTGCATGCTTTTTTGAATACGGGTGACTGTGCAAGGGCCTTCTCTTCTCATAAATGAAAGGCTCTTAATCCTAGAATGTTCCTTTAATTTAGCTGTCTAATACTATATCATCCTTTCCTATTCAACTAAACGAGACAGAGTGAAAAGTAATTTATTGACAACATCTCTGGCTTTTATTCATCATGGAAGATCTCTTTCATGTTCATAATAGGGATAGATTTTTTTCTTTGTAAAACATGGTAATTAAATTAAAGTCTTACTGTTACGTAATATTCTCAGAAAATACGTTACATCTTAAATTAAGTAGAAAAACTCACAGAACAACTTTAAAAACTTCTGTAAAAAAAAACAATCTATTGTGGACATCCAAGCATTCTAAATGATATCCCTTCCTTCTTTTCCCATGGACTGCAGTTAGCTTTTCCTAAAACTTTTTTTACAGTGGCTGCTACCACATGGGTTATTTGGTCTAGATTCAATAGTATTGGGGAACCTTTTTCCTGCTTCCTAACAGCATCATAGTATGACTCAACTCCAACTTTTAATGGCATAACATACATAGTCAAGTATATTCGGAATGGAAAGAAGAATTTAACATATGTAAATAGTTACACATACAGTCATACTTGATCACGTTTGGATTTAAGAATATCTGCCAAAAAGCTGGCTACAGCCTCAGTAATCACCCACTTGGTATCACTCAATAAATGCCAACAAAAAGAAAAGTTAGTCGAATAGCTTTTGAAATACTTTCTTATGGAAATTGTCATACCAAAAGCAGTTGAGCAATGTATGCTGAATTGAGTTGGGGGTATTTGCTCCACAGGAGCAGAATCTTTCACACAGGGATACTTGATAATATGTCCCCTGTAAGACTTTAGAGGGGAATGCATTTAATCTGGCCAACATAAATGCCCTACAGTGGTTTGGAGTCATTAAGTCCGCTAAATAATGGGGCATCTTATCACAGAGAATATCGAGACCCATTGAGGCTGGGGAGCAGGTATAAGGATTAATTGGACATAGTTTAAGTTTCTCCCAGTCTAACAATCTCTGCTTAATACAACTAAAGATATATGACTCATTACATGTAGAAAGGTAATCAACTACTATCCCTAATCGGTTGAGTTTGGATGTAAGAGCCACTGACCAACTTATGGTATAGAGGTCTCTTTTCAGATAATCGAGAAGGCTTTCAGGCTTGGTTCTAAAATAAATTTTAAGCCAGAACCTCTACCCTGGCTCCAAAGTCAGTCAGCAGTTTTTTGCTGGCTTTCTTTATCTTTACCTGTACATGAGCTATGCCAAAAGGTTACAAGCTTTGTAGTTTCTTTTTGATGCATTTACTGCAACAAAACTTTGCAAAAAGACAATAACTGACTGCAGACCACTAATACAACAGAGTAGCCTTGAGAGCATAAGCACTAACACATGCTAACACACAGCAGGAAGAGAAACAATAAGAGGTAGCCTGAACTGCAAGAGAAAACATTAAATAAACCCTAAACACTAGAGAATGCTCCACAGCTCCCCCTAGGGTACAAATGGATTAAACTACTCTTTCAGCCGTATTTACAGTAACTAGACTCGTAGCAGGCTGTCACATCTTTAACAAATTGTATAGTACTTGCTCTTTGCCAGTTCTGAAGATACTCACCTCAGGATTCAGTGCATATACTCATATTTAACCACCACAACAGACCTTAAGATCCATAGACCTGGTAATATCCCATGCAGATTAAATATGTCCTAGCACTAAAATGAGGGCCAAGAATTTTAGGGCTGAGTCAAGTACTTAATTTGTTGCTTGGCTTCTCACAGAAATGAGACAGTAATAGGACAAGACCATGATGTATCCTCTAGATGCCACAAATATCCAGGGACAAGTGTGATCAGTCATTCTGAGCTGCTGATGCCTACTCATGTCCAAAGGACATGGAAGATAATTTTCTGTTGTGTTATTGTAATCTGAAGTCCAAGGAGGAGATAGACTTTAAAATAGGCTTCCATTGGGATAGTTGTATATATAGTTCTAGTTCAGAATTTTAAACTGATAATCCATTGAATTTGGAACAGAGGAAAGTACACCATGCCTGAATAAGTTTTTTTCTATTAATTTCATAAATAAAAACTTCTGGAATGGCAAATGCAGCCAAAGTATCAAGGGCAGATTTAGCATTCAGGCAATGTGAATGCATGGACCACAGCACTTATACAATGCTGAGGTAGGAAGATTAAATTCCAGTATAAAGGTCTCAAAAGTCTTACAGCAGTTATATCAAATAGGTTTTCTTATCACTCTCTCTTGCTTCAGTTTCTAATATGGTTGTCCTTTCTTTATTTTTGTGCCCCCCGTAGGGGATTTTTTAATTTGCATTTCTAAATACTAAAACTACAATGAAAATAGGGAAGGGATCTACAATCTATGGGAGAAAGTAAAGAAAATCCACTAAAACCCAAGAGATGGTGATCATACATGTTGTTGTTGTTGATCAGTCGCACAGTCGAGTCCGACTCTTCGCGACCCCATGGACCAGCTCCCCATGGACCCATCATACATATGGCTTATCAAAATTAGCTTTGAGCTCAAAATTCAATTAAAGTTCATTGACTGTGGTCATCTAATAATCCATATTTTTTGCTTATATAATAACTTTAAACACCTCTACTTTGACTTCTTTTAAAAAGCAATATAAGAATGGTTACGACAATACATTTTTAGATATTTCAGAGTGTAATAACATCATTTTTAAATAACTTTTGTTTTCTCAAATTATAGCTTGTCTTTGGGGCAGCTGCCCCTAACTTAGATGCTGGATCTCCGCCTGAATCTGTCGCTGCTCCTTCTTCTTTGCTTTCTTTAGTGCTGTCATCTTTCTCGGGTTCTCCCTCTCCTGATGGATGATCTCCTGTGAAGGTGCAAAAATTCGTGTGCCTTTTCAACAGAGTCAATTTTTTTTCCTTGTCCATAAATTTGAAGATTATACCTTCGGGTATCAGCCATCTGTAGGGGATGTTTTTCTTTTGGAGAAATAACACGAGGTCCCTGTATTTCCTCATCTTCCTTCTAATTTCAAATGGGATATCCTTTAACACTTTTATTTCTTTGTCTTTGATTTTCAAGGTAGATCCACTTGTCGCTTTGAGAATTTGATCTCGTACTTGTCTTCTCGAGAATCTTATAATCACTTCCCCAGGCAGATTATCTTTTCTTATAAATTCACTTTGTAGTAAATCCGTTTTTATATCTGCCATAGGGCCTAATGCATCACACATAGTCACACATAGTCTGTTTCAGATTCTCAGTTTTATCTTCAGGAACACCTTGAAACCTTAAGACGTAGTTTGCTCTCTCCATTTGCAGCTGTAGCAATTGAGACTCCTCCATCAAGCTCTTTTTTCCATCTCCTGCAGTTGTTTCTTAAGTTTTTTTGGTGTTGGCATCCACTTCTTTTACTTCTTGTTTAGTTTTGTCTGGTTTTTTTTGCTATTTCAGTCAATTGCAATTGCTGAGAATTGAATTTTCCGGGCAGTGCCGTAATTTGTTTCAGCTGGGGTCACAATGCTTCCGTTAGCATTTTTTGTAGCTCTATAGTTGTGTCCTGTCTAGGGGCAGGACTTGCTGAACCAGCAGTTTTGGCAGGAAGTTTTGGTTTAACTTGTTTTTCTCTCTCATCCTTCCTCATGGGCACCATTTTTAGAGATTGTTTACTTTTTCTAAAAGTTATCACAGTCTCTGATACTCTTTAAACCACTTGGTAAGTTCTTAAGTGCTTTTTATTTCAGTCTGTTTTGCTTCGTAAGTTCACCCCCCTTATCATTATAGCACAAAGTCATTTAGCTTTTCTTATTGGGGGAGAGTCCCCCCTACCCCCTTGCTTTTAAAGGGTAGGTATCAACTTAAATTTTTGGTGGTTCTTGCTTTAACTCCAACTCACAGTTCAACGTTAGTTCCGCTTTCCATTTGATTTCACTTGATCACCAAACACTTGCTCCAGTGTGTGATTTTTAGTTCCCATATGGGATGCTCCACGGTGGGACTTTCGGGGCATGGAGGAGCCCCCCTTCGCTGACAGGTTCGCCAAAGGAAGAGCTCGCTCTAGCGCCCCATGGTTGGGAGCTCTTCACAAGAACTCCGGGGGTGGCGCGGACAGTCACGCCCCCTCCCAGCCGCGGGCTCTGGCAGCCGTTTCCCGGAGGACTGGAGAAAAGCGGACACCATGGCGAATGACAAAACCAGAAGTTCGGTTGTCTTTCTCTTTATACCAGCTGATGTAACAAGGTACAGAGAGTAATTTAGTTTTCAAATGTCTCCCATTAGAAGTCATGCAGGTCACCCTGCTTTTCCTATGGCTATAGTTCTACCATAGGAAATGCGGGGTGATCTGAGAGCCAGTGTGGTGTGGTGGTTAAAAGTGTTGGACTACTATCTGGGAGACCCAGGTTCGAATCCCTACTCTGCCATGGAAGCTGGCTGGGTGGTCTTGGATCAGTCACATTCTGTCAGCCTAACCTACCTCACAGAATTGCTGTGAGGATAAAACAGAGGAAATGAGAATGATGTAAGGCATTTGGGGTCCCTATTGGGGAGAAAGGCAGGGTACAAATGAAATAAATAAATAAATAATAAAATAGACTGATACATATGTGTGTGTCATCCATATCAGATTTATTCAGCATCCACTTTTTGCATTGTTCTTTCTGTTGTACATTTGGACCAAAGAAATATTGAACATGATGTAGTATATAAAAATCTCTGATGCCACTGCAGCAAAGTAGAGTGTTGTTGTCACCAGCAATCTATTCCTCTATAACAATTCTCAGAAAATATAGATTTAAAGCATTTGTCCTCAGACAAGCATACTTCAACATATCTATTTAAAAGATCCCTTCAAATAATCCTCAGCTTGCAACATATTTTATTTAGGGGATTTCATGAGGTGATATGTGTAAATGCCATGAATGTGCTTGAGTAGAAAGAAAATGTGAAGTGTGATGTACCTACATATACCTATAATCTAAAATACAGATGGAAAGGCTAATATTGGGCCTGATGACAATGCAGTGTCACTTCAACAGTGGTGCAATGTGTAAGCCTTAATACAATATAACTGAGAAAGTAAAGCCCATGAAATTATACATGGTGGCGCCAGACAGCTACTGATGGCATAGCTTTGAAAAAAATATGTTGCGCTACCTTGTCTGACTGGTGACATTGATTTCATGCTCTGGTGGACCTTAAAGGACAATGCAACGTAACATTTCTCTGAGGGCTTTTGTGAGGAATTTCAAGGTAAGGCTATGTATTCTATTGCTTAAAACCACCTTTCCATTCACATTCTGCATTATCATTGCTCACAATGACTGCATTAGCCATTTTCTAAACCTCCTTTGCTATTTTTGTGGGATAAATCAAGTCTACTGTGAATTTGACCTGGGAAAGCACTGCAGGCTTTGCTTCCGAACTTGTGTGCAATGTTCCCTCTAAGCTGTGGAGTCTTCTGAGCAAAAATTCTACTTTGTGAGCTACTGGCCTTAAAGTTGCAAGCCAGCGATTTGGCTACTGCATAAATTAGTTTGCTCTGGAGCCATCCTTCCTGTGCTAAGACAAAAATGTGTGAGCTGGAGGCTGAAAAACTGAGCTAGCTCACACGAACTCAGCTTAGAGGGAACACTGCTTGTGTGCACATGCACATGTCTGTGTTTAAAAGTTCATTTGCCTATTTACATGTCTTTTAAGAAAACCTGTTATAATATTCTGTTCTTAGTTTGATTTACTATACATAATAAAGATGTGCATTTGGCCATTAACTAAAGAAATGATTTACCTTTTTAAAAAAAATATTTTTAGTATATGTCCAATTGCTAAAAATAATTTCTGGAAAACTCTTGAAACTAATGGAAATGCCCATTGTAACTCCTAACATATGTTTTGCCGTTTTCCAGTTTCGTTCCTGGTCATTTATGAACACATTAAATACAACACTTCCAATATCAATCCCTGCAGAATCCCACTATTTACTTTCTTAACTCCAATGTGAGAATTGTCCAGTTACTCCTATTCTATTTTTTCTATTTTTTTAACCAGCTTCTAACTCACAAGAGGACCTATCCTCTTTGCAACTGCTAACTTAACAGTTTACTCAGGAGCCTTTGGAGAGGGACTTTGTCAAAACCCTTTTGGAAGTCCAAATATATAATGAGTATTGTATCACCCTTGTCCATATGTTTGTTAAACCTTCTTAAAGAAATCTAAAAGGCTGGTGAGGCAGGACTTCCTTTTATAGAATTTAAGTTGTTATGAAGTAGAATGTCATTCATAGTCACATTACCCAAACTGGTTGCTGTTAAGGGGCCGCAAAATGCGGAAGGACAATACCCTTTATATGTGTAAGAGCTAACACAGGACTACAGGGCACTAAATTTGGGGGTCTTCCACCTATATATGCCAGGGTGCCAATTCAGGACAGCACTCTTAAAGGATGAGGAAGAAAATAACCCTTAAATAAGATTATTTTTTTAAAAAAAAAAAAAACCACTAAAAAGATATAGAAGGGCAAAACAGAAGTGCAAGAATAGTGTAATGACATAGTAAAACAGTTGTAGACAATAAACAAATAAATATCTGCCTATGATCTATTGGGGGAAAACTGGAGGAAAGTAAGGGGGACCAAGAGTATTTTGGGAGAATAAAAGGGGAGAAATAAAACATACAAGCCTGATCCTAAAGAGAAAAGATGGTTGAGATGAGAATCCAATCCAGAGTTAGGTGACAAAGACAAAGGGATGCAATTCTAGGGTGCAAAAGAGGAAAAAGTTCAGTGGTTTCAGCCAAAGAGTGGCAGTCCAGAAAATGAACTAAATGTAAAGATGGGGAAACAGTCTTGGATCCAAAACCAGCTAAAAAGGCATGGAGACCTGGGGGTGATTTTATACACCTTTAATTATATCAGCATGGAGGCAGTGACTTCTCTGGGATGGGATGGGATTTAGGGTATGAGCATAACAATTTTTATTGGAGAGTTTGAAAATAACTGCTGAGCTGGAATCATGACACTAGTGATCAAGTTATAAAATGCAACTGGGATGTCTGTGAGATGTACTCAGGCTGACAATGGCTGGGGCAATGGACTGGAAGCTCTGCCTAAAAGCTTGGTAGAATCAAGCTGGGGCATGGAGAGGACTTGGTAGAGTCAGGAGCCCCTGGTATTGTCTGGCAACCTTGATTCATAGCCAGAGCATGAAGGATTTCCAGAGGCTTGAATCAACGTGTTTTTTTAAAAAGTCAATGTACTCCATTTGAGCATTCCAGCAGGTGGGCTACTTCCTTTTGAAATTATTCAGGGGAATTCCTTCCAATTTAGGGCTCCCTCAATTTAATATCTATCTAGGTGTTTTATCCAGGTCTCCTAATGGTCTAGCCAAAGGATTTTAGGGGTTAACAACTATTGGGTCCAGATGATATTAGCTTCACTTATGGCCCTTTGACACAGCTGTGCTTCTCTCCCTTGCTAAAGTCTCCAATCAGGGAATAAAAACCCCAACAACCTCCATTAACCTTTACGTGGCAAAAACATTCAGCATGTTTCACAATTTAAGTGATGCTCCCCCTCCCCCCCCCCCCCCCCCCCCGCCACCACAGTGTTCACGATCAGCTG